>NC_072386.2:104541539-104844570 GCF_028885625.2 Pongo pygmaeus
ATTGTTTCTTCCATGCTGCATCCTGGGAATGCTATGTTGTTGACTTGATTTTGTCTTCCTTTGAAAAGAGTTTTGTTCTGGCAGGTAGTTAATTATAAATCAACTCAATACTTCAAAAGCTGTTTTTTAAGCTGTGTTAGGGCAGATCTAGAATAGTTCTTATTCTGTGGTTAAAACAGCTCTTCTAAGGCATGGCCTTTCTGGCCGTTTCTTAGCTGAATGCCTGAAGTATTGAGCAAGGTCTCGCCTCTCTGGCCGGGGGGATCTCCAAAATATCTCCTACTCTTGTGTGACTTTTGAATCTTCACTCACTTCACAGCCCCCCCACCCCCATCCCCCATTAGCTATTTTCTGCTAGGCTTTGCAGAGACTCACTCTGCACACATATAGTTTGGTATTCAGCCAGATTTCCAGGGGGGCCATCTGCACATTTCTGGAGTTCTTTTTTGTTGCACAGTTCTCTCTTCTTTGTTAATTTGCTGTGCAAATTCTAGCCACCTCAAAAGCCCTGAACTCAGATCACTGTCTCCTTCATTCACTGAGATGTTTGGGCTTCACCTCTCTCTGCCCTGGTCCAGAGGGGCTCCCCAGGCAGAGAGCTAGAGTGACCATGGGGCTCACATCATGTCTTCTCTGCTGAATCACAGTTCTGTACCGCCCTTGTCCAGCTTTATAGTTGAATATGGCAGGAGGCTAGTCTTGTACCAGTTACTCCATCATGGCCAGAAGTGTGAGTTCTCCAGTTCTCTTTCTAAGATGAAGATCCACGAGGAGGGGTTCCCAGATTGACTCCTCTTGCATCCCCTCTCCCATTCATCTCCACCTCCAACCTTTGAGCACATGATTCCATTTGCCTCCAATGCAGTTTCATCCTCCTCTACCTCGTGGAAGTTTCGGGGAAACCCCCTGGCCTCTCCACTTCCTTAATTGTGTGGTTGCTTTTCTTGAATCCTTGCATTCTCTAAATTTTTTTGCTCCTTGAATTCTCTAAATTTTTTTGGTCCAGTTAAATTTTCAGCCTTCTGGGAAGGAGACCACAGTGCTCTGTTATTTTTTAGATATCTCTTGTGTGTAGATATTGCGTGTGTGATTCCTACAGGGGAAGTCAGCCAGTCTGTCTGAGACTCTTTCATGCTTAGGAAGAGCTCAGGTAGGAATTCCAGCATGACAGTGTTCCCTGTGAGGTCAACAGAGGGAGCACACTGTTAAGTAAAATGAGTCAGGAGCCTGGGACATTGATCCTGGCCCAGCCCAACCCACCCTGTGACCCAGAATTGATAGCCATACCTCTCTGAGCTTGAGTAGCCCCATCTGCCTTATACTCTTGGGACCACTGGGAGGATAACATGTCAGATAGCTTCATGGTACCATTTTGTGCCCTCATTGGGATCCCATCTTTGATGTGCTCTTCTTCAGCAGTTCTGACTTTAAATTTTCTGGCCGTTCATGCATTGATACACGAATTCCACAATGTCTCTTGAGCACTGTGTTTCAGGGAACATGCCAGACACTCTGTGCATGGCGGGCAAGGCTGACAGAGTTCCTGCTCTCTTGGAGCATACACGCTAATGGGGAGAGAGCCATTGTTCAAAGGTCATACTGTGTGTCATTACTGACGGTGATCAGTCCTTGGAAGGGAAGACAAGAGGGGACTGACAAATAAATGGTCCCAGGTGGGGAGTTTTGGGGGAGGCAGACTCCCTAAGGAAGAGATCTTTATAGTATGTAGGACCAACAGTCACAAGTTTGAGGGAAGAATGTTCGAGGCAGAGGGAATAGCATGCACAAAGGCTATGAGCTTGAAAGAGAAAGGATATTGTAGGATATGAGAAGGCAAGGAGCTCAATGGCCTTTGAGGAAGCTGGAGAGGGGAGCAAGTCCCAAGCAGGGTGGTCAGAGCACACAGGTGATGCCCTCAGGCCTATGATACCATGTGCTTTATGCATGTTCCTGAGCTCCCTGCCGCAGGGAAAGAGGGGGCTGTCTCCCTCAGAATGCCAGGATCTTTACAGCGGGAATTGTAGACTCTGTAACAGGCCAATCCAAAGGGGCTCCTATTCTGCAAGGATGGAGCCTGAGGCCTCAGAGGGAAAGCAGCTTGATCAGGCTGTTGCTCAGAAACTCTGTTCCTGTGTGGGTCACTGCCTTGGAGAGCAGAGGAGTGCACGGCCTTGTGCCAAAGGCATCCTTGCACAGCTGGCAGACTTGAGACCTGTCTCATCTCAGCACTAACTTTGTGTGTTGCCATCAACAAACCTATTATGTCTGTGGCCAGAATAAGCCTTTGGGCCTCGGGTTTTTTTAATCTCTGAAAAATACCAGTCATAGCTGCTTACATTTGAAGAGCAGTTTATCATTCAGGATGCTTCTGAGACTTTCTTGGATTCCCATAAAGTCCCCGTGAGGCTGGTTGTGCAGAGAGGGTCATCCCAGTGTTGGTGGAGTCGAGGAGGGGAAACAAAGGCCGAGAGAGGGGAGGTATAGTCTCCAAGATTGTGGAGGCCGAGGGTTACAGAGCTGGGCTTCAGAGGTGGATTTGCCTCACTCCAGACTCAAGGCTAGTTCCATTACAGTGAATTACCAGCTGTGGTCCCCAAACTCTGCCTCACACAGGAAGCCAGCAGAGATATTAGAAATGGACTCTGGGTGCCTATTGCAACATTGAATGTGTCGGTTCATTCTGTGGCTTAAAAAAAAAAAATTGGAAATTATGAGACGAGCAATCCCCTGGTGGGACTCAGGGGCCTCTGAGGCCCTCGGCTCAGAAAGAGAGACAGAGAGCGGGAGAGAAGGTATACAAGTGTCCTTTGCTACCCAGACCTCTCAGTTCCTGATTCAGGAAGGGAGAGTCCCAAGAGTGGCAGCTCAGGTCACAAGGGACAGAAGCGTTTTCCGCAGACTGAGGCCTTGGGATTTGTTTCTGGGGCGGGGGTGGGCAGATGAGGGCTTGTTTAAGTGGGGCATGACTAAAGAACTCCCTGCTCCCGGCATTTGGCCACCACCGTAGGCGAAGAGTGGGTGACCCTCCACGGGGGAGAACAGGCAGCCCCAGTCCTCACAGCTCACCCCATGCACCAGCGTGGTAAATGAAGGACCGTAGAGTGGCTTTTTCTTTTTGCATCCTGCTTCTTTGGGCCAGAGCTTCGCCATCTGTGCCAGGAATGAGCAGAGGTGGCGGGCCAGGGGGCCCTTTCATTTGGGCTCTGCAAACAGTGCCCAGGACGGACGCTGTCTTAGGTGCAGGGAGATAATGGGGTCTGCCTCCACCTGCCTGGGCCAGGGCAGCAACAGCCAGGTCCTTCGCTAGGTAGGTCAGGGCTGTGGCCAGGCACTGAGTCAAGACAGTACCCTCTGGTGTTACTAATTCTTGGGGGTTGTATGAGCCTCTGGTCAGTACCAAAGGGCCCCCGCTTCCTCTTGCTGCCTAGCCCCCTTCCTGCCCTCAGGGAGAGTTGCGGATTTTGCATGATCTCTGAATGAGAAGACCACTGCCCCCTCCTCTTTTGTTTTTATGGTGGAAGTGTGGCCAGGTTCAGGGCTTGGCCACCACTGCTAAGGGTTCAGGGGAGGGTGAAGGAGGCCGACTGATGCTCTCCCAAGACCACAAGAGGTGGAAACCTCTTGAGAGTCAGCCCCTGGTTCTCAGTGACTCCAGCTTCTACGGAATTTTCAGGTGAGGGAGGCAGGGGGCCTGGGTAATGGTGATGCAGGGTTCCCGAGACAGCATCCAGGAACTGCTACACTTATTTCAGTTAAAGCATCAGGTGTCCCCTAAGAGCAACAGTTCCCAGTCAGTGCCCACAAGGCGCCACAGAGCCCCTTGCCCTAAAACCTTGGAGGGACTATCAGGCCCCTCTGCCTCCCCCCAGCCCCAGCATGTCCCTGCCTGTCTGCTTCCTATTGTAACTTCCAAGCCAGCCTTCCTTTAAAGGAAAAGGAGCTTAGAAACCAACATTCTAGAAGATGCACTTGGGCCTGGGTTAACTAATTCAGATGCCCTAAGAGCCAGTCAGTCCAGAGACTGGGCTGGTCAAGGGTTATGAGTGACCTACACAGTAGGCTGGTTGGTGGCCTCCAGATAACTAAGCGTGAGCTGACAGAAGGTTCCAGACTCCTGGACTTTCTCTGGCTCTGAGTTAAGTGAGAATTCTTGTTCTCTGTGGCACAAGAAGAGGTTGGACAGAGACAGTCCCAACCCTGGAATGTGGGGCTGGTGGCCCAAGAGGCCACTCACTCCGCCGGCTGGGAGGGCCCTCAGGGACTGAGAGCGTGACCCTCTCAGGTACTGCCCCCGGGTGGGAGCCACCGGATGATCCAGACACGGGCTCTGAGTGTTCACATCCAGAGGTCTCCCCGTCTCCACGCTTCGTGGCAGCGAAGACCCAGACGAACCAGTCGGGGAAAAAAGCTCCGGCCTCCGTGGTCCGATGCGCCACCCTCTTACACCGCACCCCTCCAGCCACCCAAACCCAGACGTTCCGCACTCCAAATTCGGGATCTCCGGCGAGCAAGGCAACCGCAGGTACCAACGGCCTATGTGACCCCCACACTTTCTCCCCCACTGCCCTTCTCACCACCTGCCACAGCTGTGCCTGGGGTTGTTGTTGCCTTGGAAGAGCAAGAGTGGCAGTCCCGTAGTGATCTGGGACAAATCTGAGTCCCAGCTCTGCCTCTGGCTGGCTCTGTGACCATGACAAGCCACCTAACGTTTCTGAGCCAAGTCTTCTCACCCTAAATCAGAGGGTTGTACAAGGAGGTTTGCAAACTTTTTTTTTTTAAGTAGTAGAATACTTTTTCCCAAATCGTGGCCTGAGGGGCCTGTTTTGACATTCTTCACAAGGTTTAAAATTTTTTGTAGTTAATTTCCAGCTTCTGAACATCAAATTTTATGTAAAACTTTTGATTTCTACCTGACATTGAAAAGTCAGATCTGGCAGTCCTGGACCCACTTTCCTACAGGGCAACGATTGGCTGCCTCCTTGAGTAGAGTGTGTGCTCTGCACTTTTCCACATCCCCACCACTCCCTACTGCCTCCCCAACACAATGGCCATGTGGCAGGTGTCATTTCTCATTGTGATCACACTGTTGTCTGTCTTACATCCAACCCAGTTCGTCTGTTTCTGTTGCCTGCCTGGACCCTGTTGGCATGAGTTTGCATCTCCCACATTTCAGAAAACTTAATTTTTAAAAAAATTTCATTTCAACAAGGATCTGCTCTGAACAAAGCAGGGTAAGCTGGATGGTTGACCTAGATCTCTGGTCTCTTGCCCTCCCACTCTGTAGCACTACCTGTGAAACTCCTCCATGAGATACAGGCCCAGCAGGAAATCAGTGGATGCCACCATTTCCTCAGTTCACACTGCAAAGGACTCTGGCTCCAGAGGGGTAAACAGACAGTAAAAAGTTCCGAGAAGTTATTTCCTCCAGAAAAACTGGCCAGACACACTGTGTGCTGAGGACCAGCAGTCAGGAATTCTTAGATTCACGCTTGGATGGAACCAGCCCTGGGCCACCTGCCAGGACTTGTGGGTTGTAGGGCAGAGTGATGATGTGGTGCCTCTGGGACTGTGGGCCCTTCAGTTGTCCTCAGGAGACCAAAGCCATTTATTAAATAAATAGATGATCAAGGTGAGAACTCAGGTAAAGGATCCACTTGGTTCATTCGGTGACTGACAACCCAGCTGAGTGATTAAGCCATGCTTTCCTTTACTCCTCAGTTCAGGAGGCTAATTTTGGGCGAGGGTATGATTCTTTGAAGATATGTTTATTGTGCTTAGATCTCCCAAAAGGAGAGTAGTCAATCAGCCTTGAAGGTCATGGTTTTTCAGGTACCGTGTTGAGAAAAGCCAGTAGCCGTTGTGTTTTTCACCAGTAGCATAAATTAGTTAGAAGCAAATTGGTCATCACGGTCTCATTGGTGATAGATATTGGCTCCACTAAATAATGGAATCATGGCTTTCAAATCTTGCTTTCTCTCTTGGACTTCGTGGCTGGGAGTTTTTATGCCTGCGGTTTCTGCAGAGGACGGCCCACAGGGTGTGGTACGTGGCCGGTCTCCAGCTTCAGTGTCTCTGAGTAGGCATTCAGCAAGCTATGGGACAGGCCTTAGGCTGTCTTCATGTGCCTTGGAAGACTTGTGGGTGGGACTCACCTCTGGATTGATAAGCTGGGCAGGTCAGAGTGCATCCGGTTGGGAGCAGGAGCCTGCATGGGAGGTAAGACAGTATGTGGTTGAGGAAGAAACTGTCAGTCACCTCCTCATCCTGGAATAAGTGGCCCTTTGTGTGTATATGGGCATGTCCCTGTATGGGATTTCACCTCTGGTACTGCAGGTTGATTTTTCAGCCAGAGGTACTTGTGGCAAGGAAAGCTATTCAAAATGTGCATTATCAGCTGAGCAATGTAAGAGTTTGCAGCCTCAATTGTGGTAAGTTCTACCAGCATGCTGGTTAGAAGTCCTCCATATATGAGTACCAGTCACCCAACGTACACAAGGATGAAGATGGAGTAGGCAGTCACCTCTCTACCCCAGGCCTTTTTCAAAAGGAAGCACCTGCCCCTAAAGTGAAGTCTGATTCTGCCATCTTGGAGGGTTAGGAGCACATCCAACCCCAGTAACTTGACAATCTCACTCTTTCCACTGTTTTTTCACCTGTGAAACGGGAATGACAGTGCAGCCCTCACAGGGCTCTTGGGAGAATTAGAGGGAACTTGGATGTAAAGTATCTGGTCCAGTGCCTGGTACATAGGAGGTGCTCAGCGAATGAGAGCCCCCGACCCCTTTCCCTAGACCAAGAACAGAGGGGCCTTCTGTGCCAATTTGTAGATGCTCCCTGGGACCCTCAGCCCAGGCATTTCACAGACACATTTTGAAGGGAGGGTCGTCCTTGTAATGTTAGCTGCAGCCTCTGCAGGAAGGAGCCTGTGTCAGGAGACGTTGTTACAGTGGGATGACAGGGGCCGGGGGGAGGTGGGAATTGGGCAGGTTCTGCAGGCACTGCCTCTGGCTTCCTTTCCCATCGTCCCCGTGACCATCCGCAACCCTGGCGCCCACAAACTAAGCACTTGCTCTTCCAGAGCAGGGTGGACCAGGTGAGAGTGGCATTTCCCGAAGTGCATTCTCAAGATCACCAATTTTCTGAGATATTTCAGAACCTAATGTTTTAAAAATGGGGTTCTGTGGGAACCCCTCTTATGTTTGGGGAAGGCTAGGTTAAGTAAACCTAAATGGGTCTGTTTCCGGGCACACTTCTCGGAGCCTTTGATATCTTTGGGCAAGTTGTTTCTCCTTAAAAAATGGACTGGGTCAGCTGCACATCCCAAATTGACTGGTTCCCTGAGGTCTTTATCTCTTGGATTGTCCAGCATCCGCCTCATGCCCAGAGCACCTTGGAAAAGCTGGGCTGTCTTCCAGCTCGGATCATCCGTTTCAATACCTTCTGCAGGTGGGGGTGGGGGATAAATTCATGGTTTTCCACCTGGTTGGACCCTATCTCTGCATTGCAGGGTTTCCAGAGAGCACTTGGGAGAGGGTGGGCCCCTCAGGTAGATGGCAGCCTGTAAGCAGAGACACCCCAGTAGTCACTCAGGGGGAACCCATCCCGTCCGCTGGGGGAACACCGACCAGACTTTGCCTGGGTTTGGCCTCTGGGGGTGTGGGGCTGCCCCCGCTCTCCCTGTCATGCCATCTTGCAGGAGGCCCTCCCTGTCACCAGGGACCACTTAGCTGATGGAACTGGAATCACCAGAGAACATGCTGTCGTCATCTGTGCGCTTTGGTGGGGCCCGTGGCAGCAGAATCTGACAGGGAGTGGTGGGCGGTAGAGCCAATGATCTGCTGTCACGGTTGTGGCTCTCCAGGAGCCAAAGATGGGAGACTCAGGCCCATTTGCCATCTGCTCTCCAGCTGGATTTCATCTGTGTGTTTTTGGCCATGACACTCCCCCCAGCCCCCGTGCCTGGGCATCCTGGGCACTGCCAGGAGGGTCTCTTGGGGCCCTGCCAAGGGACTAGGCCACTCAGAGGGTCCTGGGGAGGTCTGGCTTGAGGTCCCGGAGCCCTCACTAGAGCTGGTTGGCCCAGCAGAGTCCTTGGCCTTCACCCAGCCTACCCCTCCCTTGAGACCTAGTGCTGACCAATCACCATTGTTTTCTTTCTGTCTCCCGTCCCCCACCCAGCAGAAAGCGCTTTTAGTCGGAGAGTAGAAGGCAAAGCACAAAACCACTTTGAAGAGACGAACAGCAGTTCGCAGAACTCCAGCGGTGAGTGTGCCCCTTGACAGCCATCCCGTGCGGCAGCTGCCAGCTTCGCCCGCTCCCCACTGGCAGCCGCAGCAGCATCCTGTGGGCTGGGGTCTTTGTGGTGTATTATGGATCTTGTTGGGAGGAGGCTGGGAGCAGGGAATTAGAGGGAGACCGCAGAGGCAAGAGGGACCTTTTCTTTCAGGGACATTCCTCTGAGCCTTGGGCATCAATGGACAATGCCTCCTCTCTGTCTCCCCCATGGAGAGAGCAACACCCTTCCCCATAGCCTGCGGCATCAACTCAGCTGACCCCAGATGGTTGGGCCTGAGAGAGCCACTGCTATGTTTTTAGGGTAGACGTCTCAGCCAGTTTCTTTACAGGAGAAGCAAAGGAAGTGCAGTAGAGAGAGCTCTAAGAGGCCGGGCGCCGTGGCTCACACCTGTAATCCCAGCACTTTGGGAGGCCAAGGTGGGTGGGTCACTTGAGGTCAGGAGTTCAAGACCAACCTAGCCAACATGGTGAAATCCCATCTCTACTAAAATACAGTAGCTATAATCCTAGTTACTCAGGAGGCTGAGGCAGGAGAATCACTTGAACCCAGGAGGCAGAGGTTGGAGTGAGCCAGGATTGCACCACTGCACTCCAGTCTGGGTGACAGAGCAAGACTCTGTCTCAAAAAGAGAGAGAGAGAGCTGTGAGAGCCAGAGGCCCCAAGTTCTGGTCTCATTTTGGCCCTGGAGCCACTGGAACGAAGATTCTCTTCCAGCCCCTACTTGCTCGAGTGGGTTTAAACTGAGGCTCCGGGTGGTCTCTGGCGCCCCCTGATGCCTGCCTCTTGCGGGACTGCAGCAGAGCCCTAGAATGTCCAGAGCAGCAGCCAAGGGGCCTCTCCCACCAGACCCGGGGTCAGCCTTGCCCTGGCTGGTCACCAGCAGCCTCTGTCCGAGCAGGACACAGCAAGCTGGTCTGTACCCTGAGAGGCAGGTCAGGAGGGGATTCTCATTGTAGTTACATTAGGGGAAGGCACCCACTCACTTTCTTGCATGGTTGAAGTTTAATTCCCTGCATATTAGGTGTCAGCCTGTGCCTAATATAGTTTAATTCACTACATATTAGGTGTCAGGCACTGGGCTGGGCACTGCCTGGGTGTGGACAGGTGACGAACACATCACAACCGTCGGGGACCCTCTGAGACAGCCAGGAGCCCAGACTTGAGTGTGGAGGCATCTGCCTAGTAACAGGAGCTCCACTTCGGGCTGTTATCCACATGTGAACCCCAGCTCCGCCACTTACTAGCTGGTGACTTTGGCTGGTCTCTGAATCCCTCCTCTGCTGTAAAGTGGCTTGACGAACACACATAGCCCCGTGGTGGTTGTGAACATTCAGTGAGTCCCTGGCACAGATTACATACTCAGGTGTTAGGGTTTTTTGGTGGTGATAGTTGGTCATTTTTATTTTTTAAGTAAACCAAGTGATTTGATGACTGCTCTGCGGAAGGGAATGAGGTTTTGAACAATGTAATCCACACAACCTCTCCAAGAGGTGGGCCTGAAAGGGATGGAGTGACTTGCCCAAGGCCACACAGGAATAAGTAGCAGCGCCGGGCTGGAACCGAGGTCTCCAGGTGTGCCCTGTGCTCCCAGCCAAGCCATGCTGCACCCCCTGTGCGTCCCCCGCCCCCAGAGCTAATATTCACAATCGGGAATGATAGTGCAAGCACGGCTGCTGCTGCTGCTGTTGGCAGCCGCCATTGATTGAGCGCTTACTGTGTGCCTGGCGTGTGTTCAGAGCTTTATATGTCTTATCTGTCTTCCTCCTTTCCACAGCCCCATGGGGGTCAATGTTATTGTTATCCCCACTTTTTGGAGTGGGAAACTGAGGCTCAGGAGAGGTGAATTGCTGCCTTAGGTCCCCCAGATTATAAGTGGTGGAGCCAGGATTCCCCATCTAGACCATCTGGCCCTGCTGTGCTGCCTGCTGCATTTGAGGCTTGCCAACCTCTGGCAGTGCCAGGAAGTGAGGGAGAGATGCCAGCCAGCAGGAGCCCTCCAAAGCACAGCCGCTCTTGGTGGCTGCTCTGGTGTTTGGTATCAAACATCCCCACCCTGGTGCCAGAACCTAGAAGTAGCTGCCAGCTCCCTGTCCCGAAGTGAGCTGCCATGCAAGAATGTCTTCTCACCAGTACTCATGTGTCCTCACTCTTTGAGAGTGAAGGGTGTCCCAGAGGGATGGCAGTGACTTGTCTTGCCCTGCCTGGTGGCCCCAGCACCCACAGTAAACCTTGATCCTCTGAAAGGCATGGCCTCTGTGTCAAGCCTCCCCGCAGCCCCACCCCAGATTGTGAGCCTTCCTCTAATATGCTCCCCGCTCCTCTGAAAGCCCCATCTGGCTCACTGGTTATTAAGAATAAAAATTATGACTATCAGAACAGCAGAACTAGAAGAGATGGCTAAACTGTTTCTCTTTTGCAGAAACTGCAAGTCCCCTGATTTCCAACCCTTTCCCTCTCCTACAGAGTAAGTGATGGTCCCGTCGGGGGGCTGGAGAGGGCAAGGCAGGGCAGGGAAGGAACTCAGCCAGCCACGTGCTCCTGGAGCCTCCAGGCTGTGTGAGATGGGCCTTGGGCCGCCCTCCCGGGCAGACCCGGAAGCTGGTGGAGGCAGGCCGAGGTCCAGCCCTGGGCGGGTGGAGCAGTTTGGACGGGGTGGGGCAGAGCCCTGACCAGCAGCAGCCTTGGCTCTGCTGCCCCAGCCCTGGCAGGAGCTCAGGCCTTCCCATTCACAGTCATCGGGCAGCCTCAGGACACCTCTTCCGAGCCCCATCGCAGCCCTCCTTTTTCTTCTTTTCCTTGCTCTTCTTCCCACTCCTCTTTCTTTTTCCTCTTCCTTCTCTCCTTCTCCCTCTTCTCTGCCAGGCACTGACGTGAATGCTAAGAGCAGAGAGCTGAGTGATCCAGGCCCCTGCGCCCTTGTGCCTATTCCTACGCGTGCCCTCCCTTCACTCCTCCCTCTCCTCCTCCCTTTCCCCATCAGATCCCCACTTCCTCTTGCTTCTCTGTGGCTTTTTCCACTGCTTACCCTTTTCCTTCTTGTTTCCCTTATGTCTGTTACCTTGGTTTTTGTTCATTCATACATTCATTCATTTGTTCACTTGGCAAATAGTGACCTCATGTGGTTCCACAGAGAGAGCTGGGCTGTGACACCATGAGACTCAGTCTCTGCCCCAAGAGGGCCGTTGGTCTGTTGATGTTGATGTTGTCCTCCCTAGCCCCATCTCAAGTGCGCCGAACAGTGGCTGGCACGCAGTAAGCACTCAATAAATAGCTGCTCAATTGAGCTAATGGTCTCTCTCTGCATGGCTTCCTCTCTCCATCGTTCCTTCACCCAGCTTCTCCCTCATGGGTCTAGTGACAGGGGAGGCAGGCAGGCTGGGCCCGGAGTCCTGAGCACAGAGACCCAGTGTGTGTTTGGGTTCTCACTTGCAAAGCTGCCTGCAGCCCAGCAGAAGGTGTCTGCGTTGGTTCCACCCCTCACGTGGCTGCCTCATTTCTCCCTCCAGAACCCTATACCTGCGGCGCCTGTGGGATCCAGTTCCAGTTCTACAACAACCTGTTGGAGCACATGCAATCCCACGCAGGTAAGCAGGATACGGCTTCTCTCCCCCTCTCCTTCCTCAGTTCCTGCAAATTGAAGAGATGGTTAGGGCCTGACCTGAGGCCCCTGGGGAAGGCCGCTCTTTCCTGGAAAATGGTCACAGGACATGGAACCTGCTTGCAGGGAGCCCCAGTCAGTCAGTTATTAACACAGGCTGGTCTGTGCTCTGCAGGCGGGGGCAGTGAGGAGGCAGCACAGGCTCTGTGGGAACACGGAGAGGTGGGACAGAGTTGACGAGACTTCCTGGAGGTGGTGGCCTCTTGGCTGGTCCTAAAGGCCAAGTAGGAGCTAGCCTGGAAGCGAAATGTGCAGGTGGAAATGGAGCATGGTTTGAGATCAAGGTGAGCAGAGGCAGAAGGTGGGGATAGAGAGACATGCAGCCCAAGGCAAGCTGGGTTAAGTCCTGCCTCAGAGCAGTCTCATTCACTAACACCCTATGTCCCAGAATGCAGTTGGTGCCCAAACCTGAGGACACATAAGAATCACCAGGAGGGCTTGCTTGAGCACAGATTTCTAGGCTCCATTGTGAATTTGTGATTCTGTAGGTCTGCAGAGGTGGGGACTAGGATTTGCATTTCTGGTGTCTTAAGACAGTGCTGATGCTACTGGTTCAGGGACCGCCCTTTGAGAACCACTGCTCTAGAGCTACAGGTGCAGTCATCTGCTCTCTAGGCAGCCTTTTTATTACGTTTCACCGTGGTGAAACACGAGTCTCAGGGAGACGCTATTTGCTGGAATAAGTGAATAATTCCAAATTCTCAGTGGTTAAACATACAGACCATTTACTTCTCACCCACATTATAGCCCAATGCACGTGACCTAGTTGGGTGGCTTCCACATGGTGATTCAGGGATCAAGGCTCTTTCTTCTATTGGCTCCGTCCTCCTCTAGATCTTCAGCGTCCTCTCTCTTTGTGGATGGGGAGAGAGGCTATGGGGCAGGCACACTTCTTTACCATTTCAGACCACAAGTGACACCTGTAAATGCTCAAATTCCAGTGTGGAGAATTAGTCACATGACCAACCTGAATCCATGGGCGGAATCGTGTCCAGAGCCACTGTCCCGGGACAGCTGGCCACTCTGCAAAGGGAAACGTGAGTCTGGGGAGGCAGTTAGCTGTCCCTCCACCCCTTTCCCTAGAGGAATTCTCTAGAGGCATTAGAAATAATGGGTGAGAAGTGCCTGACATAATGGTGCTCAGTAATTGGTAGCTGTTGTTATTTCACCTGTTATTGTTATTGTACAAATCTTTCACATCATCTCCCAGGTCTGGCCTGACTGGCATAGAGTATTACAGGACTAGAATCTCTT
Source organism: Pongo pygmaeus (assembly GCF_028885625.2). Taxonomy (NCBI): domain Eukaryota; kingdom Metazoa; phylum Chordata; class Mammalia; order Primates; family Hominidae; genus Pongo; species Pongo pygmaeus. The sequence goes on from NC_072386.2 coordinate 104,554,748, forward strand.
TTAGGCTAAGTACTGTTCTATTAGTGTAGTCTCTATCATTCATTCATTCATCCAGCGTATATTAATTTGGAATCTGCTGTATATTAGGCGTGAAATCAGATGATCTTTTGGGGGAGCCTATTATTTGTTTCTAATAAACTTGAAATCAGGACAGAGCTCTGGAGTGGCAGCCAAGGCACTTGCCTCGGAGACCTGCTCTAACTGGTGTGTCTGGGTGGTGTGTGACCTCCTGCAGGAAGCTGTGTCTCCATCTCTAAAGCAAGGGCCTGAAAATCCCGTCTCCAGCAGCCTTCCGCACACCACGCTTCCCGCCCCCTGCTTTCCTTTGCCGTCAGCCGTGCCTCACCAGGGAAGGCCTTGAATGCCAGCTCAAGGTGTTTAGACCCCATGGGGAAGCAGGATCCCCGGGCTAGGGACAGCAGTTGGCAGGCTGCTTGGGAACCACTGCCTGAACATATCTCTTGGTCCTGAGACTCCCACAGCACAGCCTTCTGCACTCCTCCTCTGAATCCTCGGCACTCTGCCCGCGCGTTGCCAGCTTCTGGAAGCTGAGCTGTGATTAGGGAAGAGCCTTGGTGCCAGTGCTTTCCGATCCCTGGAGGCCATTAAAATGCAAATAGGACTGAGCCTTGAGGTGGCCCCACCTCTCCCAAGCATCTTGACTTGTTTTCGGAGTGGAACCGTGGGCTGCTTTGTTCTGGTTCAGCGCAGCCAGAGAATGCCTGGCCGGCAATCCAGCGCAAAGCCAGGCTGAATCCCAGCCACACTGAATCGGGATTAAAGGCTTGGCTCCATAGAGAGAAATTAAGCATCATGAGCTGCGCAGTTCACAGCGCCGACGATAAGGAGGATCAGCCTTGAATAACACCAATCTCATTATGGGGCTGCTGAATGGCACAGGGTATTTCCCGCTAATAAACTTCCTTTCTGTGCTGTAGGAAAACCTGGCGTGCCTTGGTGACGTTGGAGAAGCATGCTTTGGCAGTAATAATACCAAAGATAGCTAAAATTTTGTGAGTGCTTTCTATGCGTCACTTGTGGTACTGAGAGCTTTACACAGGTTATTTCATCAGATCTTCCTGATTAGGTAGTTGACATTTTCATCCCCATTATGCAGATGATGAAACCGAGGCTCAGAGAACATAATCACTGGCCCAAAGTTGCACAGCTCCTAAAAAAAGCATCCAATAGCATTTGAGCTTTTACGTGGCGCCAGGCCTTGTTCTAAGACTTTTACATATATTCACTCATTTAATTCTCAGAACAACTCTCAGAGTTAAGTGCCCACAACAGTTCCACTTCATAGCTAACGAAACGGAGGCACAAATTGGTTAAGTAACTTGTCCAAGGCTATGCAGTCACTGTGGCAGGCTGTGGATAGGATTCCAGCTCTCACAGTGAGCTCCAGAGCCCATGCTCTCAACATCCACTCTGTGCAGCCTCAGGTAGACCCTGATGGAAGGTTAGCAGAGATGGAAGCCCTCTCAGAGGTCGTCTCTTTCAGCCTCCTCATTAAAGTACAGCCAGGAGGACCACAGCTAAGAGAGATTGGGAGACTTTGCAGACAGCAAGCAAGCTGGCAGCTCATGGGTTTAGGATTTTGGAGGTGACCACACCTGGTTTGTTTCTTTCTTTCTTGTTTTTTTTTTTTTTTTTTTTTTCCTTTGAGACAGTCTTGCTGTGTCACCCAGGCTGGAGTACAGTGGCACGATCTCAGCTGTATACCTGCAACTTCTGCCTTCTGGGCTCAAGCGATTCTTGTGCCTCAGCCTCCCTGGTAGCTGGGATTACAGGCATACACCACCAAGCCTAGCTAAGTTTTGTACTTTTAATAGAGACAGGATTTCACCACGTTGGCCAGGCTGGCCTTGAACTCCTGGCCTCAAGTGATCCGCCCACCTCAGCCCCCCAAAGTGCTGGAATTATAGGCGTGAGCCACCATGCCTAGCACCACACCTGGTTTCTAACCCCTTTGAGCCACTTCACCTCCCAGGACCTCAGTTTTTCTGTCTGTGAAGTGGGTTTATTGGTATTCTCAGCAGGGCTGGGTTGAGGGTTCCAGACATGACGGATGTAGAGTATCAAGGGCCATGGCACATTCTAAGACCCAACAACAGCAGATGCCTCTTTTTCCATCCCTGTCAGAAATACCTGCTGTCTCCTGCCTGCAGTGGTCTCTCTCTGGGAAGCAACCTTTATTCCAGCTTTGCATCCAGCCCTTTACAAATGTACATGTGAGAGAGGGGGAGGACACACAGGAAAGCCACACTGAGGAAACCTTATTTTCATCTCAAGCTATAAATCAAGCCTTCCACAGAGCTTTTAACTCATTTGTATTGGGAGTGGTACCTGTGGCATATGGAGAAGAAAAAGTCTTAAATCAACCAATATTATACATTGTTATTTAGTACAAGTTGAAGAATCTCAATTCTAAGTCCTATGGAAGGGCAGAGAATAAGAATCATTCCTGCAGCTTACCCTGCCCTGGCACTTTGGATGGAAGAGAGAAAACTGAGACCCAGAGAGTTGAAGTACGCAATTCAGTGTCACACCATCGCAGAACTGGGTTCAAATCCAGGGTTTTCACATCTCTGTACTGTAGTAGAGAAAGTAAGAAAGGCTACTTGTTTTCATTTTTTTTTATTATTGTACTTTAAGTTCTAGGGTACCTGTGCACAACGTGCAGGTTTGTTACATATGTATACATGTGCCATGTTGGTGTGCTGCACCCATTAACTCGTCATTTACATTAGTTATATCTCCTAATGCTATCCCTCCCCCCACCCCATGACCGGCCCTGTGTGTGATGTTCCCCTTCCTGTGTCCAAGTGTTCTCATTGTTCAATTCCCACCTATGAGTAAGAACATGCGGTGTTTGGTTTTTTGTCCTTGTGATAGTTTGCTGAGAATGATGGTTTCCAGCTTCATCCATGTCCCTACAAAGGACATGAACTCATCCTTTTTTATGGCTGCATAGTATTCCATGGTGTATAGGTGCCACATTTTCTTAATCCAGTCTATCATTGATGGACATTTGCTATTGTGAATAGTGCCGCAATAAACATACGTGTGCATGTGTCTTTATAGCAGCATGATTTATAGTCCTTTGGGTATATACCCAGTAATGGGATGGCTGGGTCAAATGGTATTCCTAGTTCTAGATCCTTGAGGAATCGCCACACTGTCTTCCACAATGGTTGAACTAGTTCACAGTCCCACCAACAGTGTAAAAGTGTTCCTATTTCTCCACATCCTCTCCAGCACCTGTTGTTTTCTGACTTTTTAATGATTGCCATTCTAACTGGTGTGAGATGGTATCTCATTGTGGTTTTGATTTGCATTTCTCTGATGGCCAGTGATGATGAGCATTTTTTCACGTGTCTGTTGGTTGCATAAATGTCTTCTTTTGAGAAGTGTCTGTTCATATCCTTCGCCCCCTTCTTGATGGGGTTGTTTTTTTTCTTGTAAGTTTGTTTGAGTTCTTTGTAGATTCTGGATATTAGCCCTTCATCAGATGAGTAGATTGCAAAAATTTTCTCCCATTCTGTAGGTTGCCTATTCACTCTGATGGTAGTTTCTTTTGCTGTGCAGAAGCTCTTTAGTTTAATTAGATCCCATTTGTCAATTTTGGCTTTTGTTGCCATTGCTTTTGGTGTTTTAGACATGAAGTCCTTGCCCATGCCTATGTCCTGAATGGTATTGCCTAGGTTTTCTTCTAGGGTTTTTATGGTTTTAGGTCTAACATGTAAGTCTTTAATCCATCTTGAATTAATTTTTGTATAAAGTGTAAGGAAGGGATCCAGTTTCAGCTTTCTACGTATGGCTAGCCAGTTTTCCCAGCACCGTTTATTAAATAGGGAATCCTTTCCCCATTTCTTGTTTTTGTCAGGTTTGTCAAAGATCAGATGGTTGTAGATGTGTGGTATTATTTCCGAGGGCTCTGTTCTGTTCCATTGGTCTATATCTCTGTTTTGGTACCAGTACCATGCTGTTTTGGTTACTGTAGCCTTGTAGTATAGTTTGAAGTCAGGTAGTGTGATGCCTCCAGCTTTGTTCTTTTGGCTTAGGATTGTCTTGGCAATGCAGGCTCTTTTTTGGTTCTATATAAACTTTAAAGTAGTTTTTTCCAATTCTGTGAAGAAAGTCATCGGTAGCTTGATGGGGATGGCATTGAATCTATAAATTACTATAATTTATAGTATTTTCAATAGGCATTGAATCTATAATTACTTTGGGCAGTATGGCCATTTTCATGATGTTGATTCTTCCTATCCATGAGCATGGAATGTTCTTCCATTTGTTTGTGTCCTCTTTTATTTCGTTGAGCAGTGGTTTGTAGTTCTCCTTGAAGAGGTCCTTCACATCCCTTGTAAGCTGGATTCCTAGAAATACCAAGGCTACTTGTTTTCATTGGAAATTGTGTTTCCCCTTTGTGAATGTAAAGTCTGTCTATGAAAATAAATGCATTCTCTGCATTGGGAAAATGCAGAGACGTTAGAAAATAAAGAATCGACCATAATTTCACTATTCAAAGCTGATTGCTGTTACCAACTTAATAGGTTTCTTTACAGTTTATTTTAAAATCGGATTTACAGAGATATAATTTACTAGAAAAATAAAATTTACCAATTTGAAGAGTACAGTTTGATTGGTTTGGACAAATGTATGCTGTTGTTTAACTACCATCACAATAAAAATACATAACAGTGGCTGGGCATGGTGGCTCATGCCTGTAATCCCAACACTTTGGAAAGCTAAGGAGGGAGGATTGCTTGATGCCAGGAATTTGAGACCAGTCCCTGGACAGGGACAACATAGCATGACCCTGTGTCTAAAAAAATAAAATTAAAATTAAAAAAATTTAGAGCAGGTGCAGTGGTTCACACCTATAATCCCAATACTTTGGGAAGCTGAGGCAGGAGGATTGTTTGAGGCCAGGAGTTTGAGACCAGCCCTGGTCACCATAGCGATACTCTGTCTCTACAAAAAATTTAAAAATAAGCCATGCGTGGTAGCACACCCCTGTAGTCCCAGCTACTTAGGAGGCTCAGGTGGGAGGATCACTTGAGCCCGGGAGGTTGAGGCTGCAGTGAGCTATGATGGTGCCACTGCACTCCAGCCTGGGCGACAGAGCAAGACCCTGTCTCTAAAATATAAAAATAATATTACCATCAACCCAGAAAGTTCCTTCATGCCCCTTTGCAGTCATTCCCTTTCTCCTACCCTAGCCACTGGCAGCTAACACCTGCTTTCTTTCATTGTAGTTTTGCCTTTAGTGGATTTTATTATATATGGAGTTCTACGGTATTTAGCCTCGTGTCTAACTTCTTTCGCTTAACTTTTGAGGTTTGTCCATGTTCTGTGTTATCAATAATTCCTTTATTTTGCTGAGTTGTATTTCGTTGTCTAGATAGATCACAATTTGTTTATCCATTCACCAACTGATGGTCATTTAGATCTCCAGTTCGGGGCTATTATGAATAACGGTGCTATGAACATTCATGTACAAGTCATATATATGTGTAGACATGTTTTTAACTCTCTTGGGTATATACCTGGAAGTGGAGATACTGAGCTGTAAGGTAATTTTGTTTAATCCTGTGAGGAATTGCCAGATTGTTTCCTAAAGTGGCTGCACCATTTTTACATTTCTACCAACAGTGTATGAGGATTCTAATTTCTCCATATCCCTGTCTACACCTTTTATCATCTTCCTTCTTGATAATAGCCATCCTAGTGCATGTGAAATGGCATTTCATTGTGGTTTTGATTACATTTTTCTGACAGCTAATAATGTTGAGCATCTGTTCATGTGCTCATTGGCCACATTGGCAAAGGATCTGAATAGACATTTCTCCAAAGAAAGATATACCCAGTAATGGGATTGCTGGATCAAATGGTAGATCTACTTTTAGGTCTTTAAGGAACCTCCACGCTGTTTTCCATAGTGGTTGTGCTAGTTTACATTCCCACCGGCAGTGTAAAAGTATTCCCTTTCTGCCACATCCATGCCAACATCTATTATTTTTTTATTTTTAAATTATGGCCATTCTTGCAGGAGTAAGGTGGTATCGCACTGTGGCTTTGATTTGCATTTCCCTGATCATTAGTGATGTTGAGCATTTTTTCATATGATTGTTGGTCATTTGTATATCTTCTTTTGAGAATTGTCTATTCATGTCCTTAGGCCACTTTTTGGTGGGATTGTTTATTTTTTTCTTGCTGATTTGTTTGAGTTCTTCATAGATTCTGGATATTCGTCCTTTGTCAGATGCATAGTTTGCAAAGATTTTATCCCACTCTATGGGTTATCTGTTTACTTTGCTGATTATTTCTTTTGCTGTGCAGAAGCTTTTGTGTTTAAGTCCCATCTATCTCTTTGTTTTTGGTGCATTTGCTTTGGTGTTCTTGGTCATGAGTTCTTTGCCTAAGCCAATGTCTAGAAGTGTTTTTCTGATGTTATCTTCTAGAATTTTTATGGTTTCAGGTCTTAGATTTAAGTCTTTGATCCATCTTGAGTTGATTTTTTGTGTAAGGTGACAGATGAGGATCCAGTTTTATTCTTCTACATGTGGCTAGCCAATTATCCCAGCACCATTTGTTGAATAGGGTGTCCTTTCCCCACTTTATGTTTTTGTTTGCTTCATTGAAGATCAGTTGGCTGTATCTGGCTTTATTTCTGGATTCTCTATTCTGTTCTATTGGTCTATGGGCCTATTTTTATGCCAGTACTATGCTGTTTTGGTGAATATAGCCTTGTAGTATAGTTTGAAGTCCAGTAATGTGTTGCCCCCAGATTCGTTCTTTTTTCTTAGCTTTGCTTTGGCTTTGCAAGCTCTTTTTTGGTACCATATAAATTTTAGGATTGTTTTTTCTAGTTCTGTGAAGAATAATGATGTTGTTTTGATGGGAAATCAATTTGAATTTGTAGATGCTGTTGGCAGTATGGTCATTTTCACAATATTGATTCTACCTATCCATGAGCACGGGATGTGTTTCCATTTGTTTGTGTCATCTATGATTTCTTTCAGCAGTGTTTTGTAGTTTTCCCTGTAGAGGTCTTTCACCTCCTTGGTTAAGCGTATTCGTAAGTTGTTTTTCTTTTTTTTTTTTTTTTTTTTTGGTTTTTCATGGGGGCGGTTTTTTGGCAGCTTTTGTAAAAGGGGTTGAATTCTTTTCTTTTTTTAATTTATTATTATTATACTTTAGGTTTTATGGTACATGTGCGCAATGTGCAGGTTAGTTACATATGTATACATGTGCCATGCTGGTGCACTGCACCCACTAACTCGTCATCTAGCATTAGGTATATCTCCCAATGCCATCCCTCCCCCCTCCCCCCACCCCACAACAGTCCCCAGAGTGTGATGATCAAAAGGGGTTGAATTCTTGATTTAGTTCTCAGCTTGGTCACTGTTGATGTATAGCAGTGCTACTGATTTGTGTACATTGATTTTGTATCCTGAAACTTTACTGAATTCATTAATCAGTTCTAGGAGCTTTTTGGATGAGTCTTTAGGGTTTTTTAGGTATATGATCATTTCATCAGTGAACAGCCTTTGCCCATTTTTAATTGTTTTTTTTGGATCCTTTTATTATTGAGTTGTGAGAGTTCTTTATATACTCTAGATACAAGATCCCTATAGATAATTTGCAAATATCTTTCCCATTCTGTGGGTTGTCTTTTTACTTTCTTGATGTCCTTCGAAGTATAAAAGTTTTTAATTTTGAAGTCCATTCATCTATTTTTTTCTGTGCTTTTGGTGTCATATCCAGGCAGTGGTGTCAAGAAACCACTGCCTAACCCAAGGTCACAAAGACTTAATCAGTTCATATGTTTCCTTATAAAACTCTAAGAATTTTATACTTTTAGCTCTTACATTTAGGTCTGTATTCCATTTTGAGTTTATTTTTATATGTGTGTGAGGCAGGAGTCCAATTTCATTCTTTTACATGTGGGTATCTAGTTGTCCCAGCACCATTTGTTGAAAAGACTGTTATTTCCCCCCATAGAATTGTCCCGATAACCTTGTCAAAACTCAGTTGACCATAAATGTAGGTGCTTATTTCTATATTTCCAGTTGTATTCCATTGATCTATATGTCCGTCCTGTGCCAGTATTATACTGTCTTAATTACTATAGCTTTGTAGTAGTTTGGAAATCAGGAAGTATATTCCTCCAACTTTGTCCTTTTTCTAAATTGTTTTGGCTATTCTGTATCTCTTGCATTTCCATATGAATTTCGGGATCAGCTTGTCCGTTTTTGCAGAAAAACAACAACAATATGGATTTTGATAAGGATTGTGTTTAATCTAGATGAGTTGGGACATTCCACGTTCATGGACTGAAAGACTGAATATTTTAACAGTTTAAGTCTTCCAGTCCATGAACATGGAATATCTTTTAATTTACTTCGGTCTTATTTGAGTTCTTTCAACAGTGTTTTTAGTTTTCAGTGTTCAATTCTTACACTTTTTAAAGTTTAATCGTAAGTGATTATTTTCAAAGCTATTATAAATGGAATTGTTTTCTTAACTTTTGGAATGTTTATCACTAGTATGGAAAACTGCCATTTTGTTTTATATATTGATCTTGTATCCTGCACCCTCGCTGAATTTATTAGTTCTAATTGTTTTGTATGTATGTGGATTCCATAAGATTTTCTATATACACAATCATGTCATCTGCAGTTAGAGATCATTTTACTTCTTCCATTCCAATCTGGATGTTTTTCTTTTTTTCCCTAATTGTCCTAGCTAGAACTTCTAATACAGTCATGCACCACATGATGTACATGATGGACTGCATATATGACAGTGGTCCCATAAAACTATAATATCCTATCTTTACTATACCTTTTTTATGTTCAGATACACAAATATTTACCATTGTGGTACAGTTGCCTGAAGTATTCAGTACAGTAACACACTGTACAGGTTTGTAGCCTAGAAGTAGTAGGCTATACCGTATAGCCTAGGTGTATAATAGGATATACCATCTAGGGTTGTGTAAGTACACTTTATGATGTTTGCACAATGACAAAATCTCCTAACAACACATTTCTCAGAATATATGCCCAACATGACTCTACATGTTGAATAGAAGAAATGAGAGTGAGAATGAACGTTCTTTCCTTGTTTCTGATCTTAGGGAGAAAGCTTTCAGTGTTTCATCATTAAGCATGATGTTAGCTGTGGGGGTTCTGGTAGATGCTCTTTATTAGATTGGAAAACTTCCCTTCGGTTCCTAGTTTATTGAGTGTTTTTATCATGAAAAAGGTGTTAGATTTTGTCAAATGCTTTTTCTGCATCTATTGAGATGACCATGTGATTTTTGTCCTTTACTCCATTAGCATGGTGTATTACATTTATTTGTGTGTGTTTAATCAACTATATTCCTGGAGTAAATCTCACTTGGTCATGGTATGGAATCCTTTATCTATGTTGCTGGATTATTACATCACAGGATCACAATTAGGCAGCCAGGTTCATAGCAGAACAGTAATACTGAAAACAGCAGAGCCAGAAACCTAGGACTTGGGAGTGTGGTTAAGCAAGCTGTGGTATATCGTATATGATAGAGGTACATGTGGCCATGGGTAGTGACAAGAATGTGACTCAGACCATTTCCTATTCAGAAATGATCCCATAAACATGTCAAGGAGTAACCGTGCATCCAGGAGAATAGGCGTATACCAATTACTTACAACTGGATACAACTGCATATGTGCAATTAACAAAAAACTAGAGAAGTATGTGGAGGACACATCCAGGAACTGGGAACCTGGGATTATGTCCAGCCCTGCTGCTGTTTTCTCTGTGATCTTGGGCAAATCTTTTCTTATATCCGAGCTTCAGTTTCCATGTCTTACAGTGAGGGGTTTGATAATTTGGTACTTTGTGTCACACATGGCTTTGGTTTTATTTTGTTCATTTCATAAAATTTCTAGTAAATATACTTAAAAAATGCAAACTTTGCGGAAGTGAGAGAGTATGAGGCATTTTTGGCCACTTGGGGGGTGTGACCGGTACTCCCTTCCCTCCATATCAGCTAGAACTCTGTGGTTGTGTGCAGGGAGTAGATGTGGGGTTCCCAGCAAGGCTTGGGATCCAGTGCTTCCCATTTCCAGAGAGTTTGCTCCATACCACACACTGTGCTCAGCTCTTCCTGATTTAGCTCTTGTTAGTCCTACCAGCAATAGTGTAATGTCCATATGATTACCTTAGTTTTTCCAAATGATGAAAATGAGGCTTTGCAAGCATAGATAGTTGTCTGAGGAGCCAGGATTTTAACCCAGACCTGTGTCCCAATGGCCACATTCTGCTGTTACCCATCACACTCTAGTTCTCATCTTGTTCCTCAACAGGCCTCTTACCCTTCTAGGTAACACACTGTCCCCTTTGTGCCCACAGCTGACAATGAAAACAACATCGCCTCCAACCAGTCCCGATCGCCACCTGCTGTTGTAGAAGAGAAGTGGAAACCTCAGGCCCAGAGGAACAGCGCCAATAACAGTAGGTCTCCCCAAGCAGGGCTGGACCTGAGGGTCCCCTTATGCTCCAATTGTTCCTCTCTGCCCCCCATTCCCACCATTTGTGCTTCCTGTGATGTTGTAAGATGATGCGTGATAGTTTCAAAGCACTTTTATACCTAAGACCTTATTTGCAGGAGTTCTTAACTCAGGGGATGGGCAGAAGGAGGCCCAGGGAGAGGAGGTGACTTTTTTTGTGGTCAGAAAGCACCAATTTGTGGCAGAATCAGAACTAGAACCCACCTTTCCACAATTTCTGCTGGTTGCTCTTTCCTGACATGATGATCCCGTGTATCTTATTTCCTGAAGATTCCCATATTAGAGGAGATTCCTATATTGAGGAAGAAATTAGACTCGTTGGCTTCAAAGATCTAGGGGAATGACATAGACCGTTATTATGTTGCATACATACCACTACATTCTATTCCCATGTCGATGGCAGTCCTTACTAATCAATCATAGAACTTTATCCCTGTGAGACCGTCACATATTAAAGGCAGCCAGCACCACCCATGTGTGTGCAAGAGGAAATATATTTGCCATTCCCAATACTAGATGTTTAGAGTATTAGGCTACTGCCACTCCTAGCAGCCTTGAATGCCAGAATTAATCCCATCTCTCTTTGTGTCCTCTGCCAGCCACTACCAGTGGTTTAACACCCAACAGCGTGATCCCCGAAAAGGAGCGGCAGAACATCGCAGAGCGGCTGTTGAGGGTCATGTGCGCCGACCTGGGTGCACTGAGCGTGGTCAGCGGGAAGGAGTTCCTGAAGTTGGCCCAGACCTTAGTAGACAGTGGTGCCCGCTATGGGGCCTTCTCGGTCACTGAAATCCTGGGCAACTTCAACACGCTGGCACTGAAGCACCTGCCACGCATGTACAACCAGGTGAAGGTGAAAGTGACCTGTGCCTTGGGCAGCAATGCCTGCCTAGGCATCGGTGTCACCTGCCACTCCCAGAGTGTCGGCCCTGACTCCTGCTACATCCTCACAGCCTACCAGGCCGAGGGCAACCACATCAAGAGCTATGTGCTTGGTGTGAAGGGTGCAGACATTCGTGACAGCGGCGACCTCGTGCACCACTGGGTGCAGAACGTGCTGTCGGAGTTCGTGATGTCGGAGATCAGGACAGTGTACGTGACGGATTGCCGGGTGAGCACGTCCGCCTTCTCCAAGGCTGGCATGTGCCTTCGCTGCTCAGCCTGTGCCTTGAACTCGGTGGTGCAGAGCGTGCTGAGCAAGCGGACGCTGCAGGCCCGCAGCATGCACGAGGTCATCGAGCTGCTCAACGTGTGCGAGGACCTGGCAGGCTCCACGGGCCTGGCCAAGGAGACCTTCGGGTCGCTGGAGGAGATGTCGCCACCGCCCTGCTGGAACTCGGTGACGGACTCACTGTTGCTGGTGCATGAGCGCTACGAGCAGATCTGCGAGTTCTACAGCCGGGCCAAGAAGATGAACCTCATCCAGAGCCTCAACAAGCACCTGCTCAGCAACCTGGCGGCCATCCTGACGCCGGTGAAGCAGGCAGTCATCGAGCTGAGCAACGAGAGCCAGCCCACCCTGCAGCTGGTGCTGCCCACCTATGTCAGGCTGGAGAAGCTGTTCACGGCCAAGGCCAACGACGCAGGCACCGTCAGCAAGCTCTGCCACCTCTTCCTGGAGGCGCTCAAGGAGAACTTCAAGGTGCACCCAGCCCACAAGGTGGCCATGATCCTGGACCCGCAGCAGAAGCTGCGGCCTGTGCCACCCTACCAGCACGAGGAGATCATCGGCAAGGTCTGTGAGCTCATCAATGAGGTGAAGGAGTCCTGGGCCGAGGAGGCCGACTTCGAGCCTGCTGCCAAGAAGCCCCGCTCTGCCACTGGCGAGAACCCCACAGCTCAGGAAGATGATCGGCTGGGCAAAAATGAAGTGTACGATTACCTGCAGGAGCCCCTCTTCCAGGCTACCCCTGATCTCTTCCAGTACTGGTCGTGCGTTACCCAAAAGCACACAAAACTCGCCAAGCTCGCCTTCTGGCTCCTGGCGGTTCCGGCCGTGGGCGCCAGAAGCGGGTGTGTAAATATGTGTGAACAAGCGCTTCTAATCAAACGGAGGCGGCTGCTCAGTCCAGAAGATATGAATAAACTCATGTTTCTGAAATCCAACATGCTTTAAGACTTGACTTCGGGGAAAAAAAAAAGAAAAAGAGAAGATAACATTAGAAAAAAACCACACAACACTGTCACAAACAAAGAAAAGGAATTTAAGTTCTAAACACTGTGGACCTCATTATAAATGCCCCCTGGAAACTTAAGTGCTTTTTTTTTTTATATGTGTGTGTGTGCCTGTGTGTACACAGCCACACGTATGTGCACATGTCTGAACACGTGCTGTGGTTATGGGGGTGTGGGAGGGTCTCTGTGCTCATCTCCATGGCCAGAGAAACTTCGCACATACATGCACACACACACACACGACCCTGGTGCATGTACACACGCCTGTGCTCGGATGGGTGTGCATTGAACTGGGCGTGTCAGGAAAGCTGAGCGATTGGGAAAGAGGGAGATGTTTCACCTCCTTTTCTCAGTAAGGGGGCTTTAGAAGACTCCGCTTTCAGGTGTGCAGATTGGCAGAAAGCTGATGTTGTGAAATGTTCAGGCAGCTGAGATCTGAAGTGACTTGACGCTCTCTGTCCTTCATCCCAGTCCTCCTTTTCCCTCCTTGACCCTCTTCTAGCCCTCCCACCGCCCCGATCCCATTGTGCACCCCCCCCGATCCCATTGTGCACCCCCCCACACACCCTCGGCTGCTCTGCTGTGGACTCTCCACACTGCATCAGATGGACGGTTTCTGCACTGGACTTTGTTTCTCGTTCACCTTCAGGGCATTGAGCTGCTGCCTTTGAGATACCCCTTGGGTGTCCCGGGGCAGCCGCTTTAGAAACACACCTATCTATCTCCCCAAATCAGGAAAGGAGACTTAAAGAGTATAAAGCTGACATTTTGCTTTTTAATATAAGAGAGGAGAAAAAGACATTTTTCAGAGAAGTATAGATACTGTCTCCACTCCCTAATAATTTCTCTCCCTAACATTTTAGCAATTTTTACCTTGTTTGGGGGTTCATTTTGTTTCTTCAGATTTGATTTAGACTCTGCTAGGAGGCACTGAATGTCTATAACTTATGTTTTGGAGTTTTGTTTTTTTACTTGCCCCTTTTGTTCCTCAAGTCACACTGTAAACTAGCTCATCTCAGTGGTATACTCAGTATCCTACGGTCTTTCTTGGCCTTCCCTGTACAGTTCGGTTTTCACATATTCGAACGGCCAAGACCAGGTTCTTGGCTGTGCTATTTGGAGACCAGGGGTTGGGGAGGAGTCAGGGGTTCCACAGCTGCAGGGTTTGGTGGCTGTAGGGGAAGCAGTGGTTTGGGAGTTCTGAATGTAAGTGCCAGAGCTGCCCTCCTGGTCCGCTGTGCGTGGTACCCGGTGTGCATCACACTACTCACCCCCTCCCCGACCCTGGCAGTCCACAGCGACTCCAAAGTCAGCCCATAGTCACATCCACCACACCTCAGACCTGCCACAGCCTCTCCTCACTTCCCAGGACCCTGAGGCTTCCAGGAGCTCTGCTGCCCACAGCCCTCGGGGTCCTCACTCACACCTCCGACTTCCAGGACGGCAGTGAGCATGGTGCCTTGTGGCCCCAACAGTTGATGTTCCAAGGGTGGGATGGTGTTCGGCCATGTTTGACTCGATGCTGTGAAAGATGTCTTCAGGCTTCTCTCTCCTGTTCCCCCAGCTGTGAGCAAATTAGGTTCTACACACACAGTTCAGATGCCAAGGGTGACACCCCATTCCCTTCACAAGAGGTGGTTCTGTCACAAATCAGCACTCCACCCCCACCACACCTCTCAGTGAATAAAGTGCTGGTGGTCTCACTCCCCTAGCGACCCTTAGCCATGGGATGGGGTGGTTACACTAAGGCTTCAGGCTGAGAATGGCCATCATGGCGGGAGGCTGTTCGCAAAGGCACCTTCTGTCATCCTGGGGTTGGCTAAGTCAACTCCACCCCTTCCCGATAATAAAGCATTACTCAACTGTGAGATACCTCGACTACAAAAAGCACTGTACCACAGCCCTCTCCCCCGGGTCCATGACGGGAGCAGGGAGTAAAGTTGATTGCAAACCTCATGAAGGCTTAGGATCATGGACCTGGAACATAGTGTTGGGGGCCAAGCCTGCACACTTTGCCTCATGAGAACTCACCCAGCTCTCCCCTCGAGTCTTGGACACACTGAAATGGATCAAAGTGGGCCATTTCCACATTTGCTCTAGCAAACTGTGGTCTCAGGAACTACCATGCCATTTCCTCTCCTGGAGAAGTTCTAGGTATTCCCTCCACAACATTTCCAACTGGGGGACCGAGCTCACTTATCAGAGAAGAGCCGCCATCCACACTGGAGCAGGAACGGGGAGAAATCCAGACAGGAACCTCATGTCACTTCCTAGGGAATATGGGAAGAAACATCAGCAGACTTCTCAGTTGGGCCTTTGGAGGCGTTCTGGAAGGTGGCCTCAGCATCACTGATGATTGACAGATGCCTACAGCAAAAGGTCCCTTTAGCGTTGCTTGACTGCTGGGGAAGGGACAGTGACTGGCACTTTGACCCACACAAGGATAGGAGCTGCCTACTTTGTGTGGTAGGTGAGAGCAGAGCCTGGGAGACTCCCATCCTCCCTCTACTTGGAGCAAAGTTGTGCTGGTGATGCCCCATTATTGGGCCAGTTGATTAGAAAATAGGCATTTCACTTTCTTGGAAAGCCATCGGACTAAGCCCAAATGTGCATTTAGAGCACTCAGCATTCTCCTCTTTGAAGCATGGGATGTCTGTCCTCCAGGAAGAGATTTGATCTTAGGTTGTTACCTCCCTTTGCCTTCTTTTCCACCTCAATTCAATACTTAGGGGTTGGCTTGCCTCTGCAGGTTTGATGTGAATGCCACTAGGTGCTCAGAAGGCTGTCGTCTGGGGCTGCCTTGTCCAGTTAGATAATAAGATAGTAGATGATCATTTCTTGCAACCTCTGGTTCCCTCCAGAAACTGCTGTCACCAACAGGAAAGGCTGTACCAAGGTGCCCTCTTCTCAGACAGGCTGTTCTCAGAGTGCAAATCCTGCTGCAACTAACAGCTTAACAAAACCCAAAGATCTCACAGGTCCAGCCACTGGCCCCTTTATCTCCAACAATATCCACCTCACCAAATTCTAGTTCAGCCAAAGGATTGAGACAGGCTCTTCCAGTTCATCTTCTGGTGTCCAGCCTGACCTTCACATCTGGAAGGATTTTGTCATCTGCCTCCCAGTTCTGGGGCCACTGTAGGTCTTTCCATCACAAGCCTTTGAGGGATCTGGGACCAGGAATTTGGGCCGTTTCTACCATATTCTCAGCAGCCTAAGGTGGTGGCCTGCTGATGTGGAGACAACTCGCCTTGAGCCATGTGGTCCCCAGGACAGAAATGGCCTTTGTTTTGACATACGTGGACCCAAGAGGGGAGGTGAAGAAAACACACCTCCACCTGGCAAGTTTTTCTCCCTCATCTGAGGTCAGTTTGCTTCACCAACAAAGCCCAAGCCAAGAACTGCAGCGTTGAGGGTGGTCCCTCAGAGTGGAGTAGCCCGAGGAATCTCAGGTCCACCAAGAGCAGTGGTACCATCCGGGTCATGGGTGGATGCCCTTGTTCTGGCACAGTTCTCCACTTCCCGATGCCTGGCTTAGCCAGCCAGGCCTCCCTCTAATGGCATTTAGTAACCAGGAAACAAAACGCATGCCACCTGAGCAAAACTGCCTGCACTTCGTCTCTGGGGGTTCACCGCACAGAGGCCAACTGCCGCATCACCAGCGAGGAAGCTTTGCCACCATCCTGCTTGGCAGCTTCACACTTGACATCTGGGGATTGGTTTTTGGCTGGAAAAAGGGTACCAGGGTTTCCTGGCAAGGACAGGAGGGCAGTGCAGTGACACAGATGAGAAGCTGTGAGTCTCCAGGATTCAAGGAAGCCACCAGGTGTGCAGGCTGGGAAGAGATATCTCTTTCAGTTTGACCCTTTATCTCCTGCACTTTTAAAGAAACACCAGAGAAAAAATCTACAAGGCGTGTTTCCACTGAAGCTGAACCTCTGCCTTTAGGAGTCCCCTATTTTTGAGCAAGGCCACCTGCTTCCCCTGGACTTCAGCTGGACTCCTTGAAGAGTGGGCTTCTGGAGAGACGTTAGGAATATAGCACATGCTCTCTGGGGGCCACAGGGTCATCGGGAAGGTTTGAAATGAAGATGGGATGTGGCTGGAGCAGGCTGTGAGATGGCTCCATTGGGGACACTCCCCTCATCTTGTCATCATGATGGATATGCTGGAAGAGGAGGTGTCTCAGTGAGCCGCCCCAGGTTCATAGCTTTGCCCTCGCCTTGGCAACAGCGGCAATGCCTCTATCTCTGGGATGCAGCCTAAGGAGGGCTCCTAACAAGGCCGATGATTTAGACAGAACAAGAGACTAAGTAAGGTCCAGCCATCCCCTGGAGCCAGTATGTGGGAGCTCCTGTCCCCACCAGCCCTGCTCCAGCCCCCATGTCCAGCTGGGCCAGAGGAAGAACTGGGAAGGAGGCAGCCCCTCCCTTTCACTGTGGCTAATGTTTGCTAGGCCAGTTATGGTGAACCAATGATACAGTGTTTTCCCTCTTAACGTTCCCCTCCTGGTTTTGCCTTTTCAGGGTTTTCTGGGGGATTTTGTTGTAGTAGTTGTTTTTCTTCCTCTCTCATTTGGGTTTGAGGATTGTGGTCGGGGGAGCCCTGGCTTTCACCAAAGGAGCCCAGTGGTTTCTGTGGAAGACGCGCCCACTCCCACTTTAATGAGGGTGAAGATTGTCAGGTCACTGTTTGACATATTCATGCCCCGCCCCTTCCCCCCCCCCACCCGCCCACCACGGGTGTCGCTTTAAAGAGTCAATTCTTGTACAGAGAAGGATTTGCTAGGTTTGCATTTGGGTGTTAGCATCACGACCCACGAGGGCCCTGCCCAACCGTGCGTCCCATGGGGCACCTTGACTCTTCAAACCAAAATTCCTTAAAGGGGCACAGCCCAGCCTTGTCCACAACCTCAGGGGCCTGGGATTCCTGTGGCGCTTCCTGAATTCCAGGTTGGCACAGATGATGAGGTCTGAGACCAGCCGGAAGGAGGGGCCCCTCCCACAACCCAGGTGCCAGCCGGTCTCCGCCTAGGACCTTCCCTCCCACCCAGCCAGGGTGGGTGGCATCCCACGCGGTGAAACGAGCTCGTGGACTGACCCGGGGCTGGGCCTTGCCAGCCAGGAGAGAGCGAGGGCCTCACGGCGGGGCTGGCCCAGGCAGCTCGTCCAGGGCCATTCAGATCCCAAGCATCAGGAAATCATTTTGTACAACCACCCGAAGCAGAGATATTTTTTAAGAAGCGTAAATTATTTTCAGTTGTTTTCTGATCCTACCTTTTTCTTTTCCCCACAACTTCATGCCAGTGATTCGTTCACATCAGGTAAATCTTGAGAAAGCCTTGGTGCCCTCCTCCCCACCCCCCACTCAGTAACCACGTGCGTGCACCCCCGCATCCTTTCTCAGTAGTTAAGACGTTCTAGGCAATACCATAGACACATCTGACTGTGTCTCTCTCTTGGAGTGCAAGAAACTCAAGTCATCTTAAAAAAAAAAAAAACAAAAAAAATTTACAAAAAAACAAACACAAAAAAAATATCTTTTTTAGGCCAGAGTTTTCTACAGGTATTAATGAATATTTTTCTTAATCCTTATAAGTTTTATGTGTTTAATATTTCTTAATACCGGTAGCATTAATTTATACTTTTGTAGCAACACAATATTTTTATAAACAGCCGGTGCTTGGCTCAAGTCTTCACGAGGGGTTTATGCAGGGCCATCTTGGGGACCCTGTGTACCATGTACTGTATTTAAAAAAAAAAAAAAAGTTACCTAGTGTCACACTTGCTGTGTTAATTAACAAAAGACGTTGTGTGCGGTCTCCTGTATCGGTGTGGATCCAACAGCTCTCCAGGGAGTCACATTGCATGGGGGTTGAGTTGACGGTTCTTGTTGTGATACGTAAACCCCCGAGACCAAACTTGAGGGTTTATTTAGGGTTTTCTGTTTGTCCTTTGGGTTTTTGTTTCACTTTGTTTTGGTGCCGTTTCTCCATTTACAGCCAAATCAGTTTCATGATGTTCAAAACATTTACTGATGTCAAATGGAGGAAAGGAATGAAAAAAAGATTTTTACAAAGTAATAAAATTTAAAACTGAGCTGTTTAATGTTGCTGTTTTTACCTGTCTGTTCTTGTCCAAAAGTGGAACATTCCCAGGGAGAAGAGGAACGTTCCACTCGGTTCTTTAAGTCGCCAAAAGCCCCAGCCCAGGATTCAGTACCTCCCCTGCCCCCCGAATTCTTGCAGCACTATTTCCCAGTTGGTTGATGCCAAGGCAAAAAGATACCTTTTAACGGTTAGAGAGGATCAGTTGCTTAAATGATTTCATGTCAGTGTTGTATTTATGGTTTTACAATAAAACAACCTTTAGGAAGATGCAGCGTATGGTGTTTTTTTTCTTGGGTTTGAGGTTGGGCCATACTGTCCAGTTAGGAGCAGAGCACCTGCAGGGCCCAGGTGAGTGGAGATGGGCCAGAGACAGGGCACCTGGGGTGACAGCACACATCCATCCCAGTGGGACACTGTGTAATGCTGGCATCGTTGACTTACCTGTGGTGACGCTAGTATCAGTGACTTACCTGTGAGCTCACAGCTCATCTCTTGAACCAGACCTGGCTCAGCCAGTGTTTGATAAATGAGGGAGGGGCATGGTCGAGGAAGATGTGACCTTCCTGGGCTTGTGGAGCATTGTCCCGTGGAGGAAGGGATGGATTTAGTCTCCATCCTCCAGGTCTAATGCCTCAGGCATATGTGCAGGTTGGCGCTGCCCTGCGGTC
This sequence comes from Pongo pygmaeus, assembly GCF_028885625.2. Classification (NCBI taxonomy): domain Eukaryota; kingdom Metazoa; phylum Chordata; class Mammalia; order Primates; family Hominidae; genus Pongo; species Pongo pygmaeus. The sequence goes on from NC_072386.2 coordinate 104,574,271, forward strand.
ATCTGCAAGGCTCCTGTGCCCCTTTACCTAGCAGCTTTGGCCCCGTAAATGGTGTGTGTGATGTTATAACTGTTGTGTGTATCGTCCATGTGCTGGGGAAGAGTGTCCATGGCTTTTGCCAAATTCCTGATGGCATGAGGGACTCTGAACAAATTAGGAATCAGCGCCCTCCACCATGAGCTGCTAGAGGCCAGCCCTGGTGGGCTCACCAAGCCTGATGCCTGCCGTTGAGATGTGCAGACACCAATGCTCTTCTGGAATAGAAGCAAACCAAAGGCCAATCAAGGGAGAAGAGACACCAGCAGGCAAGCTGGAGCCTGAGCAGGAGGGAGTGACCACTCCTCCTAGTGGGTCCACCGTTAGAACAGCCCCTTAACAGGTGAAGCTGCCATCGTGCCATCCAGGTGAGTGAGTGACAGACACCCCAGGCCCTGGCTTGACACCATCTTTACCAGGTGTGGGCAACTCTGCTTCAAAGTAGAGGATGTGTTACTTGATCACCTGGAAAAATTCCGTCAAACCGCACGTGTAACAGCACGAAGAGGCTATTGGAGCACCAGCCCTGTCCTCAAAACCATCCTGCCTTAGGAGTTTCATGCTAAATGAACTGTGTGGATGTTCTGAGCTGACAACTGAAGTTTCATAGAGGAGTTTCTATGTAGCCTACAATGAAGTCAGGAGTCCTGCTGTGGCCAAAGGAATCCTCCTCCACACTCTTGAACATCACAGTCAAATAAGGCCAGGGCATGGCCCGGGAGCCCTCACAGCTGAAGGAGCAGCCTCTGGATTGAAAAAAAATGCTTTAAGAAGGGGGAGAAGAAAAGATGTTTCTTTATTAAGCAGCTGCAGCTCCATTTATTTTGTAATGGAAATAAATGAGTGTGCCCAGCACCTTTGAAAGAGAAATTTTGAGGTGAGACTACTTAAGAATGGAGTGAATCTTCAAGGTAAGGGTGTCCACTGTGCGGAGAAAGATTCCTGGCGCTTTCTGAGATGAGCATTGCAAATTCCTCAGACTCGGGGTCACAAGGTGCTGCTCCCCAATCCCACCCCTGGGGGTTAAAAGCTAGGGTACATTGATTTTTAAATTTATTTTTAGTGAAAAGTTGTAGCAAATGTCACAGAGTCAAATGCCCCTGGACCAGGCAGGTCGGCGAGCAAAGCTGGTTACATAAGGTGAGGCCCTTGCAGGGGGGCATCTCTGCTAAGCCCCAGCTCATCGTTGGCATCAGGATGCCAATTATTTTTAAGAGAACTGAGAAACCCAGATGTTTATGTGGAAACTCAGTTTTCAAGTGACAAATTCAGAGCTGTGAAAAAATGCCTCGGCCAGGCGTGGTGGCTCATGTCTGTAATCCCAAGACTTTGTGAAGCCAAGGCAGGAGGATCGCTTAAGTTCAGGAGTTCAAGACCAGCCCAGGCAACATGGTGAAACCCCGTTTCAACAACAAAAATACAAAAATTAGCCAGGCACGATGGCACGCGCCTGTAGTCCCAGCTACTCAGGAGGCTGAGGTGGGAGGATCGCTTGAGCCCAGGAAGTCAAGGATTCAGTGAGCCAAGATCACGGCACTGCACTCCAGCCTGGGTGACAGAGTGAGACCCTGTCTCAAAAAAATAAAAAAATACCTCGTGAGCAATGTGTCCATCCACTAGCTGAAGCTGGCCTGTACACCTGCAGCTCACACCTTCCAATTTAAACATTTTATCTTTCAGTTCAAGTCACTTCAAAATATCACTCTTCAACATGGCCCCTTCAAACTGTCGTGGCTGGCTGGCCCTGGTATGGGAGGCACGTGTGGAAGGAACAGGATGTGGACACAGGATGGGAGGACCTTTATTAGTCCCAGGCCAGAGGGCCTCTCACTTCTCCTGGACAATTGCCTGTCTCCCTGCACCTGACCCCACCTGCTTCTGCCCAGAAAGTCCAGGCCATGACCACAGATGCTGTCCCTCAGGGCAGTCTTTTCTGTTGGAATCTGTAAGCCCCACACTCTGGATGTTGGAGGAGACAAAGGGAGGGTCTTGATGTGTCTGACCCAGGGGACTGCAAAGCTTTCAATCCCCAAATCCTTGTCTCCAGGTTCATCCCCTCAACCAGAAGTATGGAATCCCTCCTTCCTTCCTTCCTTCCCGGTCCCTCAAGCCAATGAGCTAAGGGCACAAGGGGCGAACCCAGGACTGAACTAGCTACCGGCCCTTAGGATGCTGGTCACCCACAGAGAGGAGGAGGTAGGGCCCTGCCTGGGTTTCTTCTGCGAGGGTCAGCTCTCCACTTCAGAACACACAAAGCTGGGGCCTCCAATCCCTCCACAGCCACAGCAGCCATCGGGGCTGTGGGTGGATGCAGTTAGCAAGAGATATTTATAAATCACGTGTTTGTAAAGCCTGTGTGTCTACACTGGAGTCTCCTGGAGTTGTGTTCTTGGGCCAAGTTTGTCCTGAGCTGCTCTATACAGCCCACCTACTCCCTTTCCCAAGGGTGAGGAGAAGCCAGCCCAGACCAAGGGCTTCTGGCCCTGGGCCAGGGCCCAGCAGTTGCACTGGACACAATGTGAAGGCCAGTGAGCACTTTCCTTCCAGGACAAAGGCCCAGGGGAAGGTCCCAGGGGATGGGCTCCCCAGGGCCATGCAGAGAAACAGCTGAGGCTTTCCAGCTCCAGGCAGCTGGTTCTGGGGATGTGGCTGCAGCTGAAGTAAAACCCTGGGGAGGTGTTTGGTACAGCAAAGGACAGGGGAATTATTTCAGGCATTTGTAGGCTGTCTGCCCTGAGCTCCCTGGGCACAGCAGGACACAATTATTTCTTCTGAGCCTGGGTCACTGATGACCCATCGAACCTCTCCCAGAGACAAGTCCCCATAGCTTCTTCCTCCTTTCTTTCCTAGCCTTATTAAAACAAAACAAAATAATCCCATTTTACACTAATGTAAATAGAACTTTGATTTGTTTCAAAATTTGCATAGCCAACGTCATGTACTGAAGATAGTTCTATTATGTTTCCAATGCAGTTTTCACTTCTGGGGAAAGCTGGGGTTGCATATGGCCCCACCCTGGCTTTTTCTCCCCTCCGCCACCCTGTTACACTTCTGATGACAATGAACAGTGAGCACACAGAATTTCAGGAGTTTACAATTTAGTTTTTATTTGGACCCAGGTTGCTTGGTGCTGCCTGCCACAGGACCCCGGGACAGACACTGGCCATCCTCTGACTTGCAGACCGGCCAGTTGTCAGTTGGAGAAGCGCAGCAGCTCCTCATCCCCTGTGGACACAGAGAGACTCAGGGAGGGGTCCGTGGGCAGGGACACCCAGGGAAGGGAAGGCAGCTGTCACTTGGGGCCAGAAACCTCTGCTTGCTGAATGATTTATCTCCAAAGGGTATTCCACAAAATGATCAGATTTTTTTTCCTCTTCTGGTTTACAGCAGGTGCCATTTTCCAGTGGGAAAATCAAGGCACAGATATCTTCAGTGGTTGCTGTTCCCTGGAATGCTATTACTGTTACCATTGTATTGTTGTCGTTATTATTAGTAGCAGTTGCTGTTAGCTGAGTACTAACTCCGCGTCAGGTACTGGGAAGGCTGGGAGGCAGGTGCTTTGTCCCATTTTACGAGAGAATACTGACACTCAGATTGGCACTTGCTCAACGTTGCAGGCGCAAAATTAGAACCCAGCTCTTCCCCACTCCTCAGTCAGCCATGCATACCCTCTGCCGGTGCCTGGCTAGTAACTTCCCAAGGCCCAATTCTAGCTGGGGTAAGGCCCCAGGCTCAGCCCCATTTCAGAGAGTAGATGGGCTACTTACCAGGTACAGAGTCCAGAACTCAGCTCTCCAGACCCCTACTCCTCCCAGGGCCCTCCCACCTCGACTCCAACAGCCCCTCGGCCCAGCCTGCCACCCTGCAGGGCTGCCTACCATCACCAGGGACACCGCAGTACTCTCTGCACTCCTTCTCTGAGTAGAACTTGTTCCCGTTGCCCTGGCAGCCCCCATAGGTGAAGAGGACGCACTTCCCCTTGACAGCATCAAATGCCCAGAGCTGGATGAAGGCTCGGCAGGGGCCCCGGACTATGGGGAGATTGCAGGCCGCTGTGGAGTGGAGAGAGGCATGGAACTTGAGAAACCCTTGTGACTGCTGATCAGACATACATGAGACTGCTGAGCCAGAGGGCCCTGCTCATCTAGAACACCTCATCCCTCTTTGACAGATGGGGAAACTGGGGTCCACAGAAAGAAAATGATTTGCCCGAGGTCCTCCACATCCAAAGGTGGAATTCCTAAGATTTCAGGAAACCGCCTGGAGTTCTACCACTGGAAGGTCCTCTGTTAGCTACCTTTTCAATTCGCAGGTGGTTTACTTGAGGGACAGGGTCTTGAGGGTGCAGAGCGCACAGGGGTGGCGGCCCGCACTCACCCACAGTTCGGCAGGTCTGCAGACACTCCTTTTCTGTGATGAAGTTGTTACCGTTGCCCATGCAGCCGCCATACTGGAAAGTCTCACAGGCCATGGATGTGCCATTATAGAAATACCTGCTGGTCATTCCCATGCAGGGACCGGCCGAGTAGCCCAGCTGGCAGGAATCTAGGGAGGGGCAGACCAGCAGCACTGACCAAGTGTTGACTGTGTACCCATTATCAGGCTGGGCACTTGATATGCACCATCTCATTTAATTTTCACTAAAAGGATTATCAATTCTTTTTAGATAAGCAAACTGACTCTCAGAGAGGTGAAGTAACTTGCCTGGGGTCACAAAGAGCTAAGATTCAAAACCCTGTCTCCAAAACCAGTGCCTATTCCACTCCATGTCATGGGGAGTTACCAGTGAACCACAGGCCCACTGTCCCCCTGTATTGGTCTTGTCTGCCCCAAAACTCTGTAATAGTAGTTGATGACATATGCACCAGCACCCACACTGGCCAGCCTGACCTTTTCACCAAGTCCCACCCACCCTGCCTGTGCTCCCATTGTTCCTTGCTCCCTGGAATGCCACCCTCCATAAAACTTTACCTAGATGCCTGGACACAGTGTGAATTCCCCTCTACCCATGAAGTCCTCCTGATCCCCTCACCCCTCCAACCTCTCAGCTCCCCCCGCCCTTTAGCTGACCCTTCCTTTTGGGCCCATCACCTTCTCCCTTGGATGCCTTCCCCACTAGACCAGAAGTTCCAAAACGACACGAGTGGTGTATGTGACCCTAGTGCCCAGCACAGGGCCTGGGGCAGAGCAGGGTTCAGTGTTTGCTGATCGAGTTGGAGAGGAAGTTGTTATGTCATGGACACTGTCAACTACACAAAGCATTCACATGTCCCTCCCCAACTTCCTCCTACAAGAGCCCTGATGTTCAGCCCCACGGGCTATTATCCCATAATATGGATGAGGAAACCAAGGCTAGGAGGCCACACAGTCATACAGACAGGGCAAGAACCAGCTTCTAATCATGGAGTTGACAGTTCTCAAGCCCAGGTCGATGCCTCATGCTCCTCTCCCTGCCCCCACAACCCCTGGCAGAGTGCAGAGTACTTGATTTGCCTTTTCTCAGTCCAGCCCTTGAGTCTCTAACAGATAAAGAGACTTTGCACTGATAAGAGCAGCCGGGGTGAGCCAACTGTGGGACCTTCCTTTCTGGAGTATGGCAGAGGGGGTGAAAAGGCAGGTGTTCTTTACCTTCTTTCTTGGTGACTTCAGTTACCAGTTGCCCACCCCCTGATCCTTCCTCTTCTTGGGGTAGCACAGCCCTCCGGACTCTCTGCGGGGGGAGAGAAAGAGAAGAAGCAGTTGCAGACTCCTTGCCACTATTGCTTTCCTGTACCCCTGGAATACAGAAATGAACAACTTGCTTTGGGAATCAGGGTGTAGGTAGGAACACAGCTCTTAGGCTGGTTAAAGGACTGTTTTCCCAAAAGTATCAACCTGAATTCCTGAACGGGCATCAGAGGACAGATTTCTGGTCTGAAATGAAATTTAAAACCATGAGGTATGACAATAGCCCCATATCCAACTTCCAGTTGAAGTGCCTAAAGGAATATAGTCATGAAAAAAGGGTACTTCCCAGAGTTGGAAACCAGGGGAGAGCAGCACCCTCACACTAAAGATGTGAAGGCATTGTTGCACAACAGAGCACAGGTGCAACTGGTTTACAGGAAGGGCTGACCAGATCATCATTAGCTGCTTGCAGAAAAAAAAAAAAAAAATCCAGAGAGAAAGAAGGGACCCTGAAACTGATCGTAACTCCTTGTTGTGGTGGTGGGGACTGCAGAGCAGGGCAGGCTGCCAAAGCTGTCAAGAGGGCCTCTGGGTGTAGAGTCCCTGAGGCAGGATCCCAGGGCAATTATAGAAGAGATGAGCAGCCCTGCTCACAGGTGAGACCTGGAACTTGAGAAGGTAGCTGTAGTAATCTCAAAATTTCCCATCTCCTTTTCAGGGGCAACAAAACACTGTGAAAACTGTCAGGGACTTTCACTGTCTTCCAGACCAGTCTTAAGCTGGTGGCATATAGGCTTTCCTTGATGAGGATAGAGAAATGGAGAAAAATCGTGGGACAAGTTAAATACTGCAGCTGCCAGAATTGGGTTGGGCTGAAGAAATACCCTTACTAAATGGGAGATATTCTGGATCTTCTGGAATTCAGGTTGATGGCAGTAAGAAACAGAAGAACACTTAAACCTTCCCTGAAATTCAAGATGACATGCATCCAAAAAACAAGAAAAAAAGATGACATACATCCATATAACAGGAGCCAACAGTGATGGAAATGAATATGTGAAAGTAGAAAATTGTTGAACATTAAAATGATGTCGAATTTAACCACACTGTAGAGATGATAAAGTGCAGTTTCCATGCTACAGGAAATAAATCCACATAATATGATTTCCAGAAGAGAAAATCAATATAGAAATAATAGAAGAAAACTTTTTGAGTTAAAGAAAGATTCGAGTTGCCCAATTATAGGGAAAAAGGGAATCAGGCAAAATTACTGAAGAACTCCTTCTTGGACATTCCTAGGGACAAAGAATAAAGAGCCTGGTGGCCCTCAGAGTAAATGACAGCATTTAACGACAGAAGCCCCAGAGCAATATCTGAGGGTTTTAAGAGGCAAAAGGTTGTAACCCAGGGATCCTTCACTCATCCAAGCCACTGGCTGTATGATATAACCACAGAAAGACATTCTCAGCCTTGCAAGGATTCAGACATTTGCCACCCATGTATCTTTCCTGGAAAAATTACTTGTAGAAATAGTCCCACCAATTAAGAAAGAAATCTAAATGCCAGAAATTAAAGATGGAATGTCAAAGGAATAATGATAAGGTATAAAGCCAATAAAATATAGAGTTTTACAGTAAATAATTGCTAGCATGGTTATGTCATTTACTGGAAATATTTAGAAACAATTCTTTTTTAAAAAAAATAAAGGTGGGAAATGTAAACAATTTCAGATCATAACCACAAAAACAGGTATGGGGAAAAATCTGAAAGGATGAACATGGTGAGAAACAGGGGAAATAGAAGTGTGCTGTATTTCACTCTTTTGCAAGGGGAGTCGTTAGCTTTGGTTTTATTCTTGACATTGATAAAGAAATACAGATTCAGTTGACATCTGGATTAAAAGAGCAGATTGAAACTCTCCTCTAGAGTTCTCCCCCCAATACCTAACATTTAGCAAAAAAAAAAAAAATGAGTTTAAAAGCATAGCCCCAGCCCCCAAATTGTCATCAGTGTCATTCAAACAAGGAAAGGATCCCAACTTAAAGCCAAAAACTTTAAAACTCGCAACCAAGGGAAAAAACACAAGACATTTTGGAACTGAATAGAATGGCTCAGCTGTGCCCTCCAACCTCCAGGCCTGGTATGTCATCAGATTTATTCTTCTTCCTAATACTTCTAAATCCAGAAGGAGAAAACTGAGGGGCACCCCATCCCTTTCCTTTCCTGATAGAGTAGTAGTGAACATGCCTTTTGGAGAGAAAGGAGTAAAAAGCAAAAATGGAGTTCACGCAACGGGCGGAATGGTAATAAAAGTTCCAGGGCTAAGCAATTGAGTGCTCCAGGACACGTTGCCGTGGGATGGACTATATCACCCCAGCCCACACAGAGATAATAAACCCCATCCAGAACCTTCAGCAGTCCTTCCAAATAGAAGCAGAGGAAGGATGTTATGGATTGAACTGTGACCCCCAAAATTCACATACTGGGTTCCTAACCCCCCAGAACCTCAGAATGTGACCTTATTTGGAAATCAGATTGTTCAGATGCAATTAATTAAGATGAGGTTATTAGGGTGGACCCTAATCCAATATGAGTGGTGTCCTTCTAAACGGGCGATTCACACACATAGAGAACTCCCTGTGAAGATAAAGGCAGGAATTGGGATGATGCTTTTAACAAGCCAAGGAACACCAGAGACTGCCAGCAAACCACCAGAGGCCACGGCACAGATTCTTTCTTGAAGCCCGCAGAAGGAACCAACCCTTCCAGCAACTTGATGTTGGACTTCTGGCCTCCGGAACTGTGAGACAGCAAATCTGTGTTGTTTAAATCCCCAGTTTGTGGTTGTCTGTTACGGCAGCCCCAGGAAACACACAGACGGTATTCAGACCCGCACGTGCACCTCGGGGCAGCTCATTACCCCATCCCCACCATTCCCTTGGACGTTACAAAAGTTGATGAACATAAAACACCCAGATCTTACACTAAAGTAGGATGGGGCTGGGGGAGGTGGGATTGGGCTCAAATTTGGTGGGAAGAGAGCCAAGGAGTAAATGACACCTCCCATTGTACCAGAACAAACAGGAAGTCTGGATAAAGCTGACTAAGAAGAAGCAAGATGAAGAGAAATGGTACAGAAACTACCCAAACCCACCTCAGAAGTGAATAAAAAAATAACCTGAATAAGAGAAAGAGCCCGGCTGTGGTGGACACCTTCATAACCTACCTGGATTTCCCTCAGCAATGGATGTACTTTCTCAGTCGCTGGCAGTGCTACTGTCAGACAGCCCCCAGGGGTCAGCCCCTTTTGGGGACTGTGGCAGCTAAAGGAGCCATCTCACCCAAAGTCATGCCCACCTCCCAGACTGATCAACACACGGGTATTAGGGCTCAGCCCCTTTGCAGCATCTTGGGATGTCTCTGAAATGTCAGAGGTCCCTGTAGTGTTGGCTGAGGCATTGTAACTGCATCGCAGCTGGACTGCTTCCTCTGCCCTATCCTGCCTTCATGCCTTCTCCCCTACAGGTGTTGGTCCTGGGGAACCCAACCTGTGACACCAGAAGAAAACAGAACTCAAGAAACAGAAGGAAATTCCTCAATGCCTTCAAGCTATGGAATTACTTAATTAGAACATGCATTTATGTGCATGTGTGTGTGTGTGTGTATGTGTGTGTGTATGTGTGTGTGTGTGTAGAGATGGGGTCTTGCTATGTTGCCCAGGCTGGTCTTGAACTCCTGGCCTCAAGCAGTCTTCCTGCCTCGGCCCCCCAGAGTGCTGGGATTATACACATGAGCAAAAACAACAGAATAAGATGAAAAGAGAAAATCCAATCCTACAGAAACAAATTGAGAACCAAAACAACATAATTCAGAACCAGCAAATAAATTAGAAATAGAAATAGCAAGGAACAGAGTGAAATGACAGTCTGCACAAAGGAATGACTGCTAAAAATGCAATGAATGTCATAGGAGAGAGACTAGTGATAATCCCAGTGAATGCAGATAGAAACGACAAAGAGATGAAAGCGACTGGGGAGAAACCAATAGATGTGGAAGGCAAAGATGCTCCCAGATGAGAGAACAAGTGTTCCTGAAGTAGCAAAACCCAACAAAAGGAAGGAAGATAAACCCAATGATATCAAGAGAGATTTCCCTCAAACACAGAAGAAATGTAATCTGTATATGAAAAGAGAACATTGAATTCCAGGATGTGTTATTATTATTATTATTATTATTATTATTATTATTATTATTATTTTGAGACAGAGTCTTGCCCTGTCACCCAGGCTGGAGTGCAATGGCGCGATCACGGCTCACTGCAACCTCTGCCTCCCAGGTTCAAGCGATTCTACCGCCTCAGCCTTCCAAGTAGCTGGGACTACAGGCCTCAGCCACCACACCCGGCTAATTTTTGCATTTTTAGTAGAGATGGGATTTCACCATGTTGGCCAGGATGGTCTCGATCTCCTGACCTCTTGATCTGCCCGCCTCACCTCCCAAAGTGCTGGGATTACAGGCGTGAGCCACCATGCCTGGCTCAGGATGTATATTTTAAATAGAGACAAGGTCTCACTGTTGCCCAGGCTGGAGTGCAATGGTACGATCACAGCTCACCACAACCTCTGCCTCCTGGGTTCAAGCGATTCTACTGCCTCAGGCTTCCAAGTAGCTGGGACTACAGGTCTGCGCCACCACACCCAGCTAATTTTTGCATTTTTAGTAGAGATGGGGTTTCACCATGTTGGCCAGGATGGTGTCGATCTCCTGACCTCTTGATCTGCCCGCCTCACCTCTCAAAGTGCTGGGATTACAGGCGTGAGCCACCATGCCTGGCTCAAAATGTATATTTTAAATAGAGACAAGGTCTCACTGTTGCCCAGGCTAGAGTGCAGTGGCACAATCATAGCTCACTATAACCTAGAACTCCTGGGCTCAAGCAATACTTCCTTCTCAGCCTCCCGAGTTGCTGGGACTACAAGTGCCACCCACTGAGCTGGCTAATTTAAAAAACAAACAAACAAACACACTTTTTGTAGAGATGGAATCTCGCTATGTTGCCCAGACTGGTCTCAAACTCCTGGCCTCAAGTGATCCTCCTGCCTCAGCTTCCCAAAGTGCTGAGATTACAGGAATGAGCCACTGCACCCAACCCCCAATAAATTTTTAAATAGAATTTTCAACATCAAGACAGGTTTTGTTAAGATGTTGATTTTAATGATAAAGTTTTCCCAGGCATCTGAACAGAAGAAATAAATTGCCTACAAAGAGAAGAAATATCACACGGGTCTCGGGCTTTTTCATAGCAATAATCAGCACTTGAGAACAATGGAGTAACATGTACAAAGTTCTAAGGGAAGGCACACACAACCCGAGACTGTCACACCCAAGCAAAATGGCATCAAATATGAAGGAAACTGACTGACCTTCTCAAACATGGGAGAATTCATGGACTGAAACACCCATGAACCCTCCTCAAAAACACCACCTGGCAAAGGAATGGCACTAATTAAGAGAATAAGAGAAATAAATAACTCAGGAATGGAGAAGCTGTGGTTATATTCACTACAGGTAAGAACAGAAACCACTAAAATATAGAACTACTCCTAAAAGATGGGATTATGGAGACAGAGAACATGGGAATGGTATCGATCTAAACAATGTAAAAGACAAAAAGAAGAGTTGCAACAGAGTTTCACTCTCAAAGAGAGTGCTCCTGTCTGTCTTCCCAGTCACGGTCGACTCACGGAGACAATAAATATACTCTTGAAAAATATACAGTGATGGCAGCCTCTTAAATGTCTTTTCACAACCTTGACTTTAGAAGAATCTTTAGGACATAAATCCTCTTGTGAATAAATATTCATTTGAAGATCAAGCAGTCCACTTCAGTTTCTTTAAAAAAAAAAAAAAAAAAAAATTCAAAAGGCCAGGCACAGTGGCTCACGCCTGTAATACCAGCACTTCGGGAGGCCAAAGCGGGTGGATCTCCTGAGGTCAGGAGTTCAAGACCAGCCTGGCCAACATGGCAAAAGTCTGTCTCTACTGAAAAAAAAAATACAAAAATTAGCCAAGCGTGGTAGTGGGCACCTGTAATCCTAGCTACTCAGGAGGCTGAGGTAAGAGAATCACTTGAACCTGGGAGGCAGAGGTTGAAGTGAGCCAAGATCATGCGACTGCACTCCAGCCTGGGTGACAGAGTGGGACTCCGTCTCAATTAAAAAAAAAAAAATTCATGTAAAACCACAATTAATGCTTTTAAAAATTAGAAATAGCACTTGTAATATAATCCCACTTAATAACAGTATATCTAAATTTGATCATCCATTTGTCCTTTTTTCTATAAGTCCTTTTATCCATATGTGTGGCAAGATTCCAGAAACTGTGTGACTGCTGATAGTTTTGAGGTGGTGAGATTTAAAAAAAAACAACCAAAAAAACCCTTTACTTACCTTTATATTTTTCTGCATTCCTCTAATTCTTCATAATGACCATTTATTAGTTTTGTAAGATCAATGGTCATTTTCTTTTAAAATATAGGAGCAAATATCTAATGTGTTAACTGTTAATTCTACATAGGAACAAGGGCATTTTGTCTTTTGTGGGGGGTTTATAGTTTTGCAATTTTCAAGAATATTTTTCTAAATAAATATCATATATATTTATATATATACACACATATATATACACACACAGATATCTACCCATGTACATACATACATCAGTAGAATAGGATATATAATTTTCCAAATAATCAGAGAAAAGAGAATGAAGAAAGCATAATCGATATGGCAAAATGCGGGAAAATAAAAGGGAAGCATAAGAGAGCCCCCAAAATCAGAAGGCAACATAGGAAAAGAGAAGGTTTGAGAAGCTGCTTGTTCTCAGGTTTGCTGATTTTTGGGGAAATCAATTGATTTATTTTCATGCTGAATATCATTATTTCATTATTGAGTATTATTATTTCATTATTGAGTGTTTTACTTCTTTTAGACACTTTTAGGCACTTTGCTAAGAACTTTTCTATATGTCATTAAATTCTACCACAAGCCTGGAAGGTAAGTGTAATTATCCTGTTTTGAAGATGAGAAAAGTGAGGTCCAGATGGATTGGCAACTAGTCCAGGTGGCAAAATCAAGATGGAGCCCCAGTGAGTCTGACTTCAACACTCATGCCCATCGCTGCCTTCTCTCACCCACTCCCCATGACTCTGCCTCCCCCCCACCCCCGCAGCAGGATCAAGTGTGCAGCGTGCTTGGGGCAGACTGGGGTGGGATGGGTTGGGATGGGGTCGGGGATGAGGCACTCACCGGGATTAAGATGGGCTCTGGTTCCTGTTCCCCAGGGACACATTCACCTAGGTCACAGAGCAGGAGAGAGGAGTGAATAAGAGGACCAGGCTCAGGGGCCATCCTAGACCCAGATTTGTTTCTTTGGTGAGCATCGTGCTGGGAACTTGTCATGCCTTAGTCCACTTCATGAATGGTCCCGCCTGTGTGGCTTGCTCAGGGCCATTCACTGGAAAAGCAACAGACTGGTGGCTGCACCATCATTACCATCTGTCCACTCCACCCCACCCCACTAGCATCATTTTATCAGCATCACGGAAAGAATAGCAATAGCTAACACTGACTGAGCATTTATGAGCACAGTGCTATTTTACTTAATGGTTTTATTGCATTGCCTTTTACAGCAACTTCTAAGGAAGGTGTTATAATGCCCAATTTACAGATGAGGGAAATGAGGCTCTGAGAGGTTGAACAGCCAGAGGCCACACAGCTAAGTTTGAATCCAGGTGCTCTTGATGGCAGCAGTGGGCCATCCGGAGTGGCCGCTGCCATCACACTGGCTGCAGTGCGGAGGCACGAGCATTGGTGGTAGGAGTGACTGTGGAAGTGGCAGTGGTGGAGCTGGGACCCCTGTGCCTCCCATCCCTGAGGCAGGCAACTGTGCCACCCCCATCCTCATGCAGCCAGGTAGACCCCACTCCCAGGCCCAGAGCCTCTGTTGCTCCAGACTCTGGCCCCACCTTGCCATTCTCGCCCACCATCACTGCGGAGAAGTTGTGGGGAGGAGGCTGACAGTCCCCGGAGCCCACCTCTGGGAGCCTCCTGGAGCCTGCCACCCTGGGGGCCGTCACAATGGGGCTGGGCTGAGTCACCTGCCAGCAGGGGAGCAATACAGTTGGGCAGAGAGGGCCCCTGAGGCAGAGCTGGGCCCAGGGCAGTGCTGCACTTGCACACAGAGCGTGGGGCTGGGCCTGGGGCATGGGGCTGGGCCTGGGCCTGGAGCTGGGGCTATGCTTCGGGGCCCTGGGGTGGGAAATGGGAGTGGCGCCCACTTCAGGGACCCAGCCAGTGGCGTGGCCACGAGGCCCACCCCACTGAGGGCACCAGGTTCCTGTGCCTTGGGAGGAGGCTCTGTGTGAAGCCACCAGGGGCCATGTCCCCAGGGTCCACCCCACATTGGGGTGACCATCAAGCCTGACACTCTGGACGGCTGGGCCTGGGGTCTGCAATCCACTCCTGGAAGCACCCCTTGGTCAGGGTTGCAAGCCAGGCAAGGGGAGCCTCAGGCCACCCCTGAGTGCTGGGGCCATGGAGGGAGCTTGCCACGATGTCATCCCAGCCCCAGACATCAGCCTGGGCCCAGCAAGGGCCCACAGCCCCTGCCCCAGGCTGCAAAGGGGTGTGGCTGGGGCTGCATACCCCATTGAGCTGGTGGGAGCTGGGCACAAGTGGGAGCCCTGCCCCTTCTGAGTTGGTGGGGCAGGAGCTCCCCAGGTGCAGCAGCCGCCGCCCTGCTGCAGCTATGGACCCAAGCATTTCTGCACTCTCAGGGGCCCAGGAAGTTCCCCTGCCCACCACAGACTCTAGGATGCCTGCTCCCACTGCCTGGCTTCTCTCTGCTGTTGATGCCTGCTTTATTTTGGAGCAAGATCAGGGCTGAGCCAGGGTGCTGTTGCAGCCTGGACAGGTGTGCACATGCTCAGGGCAGTGCTGACAAGCCAGCTCCCAGCTGCCTCAGCCCCCTCCAGACTTTGGGTGCCAACAAGCATGGGAGGGAGGCTGAGTGGGGGCTGATGGCAGCCTGGCACTGGCCTGCAGGCGCCTCTTGGCATGAACAGCCTGGGTGCCATGAATAGCAGCAAGAGGCTGACAGGCTCCTGAGTGGAAGGAGGCTGATCCCCAGTGAAGCCCCACCTTCAAGCTGGGGAGGGCCTGAAGGCTGGGGTCTGGGCCACCAGTCCTGTGAACCAGATGGGGAACTTATGGTGCTTTTCCCTGGGCCTACCCATGGCCGCCCATGGGCCAGTCAGTACAAACTTGCATACAGAGCGCCCATAAAAACCCCAGACTCAGCCAGATTCGAACAGAGGACAGAGAGACAAGGGGAGACTATGGGATGACCTGCCTGCAGAGAGGAGACACACACTCTAGGGCCTCCTCTCTGCTGAGAGCTGCAGCCTCAGCAGATGATCTGCCTGCAGAAAGGAGCTTCTCATTCCAGGGTCTCCTCTCTGCTAGGAACTGAACACTCATCAGAACACCCTGGCTGCAGAAAGGAGCTGCCCACTGCAGGTCCCCTCCAAGCTGTTCTATTGCTTAGTAAAGCTCCCCTTCATCTCGCTCACCCTACATTTTTCTGTGTACCTCATTCTTTCTGGTCACAGGACAAGAACTTGGGACCCACAAAATGGCAAGGCTAACTGTAACACAAACAGGGCTGAAACATGCCCTTTGCTCACCACATTGCAGGTGAAGAGAAGGAGATAAAAGCTGCAGCCCTTTGGGGAGCCCAGACCTGGGAGCTCCACCAGCCAGGACTGTAACTCCCTCTTTGGGGCCCTGCAGTTCCTGGCATCTCCAAGCTTCCAGGCACCACTCCATTCCCTGGTGCCAGCTGGGAAATCTGCTTGTGGTGCACCTGGTCCAGCCATAGCCTTACAGAGTGCTGGCACCATGCCAGCACCTGGAGCTGCCCACCCCATGGCAGCAGCCAGCATGTTTTGACTGCAGTGGCTGGACCCCAGACTCACTCACACATCCCCTGCCACTTCATGCCTGAGTTGCAGTCTCCCTTGGAGGTGTGGGATCCAGGCCAGTAGCATGAGCCAAGCGCAGTCTACCAGGCCAAGTGGGTGGAACAAGTCCAGCAGGCCCAAGCAAAACTCAGGCAAAGGCACCACTGGCCACAGAGGTTTCCAGCCAGAAAAGCAATGCCCCAAAGATCCCGTAACACTCTGATTCCTGAGCCCACGCTCTTAATCCCAAAACTCTTTTGCCTCCTAAGAGGTATCTGTGGATTCTGGCTACAACCTCCCTGAGGCACATGGCAGTAGGATGAACACTGAATGGGTTCTAGTCTAAGCTCTGCTAGGAATAAGCTGTGAGACTTGGAGCAAATCCATTGGCTTCCTGATTCACTATGGAGGGGAGGCTGTGGCACCTCTTTATCTCAGAGGGTTATAGTAAGGACCCAGGGGCTGGGATGGTCTCTGGCGCCCACAAGGGATGAAGAGGGGACAGGAATTTGAGGTGCAGGGGTGCTATGTACCTCGGTCAGCCATGGTGAAGATGGAGTCCTCAGGGATGCCCACACCCTGGGCAACCACTCTGAAGTCCTGCAGGAGGGTTTCCCTCAGCTGCGGCGCCCGCCCTGCAAGGAGGAAGCAGAGGAGACGCCTAGAACCACTAGATGCTTGGAGTGGAAGGGCCTGAAATGATTTTGCCCAGTGATTTTCACTTAGGGAAAATTTGAAAACTATTGATGCAGTTTAATCTATTTGATACACTGAAGGAAAGACAGGCTCCCAAGGGGAAGAGGGGGTCCCTCCTAGGTTCCCACCCAGGTCTCCTGAGTCCCCACAAAGGACTCTTCCCTTTTTTTTTTTTTTGAGACGGAGTCTCGCTCTGTCACCTAGGCTGGAGTGCAGTGGCGTGATTTCAGCTCACTGCAAGCTCCGCCTCCCGGGTTCCCACCATTCTCCTACCTCAGCCTCCCGAGTAGCTGGGAATACAGGAACCCGCCACCACGCCCGGCTAATGTTTTGTATTTTCAGTAGAGACGGGGTTTCACCATGTTAGCCAGGATGGTCTCGATCCCTATTTTTTTTTTTTTATTTGAGACAGGGTCTTGCTCTGTTGCCCAGGCTGAAATGCTGTGGCACAATCATAGCTCATTGCAGCCTCATATTCCTGGGCTCAAGTGACCCTCCTGCCTAAGCTTCCTGAGTAGCTGGGACTGCAGGCACATGCACTATGCCCAGCTAATTCTTTGATTTTTTGTAGAGATGCAGTCTCAGTATATTGCCCAAGGTGGTCTCAAACTCCTGGCCTCAAGCAATCCTCTTGCCTTGGCCTCTCAAAGTGTTGGGATTACAGGTGTGAGCCACAGCACCCAGCCCCCACTGGTCCTTTAAGGGCCTGGAGGCTCTGTAATTCTCTGGGCCTGGAATTTTAGAGATCAAAAAAAGAGAATTTCACCTGCTCCAGTGAGACTCAGTGATTGTACCTTTCTCCAAATCGGAGTTTTGTCAGAAAGAAAAAGCAAAACTCCCTGTGCTTACCCACTCCACTGTCCATAAATCAATGTCCTCCCACCCTTAACGCCAATGGACACATCTAGTAATGAGCCTTTACCGTAGAGCTTGGCAGTAATGGTGGGTCCATGACGGCGGCTGAATTTCTTGGTCAGGAAAATGGCATACTCATCATAGTTGGTGTGGACCACATAGGACTCCATGGTTATGTTCCATTCTGCATGGGAGGTGCAGGCAGACCAAAGGGATCAGTGGTCAGTAGACTCTTCTAGCTGGAGGTCCGTCACCTGTTTACTCACACATCATCTCCTCATCCATCCATCTATCCAGCCATGCCTTCCATATCTGTATTTATCAATTCATCCATATTCAATCTCTCCCTATCCACCCATCTATCTCCTCCATGTACTCACATTAATTCATCCACCATCACTCAATCCATCTATCCTCTCCATACATCAATTCTCCCTTCCTTCCTTCTTTCCTTCCTTCCTTCCTTCTTTCCCCTATCACTCCATCAATTTACCTATTAGGTAACTGACTCTTTGACTCATTTATCCTTACATATATTCAGTCACCAATCATTTGTTCATTCATCCATCTATCTAGCCAAACATTCATATATTCAGCTGTAACACAATTGTTTGGCACATAGAGCATATTCAATAAACATTTTCTGAACTAACAAATAAATTAATGTCCAAATCCTTCTCTCACTTAGCATCATGCACTCTGTACATGGTAGATGCTTAGTAAATTGTTATCAGCTGATAGCAGGTGCCTAAGAAGACATGAACACTGGTGAAATCAACACCATCACCCTACTCTGGGCATGGGCACCGGTGGGGCAGGGAAGGAGAGAGGGAAGGGGAGGGGAGAGGAGGATAAGGAGGAGGAAGAGGAGGAGTTGTTTGGGGGAAGGCTAGATGACATCTCAGCTAAATGGAAGGAAAGGTTACAGAGGCAGAGGGAGCTGAGGACATCAAGGTATTTTCAAGCAAAGGAGAGAATGCGTGTGTCTCTTTCCACTCCACTTACTGGATTTGTGATAGAGAAACTTCCCATCAGTATCTGTTTTCTCATAAGCTCCAGACGTCTCCTCACAGACACCTTTCCTAGAAATGAACAGATCAAAGGGAAGGTCACTCCTGGTAGAGATCAGGGTCCTGACACTCAACCCTCCTGCAGGGCTGTTTCCAAATGCCTTGGTTTTGGGGTTTTTTTGTTTGTGTGTTTTTGTTTGCTTTTTAATTCGGAAATGAACATTTCCAAATGTCTTGTTTAATCCTCACACTAGCCCTGAGAGACCCCCATTTTCCATATGATGGAGGGACACAGAAGAAGAGACAAATCCATGCCATCTTCCTGGCAAAGCCAGCACTAAAGCTGCCTTCCTTAATCAAATTTACACATTATACTGAGGCAGGAGGAGCTGGAGTGATGAATTCCTGCAGTCATCCATGTATTGTTCTGTGTCTCTCTTGCTCCAGTTTTCTCATTTATAAAATGGGGATCATGATAGTTTCTACCTCACATGGTTAGGGTGAGGGTCAACTGACACATATGTAAAGAACTTGGAGGAAGCACTATACATGAATTAGCTATTATTGTTACAATGAGCACTATTTATCCAATGGATATTTATTGGGCAGCACCTATGTGGCAAGCCGTGTGCTACATGGCAGGGATACATGAGAGAGCAAGACAGACCCCATCCCTTGGGGTTCCTGGAGCTTGCAATTGCATGGGTCAGGCAGGCAGGAGAGAGGCAGATGCAATCAGTGTGAGAAGTATCACATGGGGGTAAGTGTGAGGTCCTCTTCGGGCACAAAGAAGGGCATGTAACCTGAACCTGGGTGTCTGGGAGGGCTTCCTGGAGGAGGTGACATGAAACCTGAGTTCTGAAGAATCCACAGGAACTAATTAGCCCAGGGAAGTGAGGAGAGGTGCTCCCAGTAAAAGGAACATCAGGTGCAAGGACCTGGAGGTGTGAGAGTTCCAGAACCGAAAGAAGGTCCACGTGAGTAGGACTCAGAGTACATGGCAGAGTGTGTGGCAGGGAGTTCTGGGTGCTGGGAGGGTCCTAGAAAGCCACATCAAGGGTTTGAATCTTACTCCCGGGGCACTGGGGAGTCATGGAAGGGTCTTGAGCAGATGTGAGTTTTCAAAAGGTCTTTCTGGCTACTGGGTGAAGAGTGGATGGGGTGGAAGGGTGGAGATCAGAGGTGGGGAAAGAGTAGAGAGGTCGTGGCAGACAGCCAGGAAAGAAAGGGAGGTGGCTTGGACCAGGGTGGTGGCAGTGGAGAGGGGAGAAGTGAACAGGTTGGGGGGATTTAGGAGGAGAATGGGCAGGACTTGATGATGGGTGACACGGGAGAGAGGAGCCCAGTTCCCAGGCTGGGTCCCTGGGGGGCTGAAGTGCCCACACTGGGCTAAGGAATGCCCAAGGGGGAGGAGCAGTTTGCAGAACAGGCACAGTGCTGGGACACTGCCCTTGAGGAATAGGACGCCTGAAAGGGGCCGTCCTGGTGAAGAAGAGTAGAGGGATCTGGGGTTCAGCAGGAAGGTCCTGGCTGGAAGCAGAGATCTGCAACTTCCCAGGATGGACAGGGCTGGGAAGGTTGTAGGTCTCTGGGTCTCTCTGAGCTTTCTGGCCCCACCCCAATGCTCACCGCCAACGAGTGCTGGTCATGCTGATCTCCGCCTCTGTAGCGCCCTCTCCCAGCACCAGGGTGCTCACTGTCATCCTGTCCATGATCTTCTTCAGCCAGGGGCAGGTGGAACCGATGGCCAGGTTGTACCACTTCCCATAGATCTAGGAGGCAGGTGAGCTCTGGGGGTCTGCATCAGTCTCAGACCTCAAAGCACACCTGGCTGACATCTCCTCCCCACCCTCCACCACCTCCACCTCCTCCTCCTCCTCCTCCTCCTTCTCCTTCTTGAAATGACTTATCCTTTTAAGGGATAATGTCTTATGATGAATCAGAGGCCACACACCTTCAAGGGAGGACAGATCCCTAAGAGTGGCGTTTCAGGCATCACAGCAAGCCCAGGAAGCAGGTGTGCGGCTGAGGTCCCAACCTGCCCTGCAGAAGGGCTAACTCTTTCAAGATGTGGGATCTGTCCATAGCTCCATCAACCACTGCTCCCCAAGAGCTGGAGTCCTGTCTTTTACTCTTCCAATGATGGGGTGTTCCCCACCTCGCAAGGCAGCCCACAGCCCCATGTTAGGAAGTATTTCAAAAGTATAATGAACATGATAGGGTCATTCAGGATAGGCCTGCTTCCTCTTCCTCCTGAAAGTGCACGGGACAGCTGAAGGAGCCCTCGGGCTCCTGCGGAACAGGCCATTGTGCCCCACACCCTTTGCGTCCCAAACTGCCACAGGGACCTGCTCCTCATTGCCCCTCTGCCACGACCTTTCCTTGTCCCTAAAAGTAAACAAAACCCACATGACACCACAGCTAGAAGGTTCTGAGACCCTTCATACAGACATGGAGACAGCCCCAGGTTGGCAAGGGTCTGCTCAAAGCCACCCCGGGATTTAGGGCAGAGTGGGGGCTGGAAGGCAGCTCTGGCACTCCACACTTGCAGGAGTGTCCTGCCCCAGTCCAGGTCTCTCCTTGTGCCCAAGCCTCTGAATGTCCCCCAACCCCAATCTCTGTCCTGCTTCACCTCTTGCCCACATGCCCAACCCGAAAGCTGCTGGCCACATGCCCACGCTGTGCCACCCCAGGTGTCTGTCCACAGTCAGGCCAGGATGTGGGCAGGGGACGCAGGAAGAGCCAAGGGAAAGATGCCACAGAGAGGGGAGTCATTCGAGAAGAAAGGGCTGGGAGGTCTGGGCAAAGCTAGGTGTCTGCACGGTGGCTGCAGGGCAGTGGCAGGCAGGACAACGCCTTCTCTGGAGCAGGTTCCCATTAACACAAGGGTTCCCTTTGGAGCCCACGAGGACAGTGCAGAAGGTGAGGACGTTTGACTCATAGAATGTCAGCCAAGAGGCCCACGGAATGGCAGGGGATAGAGTTGTACCTTCAAAGGATCCCATAATGCCAGATGATCTGAGTGGAAGCCTGAGACCCCGAGACAGGCAGCACTTGCTCAGCAGGGCCCATCTGCCTGGACTCCCCATCACCACATCCACCCCACCACAGAGAGCGGCAGCCTTACCCGAGAGATATTGAAGTTTTCCTGCACTTGGATGTTGTCGGGCGGCGTCGGCACAGGGCCAGCGCTCACTGCCAGGCAGGCGCTCAGCAGCAAGAGCAGGGCCCTGAGGCTCCTCATGGCTATGGGCTCCTCTGCCTTGGTGTATCCCACAGGCTCGGTCTAGCAACAGAAGGGCCACCGCCTCCCTACAACAGGGTAGCTGTGAACTGAGGCTAGGGAAGGGGCGTGTGGCTTGTAGTTGACCTCAGTGTTTGCCCTGCTCAGCTGGGGCCAATTACAGCCCCAAGGCCAGCTCCCATCGATCCCTGTAGCCTGGCTGGGGTCAGCAGTGCCAAGAGGCCGGGGTGGCTGCTTCAGAAGAGGCATTGGCCAAGCACAATAGGGCCCTGGAGCAGCAGGGTTGGGCTCCACCCCCCAAAAGTCCCCCGCAGGGGGCATGCGAGGATGGGGAGCGACCTGGCCTTTCTGCTGAGTCATGCCGTCTGGACCTCACAGCCCTGTGAGCCAGCAGGTCAAGCCTGATTGGGCCCATTTCTCACAGGAAAAAAACTGAGGCCCAAGGAGAGGAAGTGACTTGCCAGAGACCTCAGGGAAGTCTATGGGCAGAGCCAAGACCAGAACCCAGGTATCCTGTCTCCAGAGTTCCTTCTCCAGCCCCCAGGCTTGCCCTAACCTTTGCAAATAATAGAGACATTAACAATGATGACTGTTACGAGCTTCCGTTCATTGAGCCCCTGCTATGTGCTGGCTGTGTACCAGGCACTTTACACGTGCCACAGGTGTCCAGTGAATCCCCACAACAAGCTTATGAAGTAGGCGCTATTTGTCCCCTTTACAGGCAGAGGAGTTGAGTCTCCAAGAAGTGAAGTGACTTGCCCGGAATCCCTCAGCCGGGAGTGGAGTAGCTGGGAAGGGCGTCGTTGAGACCATGGACGTGGGAGCCAGGCAGCCTACAGTGGCACTCACTGCTGTGTGACCTTGGGCAAGTCACTTTACCTCTCAGTGCCTTGGTTTCCTCATCTGTAAATGGGGATAATAATAGTTCCTAGCTCCTAGCATTGTTGAGTGAGCACCTGCAATGCGCTAGGACAGTACCCAGCAGAGAGTAAGAGCTGAGTGTTTGTGGTGGGTTGAACAGTGCCCCCTCCAGAATCCATGTGCATCCTGAACCGCAGAATGAACCTGATTTGCAGATGTGATTAGTTAGATGAGGTTGAACTGGATGACAGGGGTTTTAAATCCAATGACCGGTATCTTTATAAGAGAATGGCGAGGGAGACTCAGACACAGGGACACAGAGAGAAGCAAGGGGAAGATGTGGCATGAAGTCGAAGACAGAGATGGGAGGGATGCAGCAACAAGTCAAAGATCACCAAGGATTGATGGCAGCCACCAAAAGCTAGCAAAAGGCAAGGAAGGATTTTCCCTAGAACCTTCAAAGGGAACATGGCTCTGCTGAAAACTTGGTCTCAGGTGTCTGACCTCCAGTGCTGAGAGAAGACACATTTCCTAGCAGCCCTAGGAAACGAACACAGTAGTTATTAAACTTAAGGTTTTATTTATTTATTTATTTATTTATTTATTATTTTGAGACAGAGTTTCACTCTTGTCACCCAGGCTGGAGCGCAGTGGTGCGATCTTGGCTCACTGCAACCTCCACATTCTGGGCTGAAGAGATTCTTGTGCCTCAGCCTCCCGAGTAGCTGAGATTACAGGTGCCCACCACCATGCCTGGCTAATTTTTGTATTTTTAGTAGAGACAGCGTTTCACCATATTGGCCAGGCTGGTCTCTAACTCCTGACCTCAGGTGATCCTCTCATCTCAGCCTCCCAAAGTGCTGGGATTACAGGCATGAGCCACTGCGCCCAACCTAAATTTAAGTTTTAAATGAGAATTTTTTAAAACCCAGGTCAGTTGTCCGTGAGCTCACATTCTTGCCAGCAGTACCACAGGCCTCTCTATGAATTTCCCTTCTCCAGTGGTCAAATCTACTGTCCTTACTTCCTCCCTGCTCTTGGCATGGAACATTCCATACTCTCAGCCACCTCTCTGCTAGAGCTGGGAATGACCCCTTCGGGCAGGCAGTCCCAAGAATAAGACCCCTGCTTATGTGAGAATCAAAGGATTCCCCCATGTAGTCAGTGCAGAAACAAATGGTGTATCATGTCCCTTCTGTAAGATTCAGTCAGTACATCCCTCTTTCACTGGTATCCAGAACAAGTGTGCTTCTATTCATAAATGTGTTTCCTTTGCTCCGTCACCCTAACCTTGGCCAGTGATTGGATTCCCTTCTTGCTTTGGCTGCTAGGAAGCTCAAAGCCATGATGTAAGTTTAAGCACAGTTACTGTCTTGGTTTAGCTTTCTGGGACAGTTATCTTCGTGTTCCTTGTGTTCACAAAGTTTCTCAGTCTTTGATGTTTTAGTTAATGATGGTAGTGAGGAGGTGGTAACCCCCAACTTCTCCTTGTTCTGCATGATTGGAGGTGGCTTTCCCTCGCTAAGGACCACTTTCCTTATCTGTGAACGGAAGAAAACAGTTCTTGTTCTGTCTGTCAAGAGGCCAAGAGAGACAATGTGTGAGGAAGTGTTCTGTAAACTGTCCACTGCCTTACCTGTGTGGTAGCTCAGGGGTGTCTGCCATTGACAGAGGCAGGCCTGGCATAAGAATAAATAAATAACAATGAACCATTAATAGGAATAAAGTCATCCTACTAAGCCTGCTTACAGTGCACCAAGATGGCTCGCTGACCTTCATGTTGGGCCTGCATGACTACAGTTATCAACCCCATGGTCCAGATGGGAAGCCTGAGACATGCAGGGGTGGAGAAGTCCCAGTCCTAGCCTCTCTTGGACAGGGCTGTTCATTCAGTTGCACAGCCTCTCCCGGGGGTGGGGAGAGGCCCAGAGGATAAGTCCAGGATGTTGATCTCTTCTCCTGCCTCCAGGAATGTTTGTGCTCCTGAGATTATTAACCAGAGCAAACAGAGAGTAAATGCTGCCAAGAGCCACTTGGACTTTTGACTGCTTTTTAAAAATTAACCTTGGGACACAAGTTGCAAGACCAACAGTTGTCAGAGAGCTGCTGCCCCCTCTTCCCCTTCTGGCTGCTGGGGTGGGAGGATGGAGGCTCTGGGGTCCCTGCCCTTCTAGGGGGCCCAGGGGTCTAAGAATCCATGGGAATTGCTAGGTTCTGAAACCATTTGGTTGTGGGGGAGGGTCCTGCGCCTCACAGGAGGCCTCAGAGCCTCAGGGGTGCCCAGTGCAATATGGAATAGAGGCCTCGATTTTCAGATGCACATACTGGGGCTCAGGGAGGGGATGGGACTTGGTCAAGGTCACCCAGTGTGTGGCCGAGTTGGGGACAGATAGGCCTGACTGTAGCACCCAGGCTCTCCCCTCATCATTTATTCTTGTGTCTACTTATTCTTTTGCCAAATACACACTCCATGCTTGGTGCTGAGGACAGGATGGGCATATGACAGGCCTCCCAGAGCTCCCTCGAGGCCTGGGGTTGGGGAACAGACGAGGTGAGAAGGTGATAAGACAGGATGGTTGCTGCAGTGATCGGGGAAGCAGAGGCCAGGACAGGGGAGTCAGACTCCAAGAGTAGGAGTGAACCGGACAACAGTGCAGGGGGGTGGGTGCATGGGGGAGGGGAGTGGGTTCCAGGCACAGGGAACAGCAATTGCAAAGGCTTAGAGGAAGAAAATAGAAAATTATTTTTATTTTTATCCAAAAAATACAAATAAATCCACAGGTCTGGAGCTTGGGGACAGAAGGGAGTGGTGAGAGTGAGGCTGGGGAGGTGGCTGAGGTCCAGTAGGTGGGATCGTGTTGCCGGGCCAAGGGGTGTTGCTTGGGAGTGCACAGGGGGCACTGGTGGGTTTTCAGAAGTCAAGGCCAACCAGATTAGTAATCGGGAGAGATCAATCAGAAGGTAACGTAAGCTGGAGACCCAGGAAAGCAACTCCTTAGGAGATTTTCCAGGAAGAAGGAAGGGGCCGGGCCAGGGCACTAGGACCCAGTGACTGGACCCGCAGGGACATCAGGGACATTGACTGGGACTCAGACCAGAGGGTGTGGTCAAGGTTTGAGTCCTCCTCTGCCAATGGTGGAATGATAAGGTGACTTTCTCTGTGACAGGAGGCCTTGCCTCCAATGTCTGACCTTGCTCAATTTCCACGGCCTCATGCCACAGCATGTCCACTCAGGGTCCCCATGGCATAGCTGGAGGTGCACAGCACCCATAACTCCATGACTGGTGATGTGGAGGGGTGTTCTCACTGCCCTGTGATTTCTAGGCATCGTTACGTCCCTACAACTCCGTCCCAAAGAGCAAGTCCACCCAGAGACTTGAGTCCTAGTCCTTGTGGCTTGCTGGGGGACAATGGGGCAGTCATTTCCCTCCATGGCTTCAGAGCTGACATAATAACTGAATGAGGGTCACTTGTGAAAATGCACCCCAAGTGTGTAGATTCGTAGGACCCCTGTCATCACAGGTACTTGGTACCGCATGTGCTCCAGCTAAGGACTCCATACATAGCTGGAACTGCACTAAGGTGTGAACTTCCCTTGTCCACCAGGGGGCAGCAGAGAACTTCCAGAAAGAACCACCAGGGTTTGCTCAGATTGTTCTGTACAGATGGAGACAGGCCAGGAGCAAAGTCTCAAAGAGGTACAACGCGGGCTCGTGCCCAGGCTTCCTTGCCCCAAGCCTACTTAAAATCCCCTGGTGAGTGTAAAACATTTAGCGTCTACCTTGCCCATCCCCACCCTGCTAGAGAGCTTGGTGCTTGGTTGGGGCCCTTAAAAAAAATAGTTTTGCTGGGGAATCAGAATTGGGTGCAGTTGCTGCAGACCACGAAGGCTACTATAACTTTACTAAGTTCTTACTGTCTGCCAAGTCCACGCAGAGCACTTCAAGAGCGTGTCGTTCTAGATCCTCTATTAAGAATCTTTTTGGAGTGGAGTGGCTCAGGCCTGTAATCCCAGCAATTTGGGAGGCTGAAGGGGGCAGATCACCTGAGGTCAGGAGTTGGAGACCAGCCTGGCCAACATAGTGAAACTCCCATCTCTACTAAAAATACAAAATTAGCTGGGCGTGGTGGCGCACGACTGTAATCCCAGCTACTCGGGAGCCTAAGACAGAAGAATCATTTCAACCCGGGAGGCAGAGGTTGCAGTGAGCCAAGATCACTCCATTGCACTCCAGTCTGGGCAACAAGAGTGAAACTCCATCTCAAAAAAAAAAAAAGAATCTTTTTGTGGGGTGGTGGGGAGGGAGAGCATCAGGAAGACGAGCTAATGGATGCTGGGCTTAATACCTAGGTGATGGGTATATCTGTGCAGCAGTCGTGGTACCTGATTACCTATGTGGCAAACCTGCAGCTCTGCACATGTGCCTCAGAACTTAAAATAAAAGTTGAAGAAAAAAATAATCTTATTATGCTGGTAGCCCTATTTTGCAGGTAGGGAAACTGAAGCTAAAACATCAGGTGATCATGCGTTGAAGGTCACCCAGACATTCAATTCAAACCAAGATCTGTCTCTGTTACACTTAAGGCACTCTGCGGACCCTATCTCTTGTCTCTTGGCTAGATCTTAGGCCATGTTCTTTAGACACTTGGAGCTGATGAGTCTCACTTCACTGGACTCTTCACAGCCGAAGTCAGGCCTATTTCTCCCTTTCCCAGCCAAAGGTCATCTCAGCATCTGCTATATCAAGTCCAGACCCTCTCTCCCTCCTTGGGGCCCAGCACTGTGCTGGGTGCATAATAGGTGCTCAGCCAACAGTGCTGACTGACTTACTCAGAACCACGGGGGAGATTTAGGTCAGATCCCAAGAAGGACCACCCACGCAGAAGACAGCTGAGGGAGACTGGGAAATTGGACTTACCACATCCAAAACCCCTTAACCTTGTGTTCAATGAACGAGCAAAGGAAGGAATGACTGGGTTCTCAACGGCAAAATTTATAAAGCAAAGACCCCTTGCTCTGTGGTGGCTTGTCCTTGAGTCATCAAATTTGAGTTTGTCTGTGTATTATGGCCTGGAGTACCCCCAAGGCATTGTCCGGCATGCTGTGATGATTAAGCTGCTGAACTTTATATCCAGACAGACCTGGGTTCCAGTCATGACTGCAACCCTTTCCTGCCTGTTTGATCTTAGCTAAGTGACTTCACCTTTCTTTCTCTTCTGTTAAATGGGGTTAATAAGAGTTCATAGGGGTGTATGAGAATTAGATGATGAGAAGCATGTCATGTCCTTGCTCCTTGGAGAGAGCTTAGTCAATAATAAACGTTGGCCCTGGGTCGGGGTGCCCTTAGATGTTGTCAGTCGAGGTTCCTGATTGCAGGAGTGGGTGGCTTAGCCTAGAGAAGCACTCCTGCCCTTATAATCTTTGGAGCTCAGAGTGTCTTTGAGATCAGAGCGCCCTGGGGACAGAGCTTGTGGCCCAGGATCTAGCTCCTTTTGCACCCCTGAGGAAAGGGTTACCAAAGAATAAACTTCCAAAGGCCTTGTCTGTGTCCAGGGAGGGGACACAGGCATATTCCTGCTTGTTGTAGGCCAATCTTATTGTCCATTGAAGCAGGACCTCCAGGGACCTGCCCCAACTCCTGGCTGACCGAGTTGATGCAACTCAGCATCTCTGGAAAGACTAAAATTGCTCTTTCCTGAAACCACGAGGCAAGCTGAGCTCTCTGGAAATTCCCACCGGCCTTTCTTCAGTGAAGACAAATGGATTTCTCTGAATCAGTTGCCTTGGAAGGGCAGTGAGAACTCTTCCCTGGCTCTTGCCCTTGGGCGACAGAGTCCTTCTTTCCACTTCTTTCCCTGGAAGAATCTGTGTTAGGAAGGGTCTCCCTGGAGGAAGGAGCCAGCCAAGCTGGATGTCAACAAGTTCATGAGTCTGTAATACTGAGAGTCCAGAAGTTGACACAATTCCTCCCCCGCAAGTAATGATAGAATGTTTGTGCTGAAAGCATCCATTAGTAATAATAACAGCAATAACAACTAGCATTTATTTAGCACTAACCATGTGCCAGGCTCTGTTCTGAACAGTTTATACGAATTCACTTCTAGTTCTCACATCATCCCCTGTGAGCATGTATTGACTCCTCATGGGGTAAACCAATTTTATCCCCACTTTACAGAGGAGGAAACTGGGGTTCAAAGAGATTCACTCTTTGCCCAGCCTCCCACAGCTGGTATGTTGGGCAGATAGAGGGTGAGAAAGGGAGAGGGTTTGCCCAAAGTTCTGTAGCCTGGAGACCACGGAAATGTCCTGCCTCCACCCAGGGCCCTGCCCCATGGAGAAAGGCTGGGCTGCAGGGCTGCACTTCTAATTGTCTAGATTCCAGGTCAGGCACTGGGTAGTTTTTAAAGAATCCCTTTGGTGTTGGGGTGGTGAAGGATCCACCACTGGCGGGGAGGTTGAGAAAGTCCCTTCCTCTGCTTGGTCAAAGTGCCTCTGCGTGGTCTGGCCTTGCTGGCTTGTGCCGGGCTTTTGTGGAGAACAATGTCTCTAGGAAGGCACCCCAACTATCCTCAGGGGTTCCTAAGTTGGACAGAAGCTGATCCTCTACCTGTCTTTCCTCTGTGGTCCCACTGGGTGGCACCTGGCATGGTGGTTGAGGCCAGCCAGGTTCAAATCCCGCTTCTGCCACCTACTGGCTGCGTGACCTTGGGCAAGTTCTGAGCCCCTTCCTGCCCTGGTTTCCTCACTGCAACTTGACAATACTGACAGTACCTACTTCTCAGAGTTGTGAGAAATGAGCGAGTTAACACATGGCAAGCGCTGGGAGCCGTGCCTGGCACCAGATAAACTTTTGCTATTATTTATCCCTTTGCCTCCTGATTGTTGCTTTGCTTGTCCTTTCCCCCATTTGGTTGGAAGCTTCTTGAGAAGAGGGCAGTGGCCCAGGGTCAGGCTGGTGCCACTTGTATCCAGCAGAGGCGGCCTGGCCTCCAAGTAGGGGCTTGGTAAACATGTGACAATCAGGAGAGCCATACACTGGATGAGGGTTCTTGAGAAAGACACATCTGCCCAACTTTCAAAAAAGTCCTCTCAAAGGTCTTCTTTGCCAGCCCGTGTAGATGCCAGTGATAGCCAGGGACTTGTCTGACATACGCAGGAGGTCTGTGTCAAGGCAGGCTTTGAACCCAGGTCTCCAGATTCCAGTCATGGTCTCCAACCCCAGCACTAACCCATCTACAAGTTCCAGTAGCTTCCAGTCTGTGGTTCATAACAAGACCACGCCTACTTGCCCAACCTGCCCTGCCATGCTTGTTTGCCTAAAATAAAGGAAGATGAGTCGCTGGACGCTAAACAAGAAGATAGAAATGGAAAAAGGACATTGAAGAGGACACAGAATATGCCATGAAGGGGCTGAATCCTATCAGAAAGGGGCTGGAAATGAATATGAATTTGGAGCAAATGTGTCATTAGGCAAAGAGAAGAAAGACCTTGAGGGAGGGAAAGCAGGCCCATTTGGGATGCTGAGAGAAGGCTGGTATCGCTGAAGCAACAGGATGTTCTTGGCAAGAGGGTCTTCACCAACTCTCATAATGACTCCAAGTTTTGGGGTCTATCTGGGAGTTGGCCCCCCAGACAAGGCCTCACAGCCTTTTAAGTACAAGTGTCCACAGGAGTGCTCTTCTGGAAGCTTGTGCCATCCAACTGCAATGCTTTCTGCCATGCTCCTCATCGTGCAATGAGAGGGGACTGAGAGTTGGGATCCCCAAGGATCTGGAAAACTCAACCAAGGATCTGGGCAGCCAGCACTCTAGAAACCCACGGGTGGCCTTCAGAACTCTGGTAAATGTCCTTTCCCCACTACATCCCCGCTAAGCCAAAGATTCCAGAGAATCCCTCCCGACTTGTCTACAGTGTTTTAAAATTTCAGAAAGATCTTCTAGGGGTTTGGAATCTTGGAAAATTCCTATAGTGTCTCAGGATTTCCAAGAGCTTCCCCCAATTCTAATGTTCCGAAGTAGCAGAGACCTTCTTTTGACAGTTCTTGAGAACTACTACCATGTTTCGGGGTCTAGAGAACTGCCCCCAAGTTCCAGAAATCTGCAGAAGGCCTGTAGCTTGCAGGGCTCCAGAAGTGTCCTTCTGAGTCCACAAGTTCTCGGTAAGTACCAAATGAATTTGAAGGGTCTTGATACATTACTGGGATCCTTTGGAATTCCCCCAGGGTTTAGGGATCCTAGAATTATGGCAGTTCTAGAGGGAGGATGCTGACTGTATTAGTCTGTTCTCATGCTGCTAATAAAGACATACCCAGGACTGAGTGATTTATAAAGAAAAAGAGGTTTAATGGACTCACAGTTCCTCATGGCTGGGGAGGTCTCACCATCATGGCAAAAGGTGAATGAGGAGCAAAGGCCCGTCTTATGTGGTGACAGGCAAGAGAGCATGTGCAAGGAAACTGCCCTTTATAAAACCATTAGATCTTGTGAGACTTATTCACTATCACGAGAACAACACGGGGAAAACCCCAGCCCCATGATTCAATTACCTCCCACCAGGTCCCTCCCACAATACATAGGAATTATGGGAGCTACAATTCAAGATGAGATTTGGGTGGGGACACAGCCAAACTATGTCACTGACTGAGAGATGGATGCATGACTTATGAGACAAGGGTAGTGAAGGCCAGTCTCCTTGAGTCCTACGACTCTCTCTGGAAAAGGGTTTTGCCGAGCTGGAGTGTGAACTGGAACCAGGAAACTGGAAAATCGTGGCTGGCTCCAGCGGGAATCGTCCAAACATGAATGAACCAGTGAGGCCAGGGTCCCCCTGGGTGGTCCCGCTCCATCCTCCCAAGTCGATTAACGAAAGCTCTCACACTCTCACGCTTAGTGCCAGGGCCTCCCCTGCCTGGGGCTGAGGACCTCCCAGCAAGCAAGCCCACAATGCAGTGAGATAAGAGTTCTGGGGAATGGGGAGGAGCCCAGGCAGGAACCTGCAGAGCCACCCAAGCTAACATGGCATTGAAATTACCAATATTAGAAAATAAAGGCTTTAGGGCACTCAACAGGCTCAACCTCCCTGTTCAGGTCTCTGTATAAACATTATCTCCAACAGAACTCCCTGCTTAGGACTGCATCCCTGCCCTAACAGAGCTCTACTCTCCTGCTCTATTTTACTCCATAGCATTTATCACCATCTGACATGCCACGTATTTTGCCCTCTTTCTTGTTTATTGTCTGTGTTCCATGAGGGTAAAAGTCCTATGCTTTATTCAGTGCTAGCCCATAGAAAGCAGGTTCTCATAGAATGTTTGCACTGAAAGCATCCATGAGTAATAATAATAGTAACGACAACCAGCATGTATTTAGCACTAACCACATGCCAGGCTCTGTTCTAAATGGTTCTGATCAATATATATTGAATGAATTTTTTTTAACCTGATTGTCAATTCCATCAAATTGTCATGTTGACTAAAGGCTGCTTTTGGCAAAACTGTCTGCAACTGGCAAAGCTACGTGCTTCACTCTTTCCACGTGTCAGGGAATTTCATTCCAAGACAGTTTTGTAAGGGGGTACTGTTACTGTGTTCATTCTGGGTATAAGTGACTTGGGCTCAGAGCAGTTGAGTCACTAGCCCAGGATCACTCAGGGGTTTGAGCTTGGGTGGCTCCGTCTGTGGCTTAACCACAGCCTGCTCTGCCTGGTCCGGCCGCCTGTGGTATCTGGCTGTCACCTTCTGTCCCTGGGCTCTGCCTCCACAGATTCTGGCCTTCCAGGAAGCCACCACTGTTGAAAACCTCTAATGTCCAGTCACAAGTGTGGTCTAACAATTCCTGGCCATGGGGGCTCCAACCCAAATGGACCCCACCAGTCCCAGCTTCAGGGACCAGCCCTGCATAGACTCAGGAGCCAAGGGCCTGCAGTGGGGGAGACCCAGAGAGGCCCAGCAGTCTGCCCCAAGTCACACAGCACACTCAAGCATCCTTGAGACACCTTGCGCTTATCTTTGGGTCCTCACTCCGCTGGGAAAAAGGGGGCACATTCCCAAAGCCAGTTTCCAGAATGATGGGTAGGAGAGCACTGAGTCTTTCCTTGCTTAGTCCTGCACCGGGGAGTGTGGTGGGGTAAAGGGATCCTGATTTCCTCAGGCCAGGTCTGAGAAGCACAGTGGCCAGTCTGAGTTCTGTTCCAGATGATGGCTGTGACCTCCCTCCAGCAACCCCAGCTGCTCCCTGGCTGGCCCTCTGGCCTCAGCCTGCTGCCTCCCAAGGGCTCTCCAAGCCTGTGGCTAAGGCTGGCCTGCCCGGACCTTGCCCAAGTCCAGGGCGTGGGTCTGAGGGGATGCCCGGTCTGAGGGGATGCCCAGCCCGAGGCCCAGCTCAGGTACTACTGGCTGAGGTGTCTCATCTCCTCTGTGCTGGTCTCTTTATAGTCCCCCACCTCCAGCTTATCCTTGCCAGTCAGGCCACCTCCCACGGGTGGCCAGCGTGACCTAAATACAAATCTAGGCTGGTGATGCCTTAAGACCCTTCCATGGCTCCCCTTTGCCCTTGGCACAAGCCCAGACTCTGGCTGTGGCCCGGATGGCCCTGCACTTCCTGGCCCTGACAAGCTTTGGAACCTCAGGGGTCTGTAGCCTTTGCGTCCACAGCCCCTCCACCTTCCCTTGAACCCAATGCTGTCTACCCTCCTACAAGCCTTAGTCATGGCCTCCTTGGGAAACCTTCCCTGACCCCGTCAATGATCACTGATCAAGTGACCTTCCTTTGTGCCTCCACAGTCCCTTGGGCTTCCCCCAGCCCATGTGAGGTTGTAAATGCCTGTCTGTCCTCCACCAGACTCGGCGCTCCCTGGAAAAGCCACCTTGGCCCTTGTCTTAATTGTCACCTTATAGCTTGATTTGCAGTTGATGCCAGTGGTGTTTTTGCTTTGTTGTTTTTCAAGGCTGGAGTGCAGTGATCATGGCTCACTGCAGTCTCAGCCACTTGTTTTCAAGTGATCTGCCTCAGCCCCCTGAGTAGCTGGGACTATAGGTGTGTGCCGCCATGCCCAGCTAATTTTTTATTTTTTGTAGAGACAGGGTCTTACTATGTTGTCCAGCCTGGTCCCAAACTCCCGGGCTCAAGCAATCCTCCAACCTTGGCCTCCCCAAGTGTTGGGATTACAGGCACCCAGCCATCAGTGTTGTTTGTTGAATGAATGAATGAACAAATGAATGAACCATGTGGGTCTGTTTCCCTAACTATAAGTGAAGAGTTAGGTTAGCCTCATAGCTCTTTCTATAATGGGCCCTCTCTCTCCTTCCCGTAATTCCTCATGTCATACTGGACTTCTCCATAACCACAGACCCACTGTATCTGATATGGTTTGGCTCTGTGTCCCCACCCAAATCTCATGTTGAATTATAATCTCTAATATTGGGGGAGGGACCTGGTGGGAGGTGATTGGATCATGGGGGCAGATTTCCCCCTTACTGTTCTTATGGTAGTGAGTTTTCACGAGATCTGGTTGTTTGAAAGTGTGTAGCACTTCTCCCTTCATTCTCTCTCTCTCCTGCTCCGCCATGGTAAGATGTGCTTGCTTCCCCTTTGCCCTTCTGCCATGATTGTAAGTTTCCTGAGGCCTCCCAGTCATGCTTCCTGTACAGCCTGCAGAGCTGTGAGTCAAACCACTTTTCTTCATAAATGACCCAGTCTCAGGTAGTTCTTTACAGCAGTGCTGAGAACAGACTAATACAGCATTTTACTGGGTACTTATGCCATGAATCAGATATTGTTCACAGCCTTGACCCTCACTAGAACTCAGTGGGAAGGAAACTGTGTCCCCCACTTAATTGACTGAAAACCAGAGTGGTCCAGAGAGGGAACAGGGCTTGCCCAGAGTCCCAGCACAGATCTGTGGCACCAGAAGCCAGGCCCCCTGATCCCCACCAGCACCAGGACCCATAGTGACACAGAGTGAGCCCCTTGACCACCCATCTCCCTGTGCTCCAGGCCAAATCAGTTTCCCTCATGCCTCCTTCATGGAGATGCTTGCCATTCAATTCCCCCCCGCCTACCCAATGGCATATAGCAGTTGCTTAATCAAAACTTGTATAATACGTGAAAGGAGGCTGGCTCACGCCTAGAATCCCAGCACTTTGGGAGGCCGAGGCAGGTGGATCACGAGGTCAGGAGATCAAGACCATCCTAGGTAACATAGTGAAACCCCATCTCTACTAAAAAAAAAAAAAAATACAAAAATTAGCTGGGCGTGGTGGCACATGACTGTAATCCCAGCTACTTGGGCGGCTGAGGCAGGAGAATCGCTTGAACCCAGGAGGCGGAGGTTGCAGTGAGCTGAGATTGCATCACTGCACTCCAGCCTGGTGACAAAGCTAGACTCTGTCTCAAAAAAAAAAAAAAAAATATATATATATATATATATGAAAGGAGATGGGAGCTTGGGATATTCCAGACTGGAAGGGGACACACATCTGTGCCAAGAGTCCTAGCCCTTCCTCTCTCTAATTCCCCACGGGGAAATGACTGACAACCCGAGGATAGAACCAACCAGACTTGGAGCTGATGCCTCTCTTTATTCATGTATTTCATCCCCTGCTGCCTGGTTTCTCCTGAATCACCTTGCTCCCCTAAATAGCACCCCAAGTCCCCACCCCTAGCCCAGCTGCAGGTGGAGTAGCAGCTGCTGTCTCCATTCAGCAGATGGGCAGACTGAAGCCCAAGAGTGCGGAGCCCAGTCTGAGGTCACACAGCAGTCTCCTGGGTTCCCACTTGGCCTTCAACGGGGAGGGAGGACTTGGCCTGGGCTCCGTGCACCCTCACTGCAGGGTGGCTGGCTGCGGCCACGTCGCAGGGAGCTGCCAATCTGGTCTCTGAGGGCCTCCAGTCTCTGGGCCAGGTTTGGAACCCCGGCCCCACCTAAGGAGCAGTGAGACTCCAGGCCTGCCCTCTCCTGGGCCCTTCCCCACCCAGGTCCATCTGGGTCCCAACATTCTCTGGAGAAGCCTCAGGGGGTAGGTACCCTCCACCCTTCCCCCCACCCCACCACCATACACCATGGGCTCCAACATACATCTGGGCATGCAGATGCTCCTAAAAAGAGAATTCCAAGTCTGGGAAGTAGAAAGATCTTAGAAGCCACCTCTCAACACCCACCCCATTTCAGAGATAAGACTGAAGCCTGGAGAGGGTGGGTTCTACCCCAAGACCACAGAGAACATTAGGGGCCCCTCCCTCTCTCCCTTCTTCACCTCTGAGCCCTGGTGATGTCTTCGGGGGCCTCACGGGCAGGGGAGGTGCAGAAGGTACCACCTCCTCCTCCGTCAACATCTCTGCCAGGACTCGGGTCTGAGTCCAGTCACTGTGGCTCCTGGGCCAGGGTGAGTTGGGAGACGGGAGGTGAGCCTTTGAGTTCCCAGACCACCCCTCTCCGACCTCAGTGCCCCAGGGAGGGACCCACCTCTCTCTTGGGCACTCGGCAGAGCCAGGGCTGCATGGGGGTGCCCAGGGTGGGGGCCTGGCAGATGGGGACCTGCCACCTGAGGCCTCAGGGTCCAACACCTGTAGGAAAGATGAGAGTCCACTCTAGGTGACCTCAGTCCTGCCTCTCTGTGTCCCACCTACCTGGTGCTAGCCATGACACTCCACCATGCCTACCCCACAAGGTACCAAGAATGTCAGGATGGCATAAAGGGGTGGGGTCTTGGTCGCCTTCTGTGTGCAGCAGGTGGTTCTTCTACCGTCTTCTCCTGAGACTAGAAGCCTCCTGAGAGCAGGAACCATGTCTGGTCTATTTCTGACTCCTCAAAGAGCCCAGAAGAGAGGTTGGTATAAAGCAAGGAGCTTGGGGGGTTACTGAAGGAGTGAGTGAATGTACGGTTCAGTAAATCCGTAAGTGAGTAGATATGTGAGTCAATGAATAAGTGAATGACAGAATGAATTCCTGGCCCTGACAGGGCAGGGTGGGGAGGAGGGAGGGTGAGGCAAACTGCTATTTCAAACCCGGGCAGAGGGAGTCCTAAGCCAGCCATTCACTCCCCATGATCCAGCCTGCAGCCCTGGAATCCCTGGGGCTCTGGATTGATGACTCCTGGATCAAGGTCTCCAGTTCTCCCAGCCTTCCCCGACTCCCGCCATGGCCTTTCCTACCTGGGGCAGGTGGCGCTCCCTTGGCAGGCAGGCCCAGTGGGCCAGGGGCACTCGACACAGGGGGCAGATGTGGCAGCAGGGGCAGGAGTAGAGGGGAGGCAGTGCCTGCAAAAGGGTGTGTCAGAGACTCCATGACATCCCTACTCGTCACCCCTCCAGGCTGGACAGTGAGACTCACGTGGCAAGGGGGAGCTGGGGCCATCAAGCAGGGACACGGTGGGGTCAGGTCAGGGCCCCGCTGGTGACGGTAGCAGGCAGAGAGGAGCCGCCTAGAAAGAACAGTAGGGTCTATGCCTGCAGCCTCCAACCCTATCACCACGCTGGCTTTCAAATCCCCTTCCCAGCTAATACTCCTGGATCCCGTACCAGGTACCGGGCCCCATTCTCAAGGTTTTACATGTTAACTCATTCTCTCTGATCTTTAAAACAAGCCTAGAAGTAGGCACGATGATGACTCCTGTTTTACAGAAAAGGAAACCCAGGCAGTGAGAAGTTAAATGACTTGCCCCAGGTGACACAGCTAGTCGGTGGCAGAGCTGGAAACTGAACCTAGTTGGTCTGAATCCAGAGGCCAGCCTCAAGCATTTCATTAAGCCATCCCTTTTCCCAGCTGCCCTCTGTCCGGAGGCCTGGCTCCAAGCTGGTGGCTCTGCTTACCTCTCTAGTGCATGGACCTGCTGGGCCAGGATGCGCTGCTCATTCCGGGCCAGGTCTCGGCTATCCTGCAGCTGGCTCTTTTCTTTCCTAGGGGAGATCACAAGCCCGGAAGGGGTAGGAAATGGGGCTGGGGTGGGGCATCAGTCAACTCCTCCTCATTGCAGCATAGCACTAGCTCAGGAAGCAGGTGGGGACATAGGGGAGCCAGGGAGAGGGAGAGGAGGCAGCTTGGCAGAAGCAGCCTAGCAGTGATGAGTTGGGGGCAGCATCCCTCTGGCTGTGGGCTGGGCCCTACCTGAGCCTCTCATTCTCCAGCATGAACTCCTGTAGCATCTCGTACAGGTTCCGCTGGGTCCAGGCCACCCGGGCCCCACTGAGCCCTGAGGCTGCAGGGAAGCAGGAGGTGGTGGATCCACAGGAGCCCCAGACCCTATCCCCATCCTACTCTGCCTCCAGGAAGCCCATACCCTTGCAGTCCATTTGGTCCAGCTGGAACTGCAGGCGACGGTTCTCCTCCTGGAGCTGCAGCATCTCTGTCTCCAAACGCTGGGGCTGCTTTGCCACAGGAGACTGTAGGGAAACAGGCCCAGAGCCACCTTTATGGTTGCGTAAGTCGTGCACTGCACAAGAACTTCCGGGTGTGGGAAGTAACTGGGGCCTAAAATCCAGCCCATGCTTCATTCATCAGCCTTGCATCTTGGCACAAGGCTGTATCTGCCTGGAGGGGGCACCTTGTCCTAACTGGACTGTCCTGGAGGGCCCCACTCTGAGCTGGACTCAGCTGTGAGTCCAATCCCAAACTCAGTTCTGTCCAAACCTTGGGCCAGATAATGATTCCAAACAAGACCCCATATTAGGCCCCACATCAACTCCCACTTAACCATGATACCAACTGAGCTAGACCCTGAATCATATCCCAACTCAAACTCCAACCCTAGACCTGCCCTAAACCTGGCATGACCCTGGCTGGGACCCTGACCCCACCCTATACAACCATGACACCATTTCCAGGATTCCAACTCTAATCCCAACTTTGACCCAGTCCAAGACTTCAATCAAGGGACTCAGGATCCAACTCCTGCCTGATCCCCGAGCATCTCCACTCCTGTCCCTCAGCTTGTGCCTGCCTATACTCACCTTGGGGGCCTGCGGCCGGGTGGTGACCCGCTGAGCTCGGCTTGCATATCGCAGGGTGCTGAGAGTCTCAGGAAGGCACTGGGCTGAGGGGGACACGCAGGCCACCTGGGGAGTACACTCCCCCTGAGCGCTCCTCTCTGGGGGCCCCTTCCTCAAGACCCAACCTTCCCTGCCAGGCCCCGCTTAAGTACCATGAGGGTGACCCCGCGCCCTCCCAGTGAGTCTGCCAGCAACTTGGTGAGCTTGCTGTCCCGGAAAGGGATGTGGCTCTGCTTCCGCTGTGGGTCCAGCAGCAGGGAGATGCAGTGACCTGGGGAGGGAGAGCAAGAGTTAGGAAGGTTACATCACTTGCCCAGGGCCATCAGGCTGGGACGCTGCAGAGCTGGGCTCTCCACCCAGGCCTGTGTCGCCCTAAAAACCCATCTTTCCACATGATCTCATGACTCAGTCAGATCGGCCTCCACCACCAGACCGGGACTCTTCGAGGGCAG
Organism: Pongo pygmaeus; assembly: GCF_028885625.2. Taxonomy (NCBI): domain Eukaryota; kingdom Metazoa; phylum Chordata; class Mammalia; order Primates; family Hominidae; genus Pongo; species Pongo pygmaeus. The sequence continues at coordinate 104,613,098 of NC_072386.2, forward strand.
AGAAGGCCCTGTAGACCCTGACCCTCAATGCCCAGCAAAGTGCCTGGTACTCAGGCACTCAGCAGGAAACTTCTAACAAATGGATTGTACACAAAGGAGTTTCGCGGGCATCTCGCATGCATGCCACAGAGGAATACTGAGGGCCCAGCCCCTGAGGATCTCCAGGTCCGATACCCTGGGGTAGGGACGGGGAGAAAGCTCAAGTCCCTTCCCCTTACTGGGCCTCAGTCTTCCCAACTGCACAAGGGACATGCCAAATGTTTCTGAGGGTTCATCTTCTGCAGTTGAGTGGTTCTATTTCCCAAATTAGCATGGAACTTTATACACCCTTAGAGTTTATACATTCATAAGCAGTGTTTTACGAAGGGAGAAGTCAACAGCAGAGCTGGGGCCAGAATGGGGCCTCTGGTTTCTGGATCGCAGCTCTTTAACCCTCTTCTATTTACTACAACTCCTCTGGTATCTTCCGCTGTGGAGAGCTGTGAGCCAGGCACAGAAGAGAGACAGGAAATCACACCGGTGGCCCCCAGGTCTCACCCAGGGCCAGCAGGCTTCGGTTGATGCTGTTAGCCTCAAGCATCAGCTCCCCACGGGATCCCGTGGCTGCTACCTTCTCGCTGCCTGCCAGGTCCACAAAGCACAGCTTCCCACCAACAGGGGGCTCCCCAGGGTCCACAGAAGGCATCTGCTGGGCCTGAGGGATCAGAGCTTCATGGGGACTTGGGAGGGACTGTCCCCATCAAAGCCACAAGGTTATGGGACCAAGGGTTTCCACTATTACCCCCCATGCACACCCAAGTTGGTTTATATGTCCAGACACAGACCCTTGCCGGGTGGCCCTGGGTAAGCACCTTCCCAGGCTGGAGCACTCACAGTTTGACGGCTGATGTAAAGGGTGAGCAGGGCATGGCTTCGGCTGGAGGCCTGGTTCAGGGTGTGGGCTGAGCTCCTTCGACGGCTGAGACCTGGAAGGGAAAAACATCAGGAACTGGACCTGGTAGGAAGAACAGGTCATCATCAACAAAGAAAAAAGGAGCAAAGGAATCCTGGCGGAGGGGCCAGCCTCATGCAAAGGCAGGGAGGCAACAAAGTGGGTGTTGTTCAGGGAACGATGGGATGTTCGGTCCCGCTCTAGCACAGATGGGTGGATGAAGGATAGAGAAAACTGAGCAGAAGAATGACAGTCAGATCTGCATTTTATAAACATCTCTCCCACTGCTTCGTGAAAGGAGGGGGAGAAACTGAGGCAGCGAGATCAGCTGAGAGGTGTGGCACAGTGCTGGGGCCAGAATCCACAGTCAGCATCTCCAGTGCCTGCCAAAGGAGGGGTGCCCAATAAATACTTGATTTTAAAAAAAGAATGAGGCTGAAAGGGCCTTTAGGCTAGGCTAAGAGGTATGACCTTGATCCTCAGGGCCCTGGAAGGGTGGAGGGTCTGGAGGCAAAGAGAGATGGGGTTTGCAGCATAGAGGAGAATGGATGCGCAGGGGAGAGCCTTGAGGTGCAGAGACCACCAGGGAGCAAGAATGAGGCCTGACTGAGGCCGAGGCCCTGGGCTACAGAGGAGAGGCTGTGAAAGGAGTTTGGAAGGCAGAATTAGCAGGCCTTGTTGGCAGTGGGGGGAGGGGGTACCCTTGGGCCATGCTTTTGAATTGTAGTTTACTGGTCCTTCCCCACCTCCCCCAGGAGTCATTTCTGAAGCTGCAGCTGCAGTCTGGGCCCCAAGTCCACACTCAGTGAACAACTGAGGAATGGGCACCCCTACCCGCAAAACTCCCCGCTGTCAGCACACACCAGTTTGCAAAAGTTCCATCAGGGCCTCCAGACTCCCAAATTCCACCACCCGCAGCTGCTCCACATAGAAGCCCCGAGTCTTGTTCCAGCGAACAGGGAGGGGCCGGGGAGACCCCAGGCTCAGCAAGTCCCGAACCTGGGAGGGGAGGGAGGAGAGTGAGGGAAGAGGATCTTTCTGAGTCCACCCACCCCCAGATCTTACTGACAACAGTCCCCACCGCCCCTTCTGCCCTTTGATCCAGGCTCCCTGGAAAGAAGCGCTCCGTTTCCTCATGGGCTGTCTTTCTATTCCTCGCATTCCCTTACCTGCTCATTGTAGATCTCCAGATAAGAGGCGCGAAGGGTGACAGGAGCACCCAGGTGCTGCACGCGGTCTAACAGCCAGGCGAAGGTCCTCTGCATGATGCCAGCCAGGCTGGGGGGTACGGGCACCCCCTCCCCCTGGGGGCAAAACCAGCTGAGCCATCGTCATCTCCACAGTAATAACTACCCTCTGTAGCGCATGTATGATACCGTGCGCCGGGAAACGTGCCAAGTTTCCAAACAATGGCTCATTTAATTCATAATCGGTACTGTCACTTCCATTTTACAGATGAGAAAACTGAGAGCTAGGAAGGGGCCAAAGTTGAAGCCCAAATGCTCCAAATTGGGCAAATCCCTTCTCTTTGGTCCTCAGCGTCCTCGTCTGCAAACAAATGGGTCAGGCGGCATCGTCCCAGCCCCTTCCCTCTGGGAGTCGGCGCCGCCTGCGGCTCCCCAGGGCTTCCAGCCCACCCAGCCCCGCCCCGCCCCGCGGGGGCTCCGCCGGCGCTCGCCCACCTGGGGAGGGGGTCCAGTCAGGGTGTAGGTCTTCCCGGAGCCCGTCTGGCCAAAGGTGAAAACAGTGCAGGAGAAGCTGCGGGCGGCAAGGGCGTGGCTGGACTCGGGCGGCTACCTGAGGTGGGGGCTGGGGGTGCTTCGGGGCCCCGCCAGGCCCGGTGCGGAGCGGAGGCGAAGCTTCACTCACCCGCGCAGCGCCAGCTCCCCCAGGCGCCGCACGCCGCACGCCCGGAACACGTCCTCCTGCGTGCGCGCCGCGTCTAGCACCGCACCGAAGCGGAACGCCACTTCTGGACCCCCGCCTGGAGGGCTCACCTGGCGCGGGTGGGGCAGAGGAGCGGGGCACTCTGGAGGAGGGCGGGGCACCCTGGAGGGGCGGGGCACCGTGGAGGGGGGCGGGGCACCGTGGAGGAGGGCGGGGCACTCTGGAGGAGGGCGGGGCACCCTGGAGGAGGGTAGGGCGCTCGGTGAGGCACTCGGTGGGCGGGCACCCTGGGGTGGGTGGGGGACACTCAGTAGGGCCGGGGCATTCTGGGGAGGGTGGGCACCTTGGGTGGGCGGGCACTCAGAAGGGGCGGGGCACTCGGAGGGGTTGGCACGGCGCACCCTGGCTGAGGGCTGGGCATCCTGGAAGGGAGGGGCACTCTGGGGAGGGTGGGGCACCTGAGACAGGACCACTCCGGGGGAGGGCGGGGCCTAGGGCAAAGTTGTCTGGGGGAAGGGACCTGGCGTCCCCGGGATTTTTTATTGGGGAGATAGAGGGAGGGGTTCCTCACCTGCAGAGTCCGGGTCCCTGAGCAGTGCAGCACGCTCTGCTGCCCTCGACGCAGCTCGGCCGCGCTCATGGGACGTACCCTGGGGTCCGACAGAAGGGCAGATGGTACATCCTGATGTCTTCAGCGATCCCTGCCTCCCCCAGGTGCCTCCTAGCCAACTTATACCCACCTGAGCACCACCTGGATGGGCGTTTCCGGCCCCTCTGGCCCTTGCTCCAGGCTCCGCGCGAGATCCCTGTGGGCAGCAATGCGAGTTATCATACCTGCATCTAGCGGCTGTTCAGGACTCCTCGAACCTCTCTGAAGATCCGCTTACCCGTCGGGTGACCCGCGTTCCTCCATGTCCTGCTCTGCACACGGAGTTAGCTCCGCCCGCGTCGCCTTTATTTACCCCCCGCCAATACCCTCCCTTCTCCACAACACTGGGACTGTCTACACACATCTTGCATTCCCACCCCATCCCCCATCCCAGGCAGCCATCCATCCGGAAAGACTCCAGCTGCCCAGGGCTAGCTCGTTAAAGATTTACCCTTCCTCACCCCTGCGGTGGAGAAAGTCTCTCCCAAGCTAGGGGACCCCTAGCTAGGGGGTTCTGGAGTCTAAGGATCCCTTGCTCTTGACCAGTCCTCACAAGAGGGACCCGTGGGACCACCAAGACCAGCCTCCTTTGTGCCCAGATGGGGATACCTAAGCAGATAGGAAGGACTCAACCAAGGCCACAGAGCTAGCCTGCACAGGACCAAGCTTTTCCCACCCTCTCCACATACCCCCCACTCCCACCCCCAGCAGCTCAGCTCAGGGCCCAAGAAGCGGCACAGGTCTCAGTCAGCTCTAGGGACGACCTGGCTGGATTGAGTCTCTGAGCTGACCTGAGAACAGGTTTCCAGGCATCTGGTAAAAACACTGGGGCACTTGCCTCTCTAATGCCAAAGTTAATCCTAGGCCAGCATGATTGTTTAACCCTCTCCTGGTCTGGCTTATGAGAACAGCAGAGATGTCTGTGAATGTGCGGGGATGGGGCAATCACTTATTCTGTGCCAGTCTCCATGCTGGGCACCAGGGCAGAGGAACCCCATGCAGCCCCTGACACTTCCCAGCTCATAGTGTGGCTGGGGAGATGGATAAGTACAACCCAGCAGTGTGTAGGGCCTTTAGGGGGAGTACAGAGGCCTGTAGGAGCCAGTGGGGGTGGGGAGGAGGTGAGGGTATTCCAGGCAAAGCAAACAGGAGTCAGGATGGCCAGGGTGGGGAGATGAGTGTGGCATGGAGAGGTAGTTTGAGGCTGGACCTAGCTTATGGTGGGCACATCAAGGAGTCTAGACTCATTCTTCAGGGAACCAGGAAGCCATTGAAGGGTTACAAACAGGGATGTGACACCATCAGATTGACATTGTTATTATTATTGTCATTCTGGCTGTCTTTGTATGTTCTCTGAATATTTCTGCAAACTCTCTGGCCCCCAAACACACATTAGGGTGAAAGCCCTAAAAATCACTTTTTCTCAATGTAACACATTCTATACCACCACAAATGACAGCCAACTATCAAAGCCACCCTGCTGGAGAATGGGATGTCGTGGATGGCAGTGAGCTCCCCAGGCAATGGAGATGTATAAGAAAGAGCCAGTTGACTTTTTGGTTATAGGACCCTCTAGCAGGGGCCACAGGGAAAGTTCTGTAGAACTAAGAACCACTGCCCCCAGCTCTGGCACTAACTTGCCACAGAGTCTTGGCTTCTCTTGTTTCCTTCCTGTAAAAAGAGATTAATGACTTCTCTCCTATTTGACATGGTTGTTCTGAGATTTCAATGAGACAGTGTCATTGAAAGTGAAAGTTGTAAATAATTACCTAAAAACAAAAATAAAAATTCCTAGATGATCTCTTAAGTTCCCTTTCAACTCTGAAGTTCCTTAATCTATTTTTTGAGTCCTTGAGGTGGATAAGACAAAAATTACTATCGCTGTTTTTCAAAAGAAAAAAAAACTGAATAAAACAGCAAAAGGCAGGGGTGGTTATCTAACGAGAAAACGACAAATGGCAGAACTGAGTTTAAACCCAGAACTATGAGCTGTACATCCTGATGCTGCTTGCTATGGCAAGTTGCTTTTGTCAGGAGTAAACACAATAAATGAACAAGGTGCTCCTTTAAAAGCTGTTGAAAGTGTTAAAGACTATCAATCACTAGCATCTTAGCGTGCATTGGTTTGGTCAGATTGCTGGCCCTCCTCAGGCTGGACTGAGATGAGCCACGCTGAAGGGATTTTTTTTTTTTTTTTTTTGAGATGCAGTTTCTCTCTCATCACCCAGGCTGGAATGCAATGTTGCGATCCTGGCTCACTACAACCTTCACCTTCTGGGTTCAAGTGATTCTCCTGCCTCAGCCTCCCAAGTAGCTGGGATTACAGGTGCTCACCACTACGCCTAGCTAACTTTAGTATTTTTAGTAAAGACAGGGTTTCACCGTGTTGGCCAGGCTGGTCTCAAACTCTTGACCTCAGGTGATCCACCCACCTCAACCTCCCAAAGTGCTGGGATTACAGGCATGAGCCACCATGCCCAGCCTTGAAGGGATTTTGATAAAAGTGCAGAAACAGGGGATATGTTGCATGCTGGTCAGTGGGGGCTTGTGCGCCAGGCTTCCCAGCCTGGGTCAGAATGTGTACATGATTTGATGTCCTTTGAATCACAAATGCAGGAGCAAAGTCCTGGTTCTGTTCTCTAACAGTGAATGCAAACATCTGCTACCCTTAAATTGAACAGTCGTGAGCAAGTTTTTATTAAGCCTCCTCTAGGTGTCAGGCAGGTTTCTAGGCACTTGAGATGCATACATTAGTGAACAAAACAGATAAAAATTCCTACCCTTGTGGAGCTTACCCTCTAGTGAGGTGGGAAAGGCAGATAATAAAAATAAGCATATAAATAACTTACATAGCATGTTAAAAGCTGAAAAGTGCTATGGAAGTAGTATCAGTCAGTGTTGGCGATGGCGAACAGGTTGTCGTTTATATAGTATAGTCATGGAATACCTCATTGAGAAAGTGACTTTTGAGGAAAGACTTCAAGGAGGAATGTGAGTTAGTCATGCAAATATTTGGGGGGAGATTATCCTAGGCAGAATAAATGTCCAATGCAGAGGTCCTGAGGTGGAGTATGACCAGTGTGTTTTCAAGGAATGGAAGAAGGCCAGGGTGGTTGGAACACAGTTAGCAAGGGAAGAGTGGGAGACAAAAGATCATAAAGGTGGCTGGGTGCAGTGGCTCATGCCTGTAATCCCAACACTTTGGGAGGCCGAGGCGGGCAAATCACAAGATCAGGAGTTTGAGACCAGCCTGACCAACATGGTGAAATCCCGTCTCTACTAAAAATACAAAATTAGCCAGGCATGGTGGCACAGGCCTGTAATCCCAGCTACTCAGGAGGCTGAATCAGAAGAATCACTTGAACCTGGGAGGCAGAAGTTGCAGTGAGCCAAGATGGCACCACTGCACTCCAGCCTGGGTGACAAAGCAAGACTACGTCTCAAAAAAAAAAAAAGATTATAAGGTTAATAGGAGCCTGGTTATGTGCAACCTTGTAGCCCACTTTAAAGATAAATATAAAGAAATATCTAGCACATCTTACGCTGCTGAAAACCAAAGACAAAGAAGAAACCATAAAAGCAGCCCTAGGGGAAAAAACATAGCCTTCAAAGTAGCAATAAGAAGACTGACAACTACTTTTGAATAGAAACTATGGATGCCAACAGACAATAGACAGTGCATCTTTAAAATACTGAGATTAAAAAACAAAAATCAATCTGGAATTATATGCCTAGCAAAAGTATCCTTCACAAATGTAGGTAAAATAGACATTTTTGAACAAACAGAAGCTGAGAAGTTCACCTCCAGTTGATCATCACTACAAGAAATATATATAAAGGAAACTTTTTATATGTTGAATGAGATAGAACTAAAGGAAGAAATAAAGAGCACCAGAAAGAATAAATATAGGATGTATATAAAATCATTTTGAGGCCAGGCACGGTGGCTCACGCCTGTAATCCCAGCACTTTGGGAGGCTGAGGCAGGTGGATCACCTGGGGTCAGGAGTTCAAGATCAGTCTGGCCAACATGGGGAAACCCTGTCTCTACTAAAAATACAAAAATTAGCCGGGCATGGTGGTGGGCACCTGTAATCCCAGCTACTCAGGAGGCTGAGGCAGGAGAATTGCTTGAACCCAGGTGGTGGAGGTTGCTGTGGGCCGAGATCATGCCACCGTACTCCAGTCCGAGTGACAGAGCAAGACTTCATCTCAAAAAAAAAGAATCATTTTGACTGTTTAAAAGAAAGTAACACTAACTTTTTGCTACCTTTATAATATATATAGAAGCAAACAGACATTACACTAGAATAAAGGATAAGTGGAGTGAATGGAGTTAAACCATAGAATTGTAGCATTGGTTCTTCAATTGTTTGGGAAGTGATAAAAGTACTAACTTAAGGTAGACTGTAGTAGTTTAGGGATGTATAGCGACATCTTTAAGGTAACTACTATAGAAACAAGAGTTAAAACTGAGAAGCTAATGGAGAAAAATGAATTAAAACTACTTGATTGATTCAAAAGAAGACAAAAAATGAGATATAAAGTCACAAAGATGTCAGGTGCAGTAGCTCACACCTGTAATCCTAGCATTTTGGGAGGCTGAGACAGGTGGATTGCTTGAGCCCAGGAGTTCAAGACCAGCCTGGGCAACATGGAAAAAAGCCATCTCTACGAAAAATACAAAAATTAGCTGAGTATGGTGGCACAGGCCTGTAGTCTCAGCTACTTGGGAGGCTGAGGTGGGAGGATCGCCTGAGCCTACGTCAAGGCTGCAGTGAGCCATGATTGTGCAACTGCACTCCAGCCTGAGCAACAGAGTAAGACCCCATCTCAAAAAGAAAGAAAGAAAGAAAGAGAGAGAGAGAGAAAGAAAGAAAGAAAGAAAGAAAGAAAGAAAGAAAGAAAGAAAGAAAGAAAGAAAGAAAGAAAGAAAGAAGGAGAAAAAGAGAGAAAGAAAAAGAAAGAGAGAGAGAGGCCGGGCGTGGTGGCTCATGCCTGTAATCACAGCACTTTGGGAGGCCGAGGCGGGCGGATCATGAGGTCAGGAGATCGAGACCATCCTGTCTAACATGGTGAAACCCCGTCTCTACTAAACATACAAAAAATTAGCTGGGCATGGTGGTTGGCGCCTGTAGTCCGAGGTACTCGGGAGGCTGAGGCAGGAGAATGGTGTGAACCCAGGAGGCGGAGCTTGCAGTGAGCGGAGATTGTGCCACTGCACTCCAGCCTGGGCGACAGAGCGAGACTCTGTCTCAAAAGAAAGAGAGATGAAAGGAAAGAAAGAAAGAAAGAAAGAAAGAGAGAGAGAGAGAGAGGGAGGGAGGAAGGAAGGAAGGAAGGAAGGAAGGAAGGAAGGAAGAGAAAGACACAAAGAATAAATGGAACAAATAAGAAACAAATAACAAGATATAATTAAACCCAATTATATCAGCAAGTATATTAATTGTACATGGGCTGGACACTTCAAATAAAAGACAAACATTGTCAGACTGGATACAAGAAACAAAATGTTTCTATACTGAAAAAAATGAAAGCCAACTTCAAATTTAAGAAAAGAAATAATTGAAAATGAAAGAATGGAAAGTTATATCACAACAGCCCTAACCAAAAGAAAGCAGTACAGTCACATTAACATCAGACGAAATGGACTCTAATGCAAGAAGCATCAATAGAGACGGTGAGAAGCATTTTATTACATTATGTGATTCAACAGGACGACATAATAATCTTAAATTGTATTTATCTAATAACTGAACTACCAGAAGGAATAGACAAATTCACCACCATGAATGCCAATCTCAACCTAACTTTCTTGGTAACTAAAGAACAACAGGTAAAAATTCAGTAAAAATATAGAAGATTTGAACAACACTGTTACCCAACTTGATCTAAATGACATATACAAAATACTATACCCAATAATTGCAGAATACACGTTGTCTTCAAATGCACATGAAACATTTTCCAAAATAGATGTTGGGCTGTAAAGCCAGCCTTAACAATTTTGAGTGATTGAAATAATATTGAGTATGTTCTCTGACTATAGGGGAGTCAACCTAGAATCAGTAAGGGAAAGGTAACTAGAAAATCCGCCCCCCTCCCCCGCTGCCAAATAATTGGAAATCAAACAAAAATACTCCTGAATGACCTCTGGATCAAAGAATAAATCATGATGATGATTAGAAAATATTTTGAAATTAACAATAAGGGAAGTAAACTATGTAGTTAAGCAATGCTGAGAAGAAATGCATAAGCTCTGCTTATATTAGAAAAGAAAAAAAAGATTGAAAAATCAGTCATTGAAGTTTCCATCTTAGGAAACCAGAAAAAGAATAGCACATTAAACCTAAACAAAGAGGGAAAGAAATTATGCAGCTAATAGCAGAAATGAATGAAACCCATAGCTGACATACAATAGCCAAAACTTGTTTCTTTGATGAGCTCAATAACTTGTATAAATGCTTAACAAACTAAGAAAGAAAATAAAAAGAGAAAATGCCAAGTACAAATATCAGAAATAAAAAAGGGACTTTCCTACAGATCCTACAGATATTAAAAGAATAATAAGAGGATATTATGAGTAACTTTATGTCAATAAACCTGAACTTGACCATGTTTGTGAATTCATGAACAAATCACTTAAAAATCTCAATTTCCTAAAATGTGTAAGAGAAAAGAGTAGGATATCTGAATCGTTTTATATCTGTTAAACAAGTTGAATTTGTAATTAAAAACCTCCCCACAAAGGAAACACTTAGCCTAGATGGCTTCACCGGTGAATCTTCCAAACACTTAAGGAAGTAATGAAATGAATCTTAGACAAAATGTCAGCAATAGAGCCAGAGGGAGAATTTCCAAATTCATTTTTTAAAAAATGAGGCCAGCCTAACCCCGATATCTGATCCTTACAATGACATAATAAGAAAAGAAAACTGCCGGCCATTAGCTCTCATGAGCACAACTGTTAAGATTCCAAATAATTACTGGCCAATCAAATTCAGCAATACAGAAAATGCATAATACATGTGGATTTAGTCCAGTAACTCAAAAGTTGCTTGAACATTTGAAAGTCAATCAGTGTAATTCAACGCTTTGATAGAATAAAGGAGAAACTCAAATGGTCATCTCAATAAATACAGAGAAGACATTTGGTAAAATTTAACACTTGCTTATGATAAAAATAAAAGCTTTCAACAAACTAGAAATACGATGGAAATTTCTTAATTGAATAAAGGTTCTTTACCAAAAAAAGCTTACAGGTAACATCATATTTAATAATAAAACAACTTCCTCTTCTCTTACCATCATCCTAGTATAGTAAGGCAGCAATGTATGTAGAAACTGGAAGGAAAGAATTAAGTTAATAAGACTGTCATTTTTCACAGCATACATACATACACAGATGTATATGTATATAGAAAATTCTTAAGAATCTCCAAAGTCTCTGATACAATGTCAGTACACATATATTATATATTACTTGCTAATTACATATAAAATACCCAATTGGAAATTAAAATTTTAACATTTAGAGCAGCATCAAAAAACACAATGTCTTAGAAATAAATTTAATAAAAGGCGTTTGAAATAAAATGTTGAAAATAGCAAAAATTGCTGTTATTTAGGAAGACCTGAATAAAAGGAGATAATTACTATATTTATGAATTAGAAGATAGAGTATTGTGAAGATGTTACTTTTCTGCAACTCACATATGTAGATTCAATGCAGTGCCAATCAATATCCCAGCAGGGACTTTTAAAAATGAAAATCGACAAGCTGATTCTAAAATTTATATGAAAATGCAAAAGACTACAACAGCCAAGATAATAATGGAGAAGAGCAAAGTTGGAGGACTTATACTACCAGATACCAAGACTTAATGTAAAGCTACAGTAATCAAGACAGTGTGGTATTGGTGCAAAGACCGGCGAATGGAACAGAACAGCCTCCAGCAACACATCCATCCATATGCATCACCTGATTTATGACAAAGGAAACGCTGCCCTCAGTTGTGAGAATATTGTTCTTTTCAATAAATTGGGCTTGATTAATTGGATATCCATTTAGGGAAAGAAAAAAAATCCTTGATTTCATACTTTACATCATTCACAATATTAATTTAAAATTAATGATGTATCTAAATTTAGAAGAAAATCTAGATAATATCTTCCTGACATTGAGAGTAGACAAGTTTCCTAAACAAGTCACAAAAAAGCACTAACCATAAAAACTATTGATGTATTGGACCACATTGAAATGAAAAACTGTTCATCAGAAGATTGCATTTAAGAGGTAAAAAAGCAAACCACAGACTGGGAAAAGTTATTTGTAATACACATATCTGACAAAGGACTTCTATCCAGAATATATACAGAGCTTCTACAAGCCAGTAAGAAAAAGACTAACAACTCAACTTAAAACTGACCAAAAGATTTGAACTGGCATTTTGCAAAATATGATATCCAAATATTTAATAAACATATGAAAATTGCCCAACATAATTAGTCACCAGGGAAATGAAATGAAAACCATAGTGAAATACAAGTACACACATACCAGAATGAATACAATTAAAAAGACAGGCAGTACTGTTTGTGAACCATTTTCAGAAAACAATTTTGCAATATCTACTAAAGCTAAACATATCCCCATCCCATAAACGTATCCCCATCCTATGATCTAGCAATTCCACTTAGGTCTCTGCCTAAGAGAAATGAGTTCAAATATCCAACTAAAGACATATATGAGACTGGGCATGGTGCTTCTCACCCGTAATCCCGGCACTTTGGGAGGCTGAGGCAGGAGAATCGCTTGAGCCAGGAGTTCAAGACCAGCCTGGGCAACATGGTGAAACCCCATCTTTACAAAAATTACAAAAATTAGCTGGGTGAGGAGGCTGAAGTGGGAGGACCACTTGAGCCCAGACGTTGAGGCTGCCGTGAGCCGAGATGGTACCACTGCACTCCAGCCTAGGCAACAGAGTGAGATCCAGTCTAAAAAAAGAAAAAAGAAAAGAAAAAAAGACATATATGAGACTGTTCATAGTAGCTGTTTAGCCATCTCCTTCATCACCACCACCACTATTTCTACTTCCATCATCCTCATCATTACCACCACTATCACCATAACCCCATCACCACCATCACCAAAACTCAACCATCACCACCAATACCTACGTAACCAGCAGGCGCCATAGTCATTTAGTCACTGCAACCACCGTCACCACCATCATCACTATTACCACGCTTCCATCCTTCGGAGTCTGGGCTTATTCATTCCAGGAAACTAAAGCTGCTAAGCTGGGCTCCCAGCCAGGGGTACCCCCATTGACCACGGTGCTCCCTGTTCCCACAGCTACGGCTGAGTTCCTCTGTGTACCCCCTCTCCTCTTCACCCTGTTTTTGTCTGCAGACTGCACTCCTTCCTCAGGAACAGTGAGTCTCTGCTTCCCTTGACGCGATTGAGGATAGGACAGGTGGAAGGCCTGCAGGGACCTTAGCAGCCGGCTGGGCCGCACAGGGCGCATCCCCAACCCTCGCTAGAGGGCAGCAGAGCACCACGCCCCCGCGGCCCGGTTCATCACAAAGGAAGCTTTGTGGAGTGCGGGCCTGCGCTTTGCAGCTCACTCCTGAGCCAGTGCCCAGCCCCAGGAGGGGCTGACCAGCTGATGCGTGGTGAGAGACGAGCAGGCCCTCAAGATGCACTCTCCGAGAGAGTGAAGAAAGCAACACGAGTAATCAGGGGGCCCTCCCAACCAACCCCCTGCCCCCCGGTCCATCCCCTTCAATCCACTCTCCTCCAGTTAGCCCAGCCATCCTTTCCTGGAAAAACCCTGCCCTGGCTCTCTCGGGCCTCTGAAGAGTGTCTGAGCTCTCAGCTTGGGACTCGAGGCCATTTGGGCTCTAGCTCCTGCTGATCCCTCCAGCTGTGGTCTCCACCACCCTGCACCCCTGCCTCCCGCGCTCCAGTCCCCAAAGCTTTGCTTCCATCCTCTGCTTGTGCCGGTGGTTCTCCCTCTTTCAGGAGTGCTGTCTTCCACTGGATGGACTCGCCCTGAAAGCTTTCCCTAGAACGCCTTCCCTGCCACCCGCTACCCGCCAGGACAGGTCAGAGCCCGCCTCTGAGTCCCCACAGTCTCCCGGGCTCCCCTCCGTTGCAGCACTGATCACACTGGGCTTCTCTCTTCCTGTCTGCTGGGCAGCGGAGACTGTGGATGCTTCATCCCTGAGGTCTATGAGCCAGCCCAGGGCCCAGCACACACTGGGAGCTTAGCAAACATGGGTAGAAGGAAAGAAAGGAGCTAGGAAGGAGGCGGGGTGCTGGTGAGAGGCCTGCTGGGCGCTTCTCTGTGTCCTTCCTCGGCCTCCATCTCTCTTCCCTCCCTTCCTCTGGGGGCTAACAAAAAACACTCAACTCCATGATGTGAGGATTCATTTAGGGACTCATTTGTCATGGAGATCATCAGCTCCTGTCACAAAGCTGCTCTCAAATGCACCCAGAAACAGGGTGACATTCTTCTCGCCTGGGCCAAGCTGGCCTCTCAGACCAAACTGTCCGATGCAAATCTAGAATCCCCAGAGGGTGGAGGCCAGCCTCTACTAGGCCCAGGTGAGCCCCCGTGTCGCTGCTCTCTGCTCTTTCCAGCACCCCAGCAGCACATTACACAGGAGGGCTTATGGCCATTTTTCAGCTAGAGACTGAAGTCTTGGTGGGAAGAGGCCGAGCCCAGTCTGGGGCTCACCCTGCGAGGCAGCGTGGCACAGTACTGAGGTGGAGCAGAGATGAGAAAGAAGGTCTGCGAGGGAGGAGGTTCTCCTTATATCACATGACAATCATCTATCATTTCTCCACTTGTACCCCACGCAGAGGAAAAGCCAGATGGGTCTAGGGCCTGTTGTGAAATTTTTCCCAACAGAGTTTGCTGTCATCTTTAATTAAAACACGAGTGGAGGCCACAGGACTCATTACATTTCCCAAAATTCTCCATGCAGAGATCATTGAATTCACTTCTGTCTGGCTCCATACTGCATTTTACAGATGCGAAAACGAAAGGAGGCCAGTACAGGCTGGGACAGCAGTTGCATTCGTGGGAGAGCCGACTCTAGGGAGAGATGGAGAGACATAGAAACCCATTGGTGCCCCTGGGCCGCCACTCTTTCCTCTAACTGCCTGCCCCCCCCAACCCCCACCCCAGAAGATACTAAAGTCAGGCTTTCCACTATAGGAGGAGCTTTTTTTTCTTTCTTTCTTTCTTTCTTTCTTTTTCTTGAGACAAAGTCTCACTCTATTGCCCAGGCTAGAGTGCAATGGCATGATTTTGGCTCACTGCAACCTCCGCCTCTTGGGTTCAAGTGATTCTTCTGCCTCAGCCTCCCAAGTAGCTGGGATTACAGGCATGCACCACCATGCCCGGCTAATTTTTTGTATTTTTAGTAGAGACAGGGTTTCATCATGTTGATCAGCCTGGTCTTGAACTCCTGACCTCAGGAGATCCGCTCGCCTCAGCCTCTTAAAGTGCTGGGATTACAGGCGTGAGCCAATGAGCTTTTTGAGCGTGAGGATCACATCCCAACGCCCAGAACAGGGCCTGATGCAGAGCCACATCCTCTAAATGTCTGTTTGATGATGGGATGATGGTCCAACAAGAGGAAATGAAACATCCTAAAGCCCAGTTTTGTCTTTTAGTAAAGACAAGCCTCTACAGATGGTTGGGAAATCAAAAGACTCCAGGGTTTTTGAAACTCCCTGTCATTTCCAGGATCTAGCTCTTCTTCTAGGAATATACTTAGCTTTCCCCTGAGTCAATGTCTGCCTACCATTCACCCGGGAACGACTTACCTATGAACTGGATATTTTCCTCTAAAAATGGTAAGTCACTATGTAAAAATGTCAAGGGGCATTAAAGTCCATCTCTTGCACAATGATGCCTTCATGTATATGGAACCTTCTGGGTCAGAGGATGGGAATTAATATTTATTGAACAATGGACACTTCTTTACTTCATTTTAACTAATAGTCAAAGTCTGGGCCTGACGCCATGATTGTCCTCATTTTACAGATGAGGACACAGGCTCAGAGGTGTTCAGTAACTTGCCCTAAGTCCAGAACCACTTTGGGCAGGTAGGCCAGTGGCAGAGCGGGGATCTTTCTCTGGCTAGTCCCTAGCTTCCATCCTCTCCTTGAGGATGAGGATAAGCCTGCTTCCTTGAGCTGTTTTGCAAAGCTGAGTGCCTTGCAAGGATGAGTGCCATTGCACTCATCCTTGAGGATGAGCCTGCTTCTTTGAGCTGTTTTGCAAAGCTGAACTTCTTGGATAACTGAAGTTGAACTTTTAAATAGACAACTTGCCTTGGCTTAACCATCTCTGTTGAAACATGTTTCCATACCATCTTGCACACTGCCCTGCCTTCTTCCCTGGGAGACCCTGAGTGATGCTTTAAGCCAGTGGATCTCTACCCTGGCGTCAGAATCACCTGGATACCCTAGCCCCAGCCACAGAGAGTCTCATTAATTGAGGTGGGGTCGGGGCAGGTGTATTTTTTAACCACTCCAGGTGATTCCTCTTTCTTTCCTTTCTTTCTTTCTCTTTCTTTCTTTCTCTTTCTTTCTTTCTTTTTCTTTCTCTTTCTTTCTTTTTCTTTCTCTTTCCTTCTTTCTTTCCTTCCTTCCTTCTTCCTTCTTTCTTTTTTCCTTCCTTTCTTTCTTTTTCTTTCTCTCTTTTTCTTTCTTTTTCTTTCTCTTTCTCTCTCTCTCTCTCTTTCTCTCTCTCTCTCTTTCTTTCTTTTTTGACAGAGTCTTGCCCTGTCACCCAGGCTGGAGTGCAGTGACACGATTGCAGCTCACTGCAGCCTCCACCTCCCAGGTTCAAGCGATTCTTCTGCCTCAGCCTCCTGAGTAGCCAGAACCACAGGCGCATGCCACCATGCCTGGCTAATTTTTGTAGTTTTTAGTAGAGACGGGGTGTCACCATTTTGGCCAGGCTGATCTTGAACTCCTGACCTCATGATCCACCCGCCTCAGCCTCCCAAAGTGCTGGGATTACAGGTGTGAGCCACCACACTCAGCTTCTTTCTTTTCTTTCCTTCCTTTCTTTCTTTCTCTCTTTCTTTCTTTCTTTTTCTTTCTCTCTCTCTCTCTCTGTCTTTCTTTCTCTTTCTCTCTTTCTCTTTCTTTCTCCCTTTCTCCCTTTCTTTCTTTTTGACAGAGTCTCACTCTGTTGCCCAGGCTAGAGTGCAATGGCACAATCTTGGCTCACTGCAACCTCCTCCTCTTGGGGTCAAGTGATTCTCCTGCCTCAGCCTCCCAAGTAGCTGGGATTACAGGCATGCATCGCCATGCCCGGCTAAATTTTTGTATTTTTAGTAGGGATAGGGTTTCATCATGTTGGTCAGGCTGGTCTTGAACTCCTGACCTCAGGTGATCCACTCGCCTCAGCCTCTTAAAGTGCTGGGATTACAGGCGAGAGCCAATGAGTTTTTTGAGTGTGAGAATCACATCCCAACGCCCAGAACAGGGCCTGATGCAGAGCTACATCCTCTAAATGTCCGTTTGATGATAGCATGATGGTTCAATAAGAGGAAATGAAACACCCTAAAGCCAGGTTTTGTCTTTTAGTAAAGACACTTTAGTAACCACTCCAGGTGATTTTTAATTTTTTTTAATTTTTTATTTTTTTGAGACGGAGTCTCACTCTGTGGCCCAGGCTGGAGTGCAGTGGCATGATCTCAGCTCACTGGCACCCTCCACCTCCCAGGTTCTAGCAATTCTCCTGCCTCAGCCTCCTGAGTAGCTGGGATTACAGGCGTACACTGCCACGCCCGGCTAACTTTTTTGTATTTTAGTAGAGACGTGGTTTCATCATGTTACCCAGGCTGGTCTCGAACTCCTGAGCTCAGGCAATCCACCCGCCTCGACCTCTCAAAGTGCTAGGATTACAGGTGTGAGCCACTGCCCCCAGCCCACTCCAGGTGACTCTAATGCACAGCCAGGGTTGACAGCCTTGGCTTTTAGCTTTTCTTGTTGTCCAAAGTCATTAACCCAGAATATGTATTGGGATAGCTTCTGATAGAGTAATTTCCTGGGTCCTGTGGGCATTTTTTTTTTTTTTTTTTTTTTTTGAGATAGGGTCTTGGTCTTATGCCCAGGCTAAAGTGCAGTGGTGCAGTCATGGTGTACTACAGCCTCAACCTCCTGGGCTCAAGTGATTATCCCACCTCAGCCTCCCAAGTATCTGGGACTACAGGCGTGTGCCACCATGCCCAGCTAATTTTTGTATTTTTTGTAGAAACAGGGTTTTGCTGTCTTGCCCAGGCCAGTCTGCAACTCCTGGGCTCAAGTGATCCGCCCACCTCGGCCCCCCAAATTACTGGGATTACAGGCATGAGCCACTGTTCTGGCCCCTGTGGTTATTTTGAGCATTGTGTGTGTCCTTCTAGTCTGTCCACCCTTCCCTTGGGACCAAACTTCCTGATGAGCCATTTCACTGAGGTTCCTGGAATCCCTCTTTTCGTTGCTGGCTTGGAATTCACCGAGAAAGCATGAGCCAAATAGAGTGAGCTGCCTACAAGTCCTGCCTGAGGGGCCCTTGGGATCCTTTAAGAGTTTTCCAGACCTTTTCTCTCTCCTAGGTTTTTCCACCCAGATGCTGACGACCCACTGTGTTGTTTGGTTGTGAATACAGATGCATCCTCTTCCAAGAAGCCCTCCTGGATTGGGGCTGGGAGCCCTCCTCTGAGGACCAGCAGCCTCCTGCACCAACCAGCCCTATGAACTTCCCCATTTGGTGGTGGGGAGAAGGTGTCAACATCTGTCTGCCTCATAGAACTCTAAGCTCTCTGAAGGCAGAGGCAAGATAATGTGATAAATTGAATAGGTTTTCAGGGCACGTCTGTGAAACTGAACAACAACAGCAGCAGCTGGAACTGAATTTTCCTGGGAGCCCAGGATAGGAACTAGATTCCTGACCAGAAAGCAAGGGATGGAGAGTCCAGGAGAGCTTCCTGGAAGAGGTGGCATTGGGACAGGCTTGAAAAGATGGTCAGGAATTGGGACAGGCAGAGGAGAAGAAGGGAAGCATTTCAGGCAAAAGGGAACAGCAGAGATGAGACAAGTGGAAGGGTGAACTATAGTTTAGTGGGGTGGAAGGCTGGGAAGAATGGGGGGATCATACTCCAAGCCTTCAGAAGACAGAATCCCATGGAACAGTCCTGGCTAAAAACTGATTTCTACTTCCTCTTCTGGATGAGCAGAACGTGGGGATCCTCCCTCCTTCAGGCTTTTCCTGGGAAGCCCCACCCGCCTTATCTGCACGGAGGACACCAAGTTCCCAGGGCTGGATGGGTGCCAGCCCCGGCTGCTGACTTGCCGCTCTGGCAACTAAGGAGCTGGAACGTGGAGCTGGGACTTCCACATAAGTCCAGCATCCAAGTCCTCAAAGTTGGTCCCTCCGGAGCAGTGGGAAGCACGTCTCCCAAGCTGGAGTCACTATTCCTTGCTCTGTTGCCCAAGAGAACCCTGCAACACGCACCCAGAGCCTCAGTGTTGCCATAGGTACATGAGGAGGAGCGTGGGCTAGAGGCATCAAAAGCCCTGCCTGCTCCAGGGACCTGGGATTTCTGAGAGCAAATGCTGCCTCTGCCTCCTTGGGGGGAGACACAGCCCCCACCACAACACCAGATGAGACTCTCATCAATCCCAAGACCGAGTCCTAGCCTCTCATCCAGCTTAGGTGGATTGATTAGCACCACTTTCTAGGGCTTTGTACCCTTCATTTCTTCTTGCCAGCTCCATCTACCTAGACCCCTCTCTTTTCCAATTCTCATAAACTGGACCCTCTCTTTTCTCCCCAGAATTAAAGGGGTGCTGGATTCTCTTAGTCTTGCCTCCCTCCCTTGGCACATATGCCCATTTTGGTACTACTACTATGACTTCTGCTAGGATTGCTGCCACTGTCTTCTCGTAGTCCTTCTAGTCCTTTACTACGACCCTGCCAATGCTTCCACTATTACTGCTGGCACTTCTTACTATGACCACCACAACCAGTACTTCTACTACTATTGCTTCTACGGCCTCTACTGCATCCCCACCCAAATCTCATCTTGAATTGTAATCCCCATGTGTCGAGAGAGGAACGTGGTGGGAGTTGATTGGCTCATAGGGGCGGTTCCCCCCATGCTGTTCTCGTGATAGTGAGTGAGTTCTCGTGAGATTTGATGGTTTTAAAGTGTGGCACTTCCCCTTTGCTCACTCTCCCCCTCTCCTGCCATCTTGTGAAGATGGTGCTTTCTTCCCTTTCACCTTCCACATGATTGTAAGTATCCTGAGTCCTCCCCAGCCATGAGGAACTGTGAGTCAATTAAACCTCTTTTGTTTATAAATTACCCAGTCCCAGGTAGTCTCTTTATAGCAGTATGAAAATGGACTAAACCACAGTACTTCTTACTCTACTACCACCAGTATTTCTACTGCAGTACTGCCACCACGATTGCTTCTCTCAGTATTTATACTACTACCACTTTGCTACTACTGTAATGATGACTACATACTATTTGCAGCTACTGCTAATAGCAGCAAACGTTATGAATCACACACAATGGGCCAACGACTGAGCTAAGCACCCTGTATCAATTGATATAATTTAAATCATAGCAGCAGACATCTGTGGTGTAATACTATTGAAAAAAGAGTCAAACTCTGTAAAACGTTTATTTTATTATTAAAAATTATTATTAAATTGAAAATTATTATTAAAAGGAGATTTATTCTGAGCCAAATAAGAGTGACCATGGCCCATGACACAGCCCTCACTCAGGAGGCCCTGAGAACACGGGCCCAAGGTGGTTGAGTGCAGCTTAGTTTTATACATTTTAGGGAGACATGAGACATTAATCAAATACATTTAAGATATACATTGGTTCAGTCCAGAAAGGTGGGACAACTTGAAGCAGAGTGCAGGTGGGGGCTCCCAGATTTATAGGTAGAATAAAAAAATTTCTGATTGGTAATTGGTTAAAAGAGTTATTATCAATAGAAAGGAATGTCTGAGTTATGATAAAAGGTTTGAAGACCAAAGTTTTATCATGCAGATGAAGCCTCCAGGCAGCAGGCTTCAGAAAGAATACATTGTAAGTGTTTCTGACTTTTTTTTTTAATTTATTATTATTATACTTTAGGTTTTAGGGTACATGTGCACAATGTGCAGGTTAGTTACATATGTATACATGTGCCATGCTGGTGCGCTGCACCCACTAACTCGTCATCTAGCATTAGGTATATCTCCCAATGCTATCCCTCCCCCGTCCCCCCACCCCACAACAGTCCCCAGAGTGTGATGTTCCCCTTCCTGTGTCCATGTGTTCTCATTGTTCAATTCCCACCTATGAGTGAGAATATGCGGTGTTTGGTTTTTTGTTCTTGCGATAGTTTACTGAGAATGATGATTTCCAATTTCATCCATGTCCCTACAAAGGACATGATTATTTTTTATGACATCATTATTTTTTATGGCTGCATAGTATTCCATGGTGTATATGTGCCACATTTTCTTTTTTTTTTTTAATATAAATTGTCCAATTTATTTCAATTTTTCATGTTAATAACAAATTTGTATTATTTCTCTTACTCTGCAGGTCAAGCAGGACAAATTATTTTTGTTTTGCAAACACTGAATTAGAATACCAAGAAGCTCTTCTCCCTTCTGCTATATATGCATGATTCTTTTTTTTTTTTTTAATTTATGAAGTATTTATTGATGATTCTTGGGTGTTTCTCGGAGAGGGGGATATGGCAGGGTCATAGGATAATAGTGGAGAGAAGGTCAGCAGATAAACACATGAACAAAGGTCTCTGGTTTTCCTAGGCAGAGGACCCTGCGGCCTTCTGCAGTGTTTGTGCCCATGGGTGCTTGAGATTAGGGAGTGGTGATGACTCTTAAAGAGCATGCGGCCTTCAAGCATCTGTTTAACAAAGCAATCTTGCACCGCCCTTAATCCATTTAACCCTGAGTTGACACAGCATATGTTTCAGAGAGCAGGGGGCTGGGGGAAAGGCCATAGATCAACAGCATCCCAAGGCAGAAGAATTTCTCCTAGTCAGAACAAAATGGAGTCTCCTATGCCCACCCCTTTCTACACAGACACAGCAACCATCTGATCTCTCCTTCCTTTCCCCACACGTCCCCCCCTTCTCTTCAACAAAACCGCCATCGTCCTCATGGCCCGCTCCCGATGGTCGCTGTCTCTTCGGAGCTGTTGGGTACACCTCCTAGACAGGGCGGCCGGGCAGAGGCGCTCCTCACCTCCCAGACAGGGCGGCCGGGCAGAGGCGCTCCTCGCTTCCCAGAGCGGGCCGCCCGGGCAGAGGCGCTCCTCTCCTCCCAGACGGGGCGGCCGGGCAGAGGCGCTCCTCACTTCCCCGACGGGGCCGCCCGGGCAGAGGCGCTCCTCGCTTCCCAGACAGGGCCACCCGGGCAGAGGCGCTCCTCGCTTCCCAGACGGGGCCGCCCAGGCAGAGGTGCTCCTCACTTCCTCCCAGACCGGGTGGCAGCCGGGCAGAGGCGCTCCTCACCTCCCAGACGGGGCGGCCGGGCAGAGGCGCTCCTCACTTCCCAGACGGGGCGGCCGAGCAGAGGCGCTCCTCACTTCCCAGAGGGGGCGGCCGGGCAGAGGCGCTCCTCACTTCCCAGACCGGGCGGCCGGGCAGAGGCGCTCCTCACTTCCCAGACGGGGCGGCGGGGCAGAGACGCTCCTCACTTCCTCCCAGACGGGGTGGCGGCCAGGCAGAGGCGCTCCTCACCTCCCAGACAGGGCGGCCGGGCAGAGTGCTCCTCACTTCCCAGACTGGACGGCCGGGCAGAGGCGCTCCTCACTTCCCAGACTGGGCGGCCGGGCAGAGGCGCTCCTCACCTCCTAGACGGGGTGGCCAGGCAGAGGCGCTCCTCACTTCCCAGAAGGTGTGGCGGCTGGGCAGAGGCGCTCCTCCCTTCCCAGATGGGGCAGCCAGGCAGAGGCGCTCCTCACTTCCTCCCAGATGGGGTGGCGGCCGGGCAGAGGTGCTCCTCATCTCCCAGACGGGGCAGCCGGGCAGAAGTGCTCCTCACTTCCTCCCAGACGGGGTGACGGCCGGGCAGAGGCGCTCCTCACCTCCCAGACGGGGCGGCCGGGCAGAGGTGCTCCTCATCTCCCAGACGGGGTGACGGCCGGGCAGAGGCACTCCTCACCTCCCAGACGGGGCGGCCGGACAGAGGCGCTCCTCACCTCCCAGATGGAGTGGTCAGGCAGAGGCGCTCCTCACTTCTCATATGGGGTGGCGGCCGGGCAGAGGCGCTCCTCACTTCCTCCCAGACGGGGTGGCGGCCAGGCAGAGGCGCTCCTCACTTCCCAGACGGGGCGGCCGGGCAGAGGTGTTCCTCACTTCCTCCCAGACAGGGTGGCGGCCGGGCAGAGGTGCTCCTCACCTCCCAGACGGGGTGGCCGGGCAGAGGCGCTCCTCCCTTCCCAGACGGAGTGGCCAGGCAGAGGCGCTCCTCACCTCCCAGAGTGGGCGGCCGGGCAGAGGCGCTCCTCACTTCCCAGAGTGGGCGGCCGGGCAGAGGCGCTCCTCACTTCCCATAGGGGGTGGCAGCCGGGCAGAGGCGCTCCTCACTTCCCAGATGGGGCAGCTGGGCAGAGGTGCTCCTCACTTCCTCCCAGACGGGGTGGCGGCCAGGCAGAGGCGCTCCTCACCTCCCAGACGGTGCGGCCGGGCAGAGGCACTCCTCACCTCCCAGACGGGGCGGCTGGGCAGAGGCGCTCCTCACCTCCCAGAAGGGGCGGCTGGGCAGAGGCACTCCTCACTTCCCATATGGGGTGGCAGCCGGGCAGAGGCGCTCCTCACTTCCTCCCAGACGGGGTGGCGGCCAGGCAGAGGCGCTCCTCACCTCCCAGATGGGGCGGCCGGGCAGAGGTGCTCCTCATCTCCCAGACGGGGCAGCTGGGCAGAGGCGCTCCTCACTTCCTCCCAGACGGGGTGGCAGCCGGGCAGAGGCACTCCTCACATCCCAGACGATGGGCGGCCGGGCAGAGGCGCTCCTCACTTCCCAGATAGGGCGGCCGGGCAGAGGGGCTCCTCATATCCCAGACGATGGGCAGCCAGGCAGAGATGCTCCTCACTTCCTAGACAGGGTGGCGGCGGGGCAGAGGCTGTAATCTTAGCACTTTAAGAGGCCAAGGCAGGAGGCTGGTAGGTGGAGGTTGCAGCGAGCCGAGATCACACCACTGCACTCCAGCCTGAGCACCATTGAGCATTGAGTTAGCGAGACTCCGTCTGCAATCCGGAGGCCGAGGCAGGCAGATCACTCGAGGCCAGGAGCTGGAGACCAGCCCGGTCAACACGGCGAAACCCCGTCTCCACCAAAAATACAAAAACCATTCAGGCGTGGCGGCGTGCGCCTGCAATCCCAGGCACTCGGCAGGCCAAGGCAGGAGAGTCACAGGAGCCCGAGGCAGGGAGGTTGCAGCGAGCCGAGATCATGGCAGTACAGTCCAGCTTCGATAACAGTGGGAGACCGAAAAAGGGAGGGAGAGGGAGAGGGAGAGGGAGAGGGAGAGGGAGAGCCACATTTTCTTAATCCAATCTATCATTGTTGGATATTTGGGTTCGTTCCAAATCTTTGCTATTGTGAATAATGCCGCGATAAACATACGTGTGCATGTGTCTTTATAGCAGCATGATTTATAGTCCTTTGGGTATATACCCAGTAATGGGATGGCTGGGTCAAATGGAATTTCTAGTTCTAGATCCCTGAGGAATCGCCACACTGACTTCCACAAGGGTTGAACTAGTTTACAGTCCCACCAACAGTGTAAAAGTGTTCCTATTTCTCCACATCCTCTCCAGCACCTGTTGTTTCCTGACTTTTTAATGATTGCCATTCTAATTGGTGTGAGATGGTATCTCATTGTGGTTTTGATTTGCATTTCTCTGATGGCCAGTGATGGTGAGCATTTTTTCATGTGTTTTTTGGCTGCATAAATGTCTTCTTTTGAGAAGTGTCTGTTCATGTCCTTTGCCCACTTTTTGATGGGGTTGTTTGTTTTTTTCTTGTAAATTTGTTGGAATTAATTGTAGATTCTGGATATTAGCCCTTTGTCAGATGAGTAGTTTGCAAAAATTTTCTCCCATTTTGTAGGTTGCCTGTTCACTCTGATGGTAGTTTCTTTTGCTGTGCAGAAGCTCTTTAGTTTAATTAGATCCCATTTGTCAATTTTGGCTTCTGTTGCCATTGCTTTTGGTGTTTTAGACATGAAGTCCTTGCCCATGCCTATGTCCTGAATGGTAATGCCTAGGTTTTCTTCTAGAGTTTTTATGGTTTTAGGTCTAACATTTAAGTCTTTAATCCATCTTGAATTGATTTTTGTATAAGGTGTAAAGAAGGGATCCAGTTTCAGCTTTCTATATATGGCTAGCCAGTTTTCCCAGCACCATTTATTAAATAGGGAATCCTTTCCCCATTTCTTGTTTTTGTCAGGTTTGTCAAAGATCAGATAGTTGTAGATATGCGGCGTTATTTCTGAGGGCTCTGTTCTGTTCCATTGATCTATATCTCTGTTTTGGTACCAGTACCATGCTGTTTTGGTTACTGTGGCCTTGTAGTATAGTTTGAAGTCAGGTAGTATGATGCCTCCAGCTTTGTTCTTTTGGCTTAGGATTGACTTGGCGATGTGGGCTCTTTTTTCGTTCCATATGAACTTTAAAGTAGTTTTTTCCAATTCTGTGAAGAAAGTCATTGGTAGCTTGATGGGGATGGCCTTGAATCTATAAATTACCTTGGGCAGTATGGTCATTTTCACAATATTGATTCTTCCTACCCATGAGCATGGAATGTTCTTCCATTTGTTTGTATCCTCTTTTATTTCGTTGAGCAGTGGTTTGTAGTTCTCCTTGAAGAGGTCCTTCACATCCCTTGTAAGTTGGATTCCTAGGTATTTTATTCTCTTTGAAGCAATTGTGAATGGGAGTTCACTCATGATTTGGCTCTCTGTTTGTCTGTTGTTGGTGTATAAGAATGCTTGTGATTTTTGTACATTGATTTTGTATCCTGAGACTTTGCTGAAGTTGCTTATCAGCTTAAGGAGATTTTGGGCTGAGATGATGGGGTTTTCTAGATATACAATCATGTCGTCTGCAAACAGGGACAGTTTGACTTCCTCTTTTCCTAATTGAATACCCTTGATTTCCTTCTCCTGCCTAATTGCCCTGGCCAGAACTTCCAACACTATGTTGAATAGGAGTGGTGAGAGAGGGCATCCCTGTCTTGTGCCAGTTTTCAAAGGGAATGCTTCCAGTTTTTGCTCATTCAGTATGATATTGGCTGTGGGTTTGTCATAGATAGCTCTTATTATTTTGAGATATGTCCCATCAATACCTAATTTATTCAGAGTTTTTAGCATGAAGGGTTGTTGAATTTTGTCAAAGGACTTTTCTGCATCTATTGAGATAATCATGTGGTTTTTGTCTTTGGTTCTGTTTATATGCTGGATTACATTTATTGATTTGTGTATATTGAACCAGCCTTGCATCCCAGGGATGAAGCCCACTTGATCATGGTGGATAAGCTTTTTGATGTGCTGCTGGATTCGGTTTGCCAGTATTTTATTGAGGATTTTTGCATCAATGTTCATCAAGGATATTGGTCTAAAATTCTCTTTTTTGGTTGTGTCTCTGCCAGGCTTTGGTATCAGGATGATGCTGGCCTCATAAAATGAGTTAGGGAGGATTCCCTCTTTTTCTATTGATTGGAATAGTTTCAGAAGGAATGGTACCAGTTCCTCCTTGTACCTCTGGTAGAATTCGGCTGTGAATCCATATGGTCCTGGACTTTTTTTGGTTGGTAAGCTATTGATTATTGCCACAATTTCAGCTCCTGTTATTAGTCTATTCAGAGATTCAACTTCTTCCTGGTTTAGTCTTGGGAAACTGTATGTGTCGAGGAATTTATCCATTTCTTCTAGATTTTCTAGTTTATTTGCGTAGAGGTGTTTGTAGTATTCTCTGATGGTAGTTTGTATTTCTGTGGGATTGGTGGTGATATCCCCTTTATCATTTTTTTATTGCATCTATTTGATTCTTCTCTCTTTTTTTCTTTATTAATCTTGCTAGCGGTCTATCAATTTCGTTGATCCTTTCAAAAAACCAGCTCCTGGATTCATTAATTTTTTGAAGGGTTTTTTGTGTCTCTATTTCCTTCAGTTCTGCTCTGATTTTAGTTATTTCTTGCCTTCTGCTAGCTTTTGAATGTGTTTGCTCTTGCTTTTCTAGTTCTTGTAATTGTGATGTTAGGGTGTCAATTTTGGATCTTTCCTGCTTTCTCTTGTGGGCATTTAGTGCTATAAATTTCCCTCTACACACTGCTTTGAATGCATCCCAGAGATTCTGGTATGTTGTGTCTTGGTTCTCGTTGGTTTCAAAGAACATCTTTATTTCTGCCTTCATTTCGTTATGTACCCAGTAGTCATTCAGGAGCAGGTTGTTCAGTTTCCATGTAGTTGAGCAGTTTTGAGTGAGATTCTTAATCCTGAGTTCTAGCTTGATTGCACTGTGATCTGAGAGATAGTTTGTTATAATTTCTGTTCTTTTACATTTACTGAGGAGAGCTTTACTTCCAAGTATGTGGTCAATTTTGGAATAGGTGTGGTGTGGTGCTGAAAAAAATGTATTTTCTGTTGATTTGGGGTGGAGAGTTCTGTAGATGTCTATTAGGTCCGCTTGTTGCAGAGCTGAGTTCAATTCCTGGGTACCCTTGTTAACTTTCTGTCTCCTTGATCTGTCTAATGTTGACAGTGGGGTGTTAAAGTCTCGCATTATTAAGGTGTGGGAGTCTAAGTCTCTTTGTAGGTCACTCAGGACTTGCTTTATGAATCTGGGTGCTCCTGTATTGGGTGCATATATATTTAGGATAGTTAGCTCTTCTTGTTGAATTGATCCCTTTACCATTATGTAATGGCCTTCTTTGTCTCTTTTGATCTTTGTTGGTTTAAAGTCTGTTTTATCAGAGACTAGGATTGCAACCCCTGCCTTTTTTTGTTTTCCATTTGCTTGGTAGATCTTCCTCCATCCTTTTATTTTGAGCCTATGTGTGTCTCTGCATGTGAGATGGGTTTCCTGAATACAGCACACTGATGGGTCTTGACTCTTTATCCAATTTGCCAGTCTGTGTCTTTTAATTGGAGCATTTAGTCCATTTACATTTAAAGTTAATATTGTTATGTGTGAATTTGATCCTGTCATTATGATGTTAGCTGGCTATTTTGCTCGTTAGTTGATGCAGTTTCTTCCTAGTCTCAATGGTCTTTACATTTTGGCATGATTTTGCAGCAGCGGGTACCGGTTGTGCCTTTCCAAGTTTAGCGCTTCCTTCAGGAGCTCTTTTAGGGCAGGCCTGGTGGTGACAAAATCTCTCAGCATTTGCTTGTCTGTAAAGTATTTTATTTCTCCTTCACTTATGAAGCTTAGTTTGGCTGGATATGAAATTCTGGGTTGAAAATTCTTTTCCTTAAGAATGTTGAATATTGGCCCCAACTCTCTTCTGGCTTGTAGAGTTTCTGCCGAGAAATCCGCTATTAGTCTGATGGGCTTCCCTTTGAGGGTAACCCGACCTTTCTCTCTGGCTGCCCTTAACATTTTTTCCTTCATTTCAACTTTGGTGAATCTGACAATTATGTGTCTTGGAGTTGCTCTTCTCGAGGAGTATCTTTGTGGCATTCTCTGTATTTCCTGAATCTGAATGTTGGCCTGCCTTGCTAGATTGGGGAAGTTCTCCTGGATAATATCCTGCAGAGTGTTTTCCAACTTGGTTCCATTTTCCCCGTCACTTTCAGGTACACCAATCAGACGTAGATTTGGTCTTTTCACATAGTCCCATATTTCTTGGAGGTTTTGCTCGTTTCTTTTTATTCTTTTGTCTCTAAACTTCCCTTCTCGCTTCATTTCATTCATTTCATCTTCCATCGCTGATACCCTTTCTTCCATTTGATCGCATCGGCTCCTGAGGCTTCTGCATTCTTCACGTAGTTCTCGAGCCTTGGTTTTCAGCTCCATCAGCTCCTTTAAGCACTTCTCTGTATTGGTTATTCTAGTTATACATTCTTCTAAATTTTTTTCAAAGTTTTCAACTTCTTTGCCTTTGGTTTGAATATCCTCCCATAGCTCGGAGTAATTTGATCATCTGAAGCTTTCTTCTCTCAGCTCGTCAAAGTCATTCTCCGTCCAGCTTTGTTCTGTTGCTGGTGAGGAACTGCGTTCCTTTGGAGGAGGAGAGGCGCTCTGCTTTTTAGAGTTTCCAGTTTTTCTGCTCTATTTTTTCCCCATCTTTGTGGTTTTATCTACTTTTGGTCTTTGATGATGGTGATGTACAGATGGGTTTTTGGTGTGGATGTCCTTTCTGTTTGTTAATTTTCCTTCTAACAGACAGGACCCTCAGCTGCAGGTCTGTTGGAGTACCCAGCCGGCCGTGTGAGGTGTCAGTCTGCCCCTGCTGGGGGGTGCCTCCCAGTTAGGCTGCTCGGGGGTCAGGGGTCAGGGACCCACTTGAGGAGGCAGTCTGCCCGTTCTCAGATCTCCAGCTGCGTGCTGGGAGAACCACTGCTCTCTTCAAAGCTGTCAGACAGAGACATTTAAGTCTGCAGAGGTTACTGCTGTCTTTTTGTTTGTCTGTGCCCTGCCCCCAGAGGTGGAGCCTACAGAGGCAGGCAGGCCTCCTTGAGCTGTGGTGGGCTCCACCCAGTTCGAGCTTCCGGGCTGCTTTGTTTACCTAAGCGAGCCTGGGCAATGGCGGGCGCCCCTCCCCCAGCCTCGCTGCCGCCTTGCAGTTTGATCTCAGACTGCTGTGCTAGCAATCAGCGAGACTCCGTGGGCGTAGGACCCTCTGAGCCAGGTGCGGGATATTAATCTCCTGGTGCGCCGTTTTTTAAGCTCGTCGGAAAAGCACAGTATTTGGGTGGGAGTGACCCGATTTTCCAGGTGCCGTCTGTCACCCCTTTCTTTGACTAGGAAAGGGAACTCCCTGACCCCTTGCGATTCTGCTTCCCGAGTGAGGCAATGCCTTGCCCTTCTTCGGCTCGCGCATGGTGCGTGCACCCACTGACCTGCGCCCACTGTCTGGCACTCCCTAGTGAGATGAACCCGGTACCTCAGATGGAAATGCAGAAATCACCCGTCTTCTGCGTCGCTCACGCTGGGAGCTGTAGACCGGAGCTGTTCCTATTCAGCCATCTTGGCTCCTCCCCCCTACATTGTAAGTGTTTCTTATCAGACTTCAGGTCTGCGTTGATGTTAAATGGGGGTCAGCTTTTCCTGAATCCCAAAAGGGAGGAGGGCTACTGAGGCATGTCTGACCTCTGCTTCCCATCATGGCCTGAACCAGTCTTTCAGGTGAACTTTGGAGTGCCTTGACCGAGAGGAGGGAGTCCAGCTGGTTGGAGGGCAGGGGGCTTAGAATTTTATTTTTGGTTGACAATATCCTCCCTCCTTTATTGATGGGGAAACTGAGGTTTGCAGAGGCTAAGTAACCTGCCTAAATTCATAGAGACAGTAAAAGACTGAACCAAGACCTCAACCAGCCACCTAATGACAGGGACCAAGTCTGAGATCTAGAACCTTTCTCCTTTGTCCTTTGTCAGCCTTCATGAGTATATCCTTGTCTTCTCTTCAGTCCTCTGGGAAGAATTATTTGAAGTCAAAGAAGGAAAGGGGGCCTACCTCTACAGATGTCTAGAATGCTGTGAGCAATGTACATAGTAGGTGTTCAACACATATTGTTTGAATAAATTGGATTCTAATGATAACCTTTTGAGGTAGGAACAAGGATCTTGATGTTGCAGTTGGGGACACTGAGATTTTCCGAAATGCTGTGGTCTATCTAAGAGGTGAAGTTGGGACCAGATGCTAGAATTCAGTCCTTTCATGACCTCGAATGCAAAGTGAACTGTCTGACCCCACCACAAAGTCTTCTGTGTGCATTGTACGTCACGGTTTGCAAAGCTCACGCATCTGTTATTTAATTCTCACAACAGCCCTCAGAGGGGGTGATCAGTTCCACTGTATGATAAGGAAAACCAGATTCAGAATGCTAAGGCAGCTTTGGAAGGGCTCATGGAGAGGCAGTAGCAAATCCAAGATTGAACCAACTCCTCCCTACTAACCCAAGGGTGGGAGCCTCCCAGCAAAGACTCCAAGAAGTCTCTCTTGGGACAGCCCCCCACCACTCCCTGTCCAGCCACCTCAGCCCCTAGGCTGGGCAAGCCCATGGCCCCAAGGGGTGGAGAGAACCGGTTATTTCCAGCCTGGTACTTAAGGGCTGGCCAGGGAGGAGGGAGGAGGGTGTGAGCTGGCTGGCAGGCTCTGTGCTCCCAAGAGGGTCCGGCCTTTGGCTGCTGAGACCTGGGCAGGGGGTCAGGAACTCCTGTCCAAGCCACCCAGGCCAGTTGAAGCTGGGCAGGCATCCCAGGAGAGGGCAGGCCACACCTTCCCCAAAAAGGCAGGAGTATGCAGCCAATATGCACACAGGCGGCTCATTCAGCGCCTGCAGCTCCTTGGCCCTGCCCTGGGCCGTGGCCCCCAGGCTGAGGCACGCCCCTGCTGTTCTCAGGAGACGGAAACAGACAGCAGTTCTGATCAGGACCTGTGGGTCAGTGAAGAGCAAACACATCCTGCTCCAAGCACTGATTGGGTGCCATCCATCCTCTGCAGCTCTGTAAGGTGGAAATTCTCGCCTCCCACGGGTTCCTCTCCCACTTGTGTGTGGAATGCCATCACCATGCTGCCTCCCTTTCAAAGGGCCCAGTGTTTCCTAACTCAGGACCTTTGCACATGCTGTCCCTATGCTGGGGGTACCTTTCCCTTGGCTTCTCACGTGACTGGCTCCTTTGTCTTCAGGTCTGAATATAAAAGGTCACCTTTCAGTGGCATCTTCCCTAGCTCCCCTCACTCATAAGTTCCCCCACCTCCCATGCACACACCTTGTCTCTGTCACCCTCCTCTACTTTCTCCCAAGCATTCTTATTTATTTATTTATTTATTGAGATGGAGTCGTCTTGCTCTGTCACCAGGCTGGAGTGCAGTGGCATGATCTCAGCTCACTGCAACCTCCGCTTCCTGGGATCAAGTGATTCTCCTACCTCAGCCTCCCGAGTAGCTGGGATTACAGACACGTGCCACCACGCCCAGCTAATTTTTGTATTTTTAGTAGAGACGGGGTTTCACCATGTTGGCCAGGATGGTCTCGATCTCTTGACCTTGTGATCCCCTCTCCCCGGCCTCCCAAAGTGCTGGGATTACAGGCGTGAGCCACCATGCCCTGCCCATATTTATTTTTTGTTGATTTTTGTTTGTCTCTCTCCCCATAAAAATAAAGGGTCTATTTTATGAACTATCAGGTCCCCAAGGTCCAGCACAGGGCTTGAAACATAGAATCAACATTTATTGAATGAATAGATGGAAGGGAAGTGAAGGCTCTTATCCACCTTGTCCATGTCCTCATTGTTAAAGAAGGCATCACCAACATTGAAACTCGGGTCTGTCCGTCTCTAAAGAGGCCCCCATTTCACCTGTGGGTGTGCTCAGTGAGGACACCATATTCACTGCAGTGATTTTTTTTCTCAGCCCCAAAGGCACGTTCTTTATACATGGGGCATAGTGTCTCCTCCAACTGCCCATCACAGGTCCTTCCACCTCTGCTTGCCTATCTCCAAAAGACAGGGAGCTCACCCCATCCACTGCAATATTAGAAAGTCCCTTCCAATGCTCTACGACCTTCAGAACAATGGAACGGGCAGTTCTTCACAATGTTCTCAAATGCTGAAGAGGAAGAATTGCTGTCATTAGCACAAGGCTGTGGACTTGGACAATACACTTTTCTGTTTATTCATTGATTTTCTGAGCCCCAACCATGGGCCAGGCCTGTGGTGTCGAACTAGAGAGCAAAACAGCCTTGGTGGCCACCTTCTTGATGATGTGTCAGGTCCATTGTGGCCTTTGGGCCCTAGAGTGGTGATGGCAGGGGGGTGATGGAGGAGGCATGTGGAGTGGATCAAATGCTTCTGAAAGTCGATAGTGCACACAAGTCACGCAGGGATCTTACTAGGATGCAAATTCAGGGACAGCAAATCTGGGTAGAGGTTCTGTGTTTCTCCTAAGCTCTCGGGGGATGCTGATACCACTGGTGCATGGACCACACTTTGAGTAGCAAGGTAGAGACTCAACTGACAAAAGAAGACAGTGAAGCCTAGAGCAAGTCAGGGACTTGCCTGGGGTCAATGGTCAGGCAGCAGGAGCTGAGAAGGGACGGCCTACCTCCGCGGGCCGGGGCTCTGGAATTCGTGGGGCAGGCTGGGCTGAGTATGCCTTTGTGAGGCATGGCATACCTGGACTCACCCGAGCTGCCCGTCCCTGCCCATGAATAGCGGGCCTCTTTCCTTCCTGCATAAGGCTTGGCGGGTGCAAGCCCACGGCCGCCCCCTCCCCTGCACACACACTTACACACACTCACACACCCCTGCCGGCTCAGCTGCCCTCCCTGTTTGGGGAAAGTCAACAAGAGCATTTGAAAAGTCTTTCTGTGTGGAGAATCTGTTTGTATAGGGGGAGGAAACGGAGAGCTGGCCAATAGGTAGAAATATTAATGAAGCTTGTTATAAAGGGCCCATTCACGGCTCTCCGAGTAAATAGGGCTCTTGTCGGGCTGCCACGTTATCTGCCAAGTTCAAGAATGTGGTTTGAAAAAATAGAATTTAAAGGGGTGAGGTGGAGCCTTCAATGGCTGGCCTGCTGGAGCTGGAGCCAACTCCAGGAGGAGCCTGTGCTGTGGGGGGGCTGTGGCTGGGGGCACTGGGGGTGCTGGGTCTTGGGGTGAAGGCTGCCTGGGAAGAGGGGCTGGTGAGGAGCCGCTGGAGTTCCAACTCAGAGAGAATTCCTGGCCACCGGTGTGGAAGGCCTCGTGCCATTCCTTCCTCCCCTTGATGCCTGGCACTGGGCTTGCAGCTCCTCTGCTCAGCCCCCCAACCCAGTCTACCTTAACTTTCCTGCCTGGGGATTTGCCTCTTGGGGTGCTGGTGGAGGGGGTCTCTATATGGTAGGAGGAGGGCTTTGTAGTGATTCTTAGCCATAATGCTGTGCTATTCCACAAACCTCAGCCATCTTCTCCCTCCCCCTTACGAAGTCCTACTTTGTACATTCTTACCAGATGCTACATAAGAAAGAGCATAAAAGACTGAGATGTTCGACTCAGAGAAGGAAAGTGACCAGCTCAAGGTCACTCAGCAAGTGTGTAGCAAAACTGGGACTTGCTTCAACCAGTTTCTTGTTGGGTCATTGTTCCTGGCACTGAGGATAGTGCCTGGCCTGAGGGGCTGTCTTGTCATTTCACATGTACAGTGTCTTACTTTTAGCCCTGGACTTAAAGCAACTTATAAGCAAGGACCATGTCTTATGCTTAGTTTTCCCCTGGACAGCTGTGTGGTCTTGGACAGGTGACTTTGCCTCTCTGAGCCTCAGCTTCACCATTTGTAAAATGGGTTCATTGAGACCAAGCCCTCCTTTCCAGAAGACTCAGTGAGAGGATGTTGGTGAAGTGCCCAGCGCTATGCCAGGCCCTCGGTGGGTGGCCCAGGAACAGTGGCTGAGGGCATTTCTTTTTCTGTCCCAGACCACAGTGCAAGGGTAGAGACTCCAGGAAGACTGTCTCCTTTACGCTTGGACCCTAGAAGGCTGGTCTGTGCTGAGGGTCATAAGAAGCTGGTAAATTGAGAGTCAGGGGTTTCTGCCACCCATGGCATTAGGCGGCAGAGACACACGTGTGTGTGAACTATCACGAGGGTCTGTCAAACAGGCCCTGCAGGAAGCCCAGGCAAGCACGGGTGACCTTTCATCCTCTCCCCCAGAGAGCTGCACAGAATCCACCTCTGTCAGACAAGGGTTAACCTGGGTGGGAGGGAATATTTACATTGGCTTTTCTTTGCAAATAAAAGGTGGCGGTTGGGTAGGGGTGGGGAGGTGGGGGGGTGGGGGGGTGGGGAGGGTCGGGGTGGTGTCCTATAAAACAAAAAGGAAATAATCAATGCAAAAGCTAAATGGAAACGTGTTTTAAAAGACTCTGCCAGGAGCTTGCTGAGTGACCCTGAACGGTGGGGACTTAGGGAAAAGTTGGCAGCATCCCCTTTAAGAAGAAGTGGTGTAGCATAGATAGGGCCATGAGCACAGGCTTTGGGGCTCACAGACCGAGGTTAGAATGTGGGCTCTGCTATTCTCTGGCTATGTGACCTTGAGCAAATCATGGACCTCTCTGGGCTTCCATTTCTTTGATTTGTACAAGAAAAGAGAAGAGAGGGTTAAAGTATGTGAAGGTCCCTGGCACTTCATGGATGCTCATTAAATGTCAATTTCCTTTCCTTTCTGGGCCTCTTGGCAGGTCGAGGGGAAGTGTCTGACAGGTCTCACCAGCCAGACTGGAGAGAGACACAGCTCTGCAGGTCTCAGTGCCTGCACACCAGCTCAGTAGCCTGATGCTGACTATGTCCCTAGAGCCCTTTACAGTTTGTAAGGCATTCACCTACTTGCCGTTAAAGCCTCCCAAGAATCCCATAAGATGGTCACGGCAGCATTTACTACCTTATGGCACTGTGACTGGGAAAGGGTAAGGGACAAGAATCCAGTGCTCTTGGGCGGGGCCCAAGTCTGTCTTCATTCCTACATTCCTTTAGCGAATATTGATTGAGGACTTGTTATGTCCAGGCACTATGCCAAGCATGGGAGATACATAGTGAATAAAAATCGACACAGATGGATGGTTGATGGATGGGTGGAGGGGTGGATGCTGGTCAGATGATGGGTGGGTAGATGGATAGATAGATGGATGATGAATGGATGGGCGAATGGATAGATGAATGGATGATGGGTAGATAGCTGGCTGGCTGGATAGATAGATGATGGATGGATGGGTTGATGGATGGATGGATATGGATGGTGGATGGATAATGGATAGGTTGATGAATAGATGAGTGGATAGATAGACGGATAGATGGTTAAATGATGGATAGGCAGATCAATAAATGAATGGATGATGGATAGATGGATAGATGGGTAAATGGATGGATGGATGGATGGATGGATGGATGGTGGATGGGTGGCTACGTAGATGAATAAGTGAGTGAAAGAAGGATGACAAGTTCCTTGAGGACAGAGCCGTGGTCTATTCTTTCCACCACTGGGTCCCCAATACTGAGGATGGTGCCTGATACAGAGGGATTAACACTTGCCATATGAGTGTCTTCTTTGGTTGAGTAGACTCAAGAACCAGGCTGCCTGGGAGTCTGACACCCAACTCTGCAACTTCGTAGCTGTGTGATCAAGAGGAAGTTACTCAATCTTAAGTTTCCTCAGTTTCCTCATCTACAAAATGAGGTTGACAATACTTTATAGGTTGTTGTGAGGATTAAATGAGTTAATACATGGATATCCCTTAGATCAGAGCTGTGCCTAGCGCACACCAAGTCCCACGTAAGCACTGGCCACAGTGATCATTTTTATGGTTTCACGTCTATGCTCCCTCCCGTCTCCTGAAAAAGATAATAAATCCTCTTAAGGCAGGGCTCTGGGCTCTGGGTGCCCTGCCTACTATGCCTCCTAGTAAAAATATGTGTTGATTCTGTGGCTTCAGAGAACGGAAGATCTTAAATTCAAATCAGGGGCAAAAAACTCCAGGGTACACATTCCACTGGGGCCAAGGGCACAGCTGGCCCCTGACTGAGGGAGGCAGAATGGCAGGACGGTCAGAGCCTTGGGCTGGGAGAGGAAAGGCTGCATTTCCATGCTGGCCCTGGCATGAGCCTTCTCCTGGGGCCCAGGCTTCTTTGAGCTTGGGTCTCTGCAGCTCCACATTGACAGAGATAGTCTCCCATGAACCATTCAAGTTACAGACTGAGGAAACACAAATCAGGCTATCTTCGGCTCCTCATCCTCAATTTTCCCTTCTTTGAACGGATTTTTCCGGATCGGAAAAACTGAGCCTTTGCTAGCCTTGGAACACACATGCTCTCTCTCTCCAGGTCGAAATGCTGTGTCAGCGTCAGCTAGTGGTTGAGGATGGCACCAGATGGAGCGCTCATTAACGCCCCCGAGCAGCAGCCCAGGGTCCCCCCAGGTCACCTCCCCAGAGCACACAGGCTCAGCTTTCTCTCTGGGGCCGCCGACAGTCCCATCTTGTCCTACCCCTGCGATTTACAGGAGTCAGTGGTTGACACAAGTTCCCTCCCAGCGTGGGCTCGTGGGCCCGTGGGCTCAGCTGGACGCCAAGAGCCACAGAAACAGCTCCCGCCCGCCTGCCCCTCACTCTGCAAGTGACTCACTGGGGTTTGGAGTGGGCCACCCTAGGGGTGGCTCCTTGTTGGAATAAGACAGAAACCCTCTAACAGAGCAGGCAAAGATGGCATGCCAAACCCCTTGCTTGGCAAGGCTTCTGACCAGAGGGCACCAAGGCATCTCCTTCCAGCCAAGGAATGGCAGGCACTCAACTGGGCATGGCCCTCTGGGAGCCTGGAGTCCAGATCCCCCAGGTTCAGAGCGGGAGACACAGACACAGCCAGAGAGGGAAGTTGATGAGGACACAGTCACACATTAAGTCAATAGCAGAGCTAGAACCCTGGAGACCAGGTTCATGGACATCTCATGCTTCCCTAAGGCTCTGCTGCTGAAGAAACCCAGGCTGGTCTTCTGGGTGCCAGATGAGATTCCTGGACATCTGGTCTTCAAGGCAGATTGCTGGGTCTTCCAGGCTTTCAGGCAAGCCGATGAGGTCCCTTATGTATGACAGAAAGAGAAAGGGATGTGGTGTAAGAGAAAGGCTGGGCTTTATAGTTGGGCACAACTGGCTTTATAGTTGGACACAACTGGGTCTGCCAGTTACTAACAGGATAAACACAGACAGGTTACTTTAATCTCCCTGAGCCTCAGCTTTCTCATCTGTACGATGGGGTAACTTATCACCTATACATGTTGGATTGTTGGGAGGATCGCATGATATCAAGTGTCTGAGGCAGAGTAGGCTCTTCATAATAGCAGCTACGGCAATGGCAAGGACTTCTGCTCTAACTGGCCAGAGTGGCTTGAGTGGAGGGGGTGGCTGGGACAGGATGCAGGCCTTTCAAGAGCTGGAGCACCATCCGGTAAGCACAAGCAGAAGAGCCCTATGGCTGAAAAACGGGTGGCCTGCCCGGGTCATCAACTTGCTAGGGAATAACTGGGCAAGTCTTGCAGTTCTCTGGGACTCAACAATGGGGTGTTGGGACAGAGGAGCTTACCGCTGCAAATTTCATGTTGGCCTAGCTGGCAGAACAAGGACAGCACCCATGTTGGGGCTGCTCCCTGTCTAAACAGATATTGTTGGAGGAGGTGGAGACTCCAAGTGGGGCATACAGGCAGGAGGTGGTGGGAGGAAAGGAGCTGGCTAAGCTGGGATGGGCCTGGCAGAGCAGGGGCTACTGCCTCAGGCTTCTGGGCTGATTACCCAAAAGTTAGTGAAGGTCTAGTACCTTCAGACAAGGCCCAGATGCTCAGGACCAAGGATCTTTTGCAGTAGCAAGGAGACCACTTCAGCGCCTCCCTGTAATGCTGGGTGTCCTGGGCTGCCATCACCCTAGTTTGGGGTTCAGACTTGCTTCTTTGGGTGAGGCCCAAGCAGCCCTGTCAGTTCTCCAGGAAGAAGGGAACACACGGAGAGGCCCTGACTCTGTGGGCCAGGCTATCACAGTCTCTCTGCCCAGCAATTAAGCCTGCACCTCTGCATAAGCACCTTCCTAAAGTGCAGCTCCACGTCTGCCCTCTCCTCAGCCCTAAAACCTCCCATGGCTCCCCAGGGCCTGGAACCGACTTCATATCCTGGGTGTCTGTGACTTATGGAGGCGTTTCAGAGGGTCCCAGAAGCCTTGACATGAGTGCCAAACATCAGGCATGCACATTTGTCTGGGGTGAGTTCTGTGGTTTCATCAGATTCACGTGCAAAACCTCCATCCCATGGGCTGAAGTCCACACTCTTGATTGGCATTCAAGGCCCTCCCCAAGCTGGCCCCAGCCTGGATTCCTGGTCTCAGCACCTGCCTCTTCTCATGCCTTTCCCTACCCCACCCCATTCACAGACCTGGGGTTCAGCCTAAATGATCCCCTTGTACTTGCTCACACTGATCCCCCCTTCCCCTTCACTCCTCCAGGAAGTTTTCCCTGACTGCTTCTCCTTCTTCCAAACACATAACATCATCCGGGCACCCCGTTTGCAGTCTTTCTCACAACCATCCTCCCTTCAGCACCCCATTAAGCTTTCACTGGGCACAGACTTTTCTATCTTTTGCCTGGACCCTCGCAGTAGCCTCTTGTCCACTCACTCTGCTGCCCCCACCCCCACCCTGCCCCTGGCTACTTGGCCAACCTCCCAGCCCTGCCTGTGTCACTCTCTTACCCTGGGGTCCCTTATCTCCTCCCAGGAAATCTGGGTGATAGGGCAGAGGGGAGAGAGGAGGAGGCAGAGGAGGGGGAGGAGGGAGAGGAAGGGAGAGGACAAAAGACAGAAACAGGGAGGGAGAGAGGGACCTCAGAAAGGAGACAGAAATAGAGTCAGAGCCACCGAGAGGCAGAAACAGAAAAAGACGTGTGGAAAGAGAGGGTGGGAGGAGGAGGGGGAAACAGGGAGACAGGACATAGAGGCAAGGGGAACTAGAGAGGGATGCAGATAGAAAAAGACTGCGAGATGCAGAGAAGGGCAGACAGGGAGAGGACAGAAAAACATAGAGACCACCGGAGACAATCAGGATGCAAACACAGAGACCGCCGATGGAAAGGACCAAAGTGGGCTTCGGGCAGAGCTAGAAAAGAAGACTGAGGCTGGGACGGCCTCCACCTCCCCCAGGGAAATTTCTCTCCAGTGCCTCCCATTCCGGGAACCCCAGCCCTCCTCTCCTTCTCTGAGCAACTGATCCTCCCCAGGGCCCAGACCATGGGCAAGGAAGCAGGGCCTGGTACCTGATCCTGCTTCCTGGTGGTTCCCTGCCTTCCCCACTCTGGAGGCTCCAGCCTGGCCCCTTGTCCAAGACAAGGCTCCAGGAAACCCCATCACTG
This sequence comes from Pongo pygmaeus, assembly GCF_028885625.2. Lineage (NCBI taxonomy): Eukaryota > Metazoa > Chordata > Mammalia > Primates > Hominidae > Pongo > Pongo pygmaeus. The sequence goes on from NC_072386.2 coordinate 104,652,701, forward strand.
TCTCCCCACCCCCTAAGAAGTGATTTGGGCCAGGTCAGTGGGCTTGAGGAGTCACAGAGATTTAGAATTAGGGACCTCCAGGTTCAGAAAGTCCAAATGGCTGCCAGATAAGCTGTGTGATACTGGCCCAGGACTTTAACCTCTCTGACACTCTAGGGACGTGGAAGAGAGATTCGGTGTTGTCTGGGAGGGACATTGAGAGAGCTTGTGTTACACCCTCAACCTGCCCGCTCCCACCTCCCAATACCTTCCCAATCCCAGTCGTGCTTGAAGCCGATCTCATTTCACCATATCAATGACCACTGCTCTGGAAAGTAGGAGAAGAAAGGGCTGGGGTGAAATCTCTGGCCATTTAGCTAGGGCGTACACGGCCCAGGGCCTATCTCGGGTTCCAGCTTCACCTCTGCATTGGCCTCCACCTCTGCTTCTGGGAGATGGGAGTTAAGTTACCTGTCAACAGATGGAGCCTGGTTAACTGTTTTTCTCCTGGGAGGATGGCCTGGTCCTGCAAAGCCAGGGTCTTATTGAGAACCCTGGCTGGGGTACGGAAGAACAACAGACATGGCTGTGGTGATGATAACCATGGCTGAGCTTGCCCCGCTGTACTCTCCCCAAGCACTCTGCTTAGCATTGCGCATCCTGATCTCAGTAACAGACAGTGTGACATGGTACACGGATCCCCCTCCCCCAACCCACAGTTAGGGAAACTGAGGCTCAGGGCCAGTCAATGATGGTGCCAGGATTCAATTCCAGGCAGCCTGACTTCAGAGCACTCATATCCCATTAAAGGATATAACAAGAGTGACACTAGTGTTGGTGCCACACCCATCCTGGCAACCTTCCTGTGGATCCAGCCCAGTCCCGGGCACTGGGAGGCAGGAATCAGCAGCCCGACCCTAGAGGTGCTCACCACCCAGTGGGAGAGAAGAGAGTCACCCAGTGGGCAGAGGATCCACCCCTTAATGAGCTCCTTCTGCAGGTCAGGCTCTGGGGAGTGCACACAAGTGCAGGCTCAGGCACCGCACTGCCTGGGTTTGAATCGCAGTACGTGGCTTTTCAACTGTGTAACCTTCAGCAAGTTACTTAACCTCTCTGGGCCTCCATTTCCTCGTCTGTAAAATGCTTCCTAAAGTTGTCATGAGGATGAAATGCACTGACTCTTAGTGGTCTTAGAGCTACGCCTGGCCCATGCCGAGGGCTTAGGTGAGTCACCCACGCGTCTTCATCAGCCCTTTTTGGAGATCTCTTTATTTCTCCTAGCAATTATCTAAGGATGCTATGATAATCCCCATTTCACAGATGAGGAAACTGAGGCTCAGAAAGGTAAAATGACTTGAGAGTCAGGTAAAAGGCAGAGCCAAGATTTGAACCCAAGACCACAGAAACAAGATCCTATATTCTTAATGATTTTTGTTGTGCACCAGAGAAAAAACTGTTTCTTTCTTTCTTCCTTCCTTTTTTCTTCTCCTTCCTTCCTTCCCTCCTCCCTCCCTCTTTTCCTTCCTTCCTTCCTTCATCTCTTTCTCTTTCTCTCTTTCTCTTTCTTTCTTTTTCTTTCTTTCTTTCTTTCTCCCTTTCTTTCTTTTTCTTTCTCTGTCTTTCTCTCTCTGCTTCTTTCTCTCTCTTTCTTTCATTTCGCTCTCATTTTCTTTCTCTCTCTTTCTTTCTATAAATATTTATTGAGCATCTTCTACACACCAGGCCCTGTGCTGGGGCTGGAATCGGTGGCCTCCTCAGGAAGGACCTGAGTTCCCTGTACTGACCCTGAGTACCAGAGCTAAGTTTTGTCCTGCTCCTTCCTGACTGGCTGAACCTGGGGCTGCCTCCTCCCACTTCCTCAGCTGTAGATGCGAAGGGAAGAAAGCTTTGACTGGGCCCCGAATGGTGGGCGGCTGGGCAGGTCCGGGGGTATCCGATTCTGGAGACAGGCGCCCCTGTGAACACTGCCTCCCTATTCCCCACTGGCTCTATTTTTCTTAATGCGAAAGTGCGCTGATGGAGCCCTCACATAATTAGGTGAGACTTCATCTAGTGGAGCCGGTGAAAGGACGTCTGTGAGGAAGGGCTGGTGACAGGGGATGCAGAAAGAGAGCCGACCCAATTCTCAGGAAGCAGAGGCCACTACCAAGGTCTGCCTGGGCTGTGGGCACCTGGCTGGGACACAGGCATCAGGGCCCCAGACCTGGCGGGGCCAGAGTGAGAAGTGCTTGTGAGCACCAGTCCTCGGGTTGTGGGGAGGGGAGTAGAGAGGGGTTGCCAAGTCCTCCAATGATCATCAGTTGTCAGCCCTCTACTCAGACCTGCCTTCCTTCAGGAGCCCTCTCAGGCCATGTTCTGTGCCCTCAGCTGGGTTCCCATAGCCCCTAGAGCCTGCATCACTTGTCATACGGATTGGAATTGCCTGGTATCTGCCTGACCCCTTCTCACCTCTGGGCTCTGCTCTTGCTGTTTTCTCTCCTTGGGACTCTCTGCTTGCTTTCCCTCACTTTTCCCAGGCGCTCTTCAAATGTTACTTCCTCAGAGTCTTCCCTGACCGCCCTAGCTAGATTAGCCTCATGGTGACTTTTAAAACATGGCTCTGAATTCTCTGACCTTCCTCCTATCAAGAGGTGGGGTCTCTGTCCCTTCCCTTTGGATCTGGGTGGGCTGTGACTGTTCTGACAGTGTGCTATGGAAGGGACACTATGGGACATCTGACGCTGTGTCATAGAAGGCCACGGAACATCTGTGGTTTTGGCTGGGACACTTGTTCTCGGAACTCTGAACCACCCCGTGGCAAATCTAACCACTCGGAAGCTGCCATGTTGTGAGGAAGCCCAAGCTACACAGAGAGGTCATGTGTAGGTGCTGTGGTCACTGTGCTGGCTGGGCTCATTTTTCAGTTATCCCAGCCAACAGACTGGCATGCCGTGTTAGCTTCCCAGGGCTACTATAAAAAATTTCCACAACCCTAGTGGCTTAAAACAACACAAGCTTATTCTCAGACAGTTCTGAAAGTTGGAAGTCCAAAAAGAGTCTCACTGGGCTGAAATCAAGGAGCCAGCAGGGAGAATTTATTTCCTTGCCTATTCTAGCTCCTGCAGGCCTCCTGCATTCTTTGGCTCACAGCCTCCTCCATCTTCAAAGCCAACAGAGTGGCATCTCCTGATTTCTTTCTGTCTATGACCTCTGCTTCTGTCATCAGCCTTTTTCTGACTTCCCTGCCTGTTTCTTTCCCTTGTAAGGACTCTCAGGATGACTTCAGCCCTATACAGAGGATCCAGGATAATCTCCCCACCTCAAAATCCTTAATTTAATCATATCGAAAATCCTTTTTGCTGCATAAGGTAGCATATTTCACAGGTTTCAGGGATTCGACTATAGACATCTGTGTAGTGGGGAGGGCATTATTCTATTTACTGCATGTGAATGAAGGAACCTCCAAGTGATTCTAGCTCCACCTGTCCCAGTCATCCACAGCCATTTGAGTCTGCCCAGTTGAGGCCCCAGACATCATGGAGCTGAGACGAGCCCTTCCACTGTGCCCTGCCCAAATTCCTGACCCATAGAATCCATGACCATAGAACTGGCTGTTGTGTTGTGCTCCTCAATTTACAATTTTTTTTTAATATAGCAATTTACAATGTTAACAAGCCCCATATTTCTCTTCACATTGAATCCACTTAGCCTGCTTTGTTTTTCTTCATGGTACTTATAAAATTACATTATACATTTATGGGATTCCTTTATTTTCTGTCTCCAACTAGAATGTAAGGTCAGGGCAATCAGTACTTGTTACTATATTCTTCTTCTTTTTTTTTGTTTTTTAGACAGAGTCTCGCTCCATCGCCTAGGCTGGGGTATAGTGGCACAATCTTGGCTCACTGCAACCTGTGCCTCCCGGATTCAAGCAATTCTCCTGCCTCAGCCTCCTGAATAGCTGGGACTACAGGTGCATGCCACCATGTCCTGCTAATTTTTTGTATTTTAATACAGACAGGGTTTCACCGTGTTTCCCAGGCTGGTCACGAACTCCTGAGCTCAGGCAATCTGCCTGCCTTGGCCTCCCAAAATGCTGGGATTACACGTGTGAGCCACTGTGCCCAGCCACTTGTTGCTATATTCTAACCAGGCATATTAGTCCATTCTTGCATTGCTATAAAGAACTACCTGAGACTGGGTAAAGAAAAGCAGTTTCATTGGCTTCTGGTTCTGCAGGTTACACAGGAAGCATGGCTGGGGAGACCTCAGGAAGCTTACAATCATGGCGGAAGGCGAAGAGGAAGGAGGCACATCTTACATGGCCGGAGCAAGAAACAGAGCAAACAGGGAGGTGCTATGCACTTTTAAACAACCAGGTCCCATGAGAATTCACTATCACAAGAAACAGCAAGGGGGAAATCAACCCCCATGATCCAATTATCTCCCACCAGGACCCTCCTCCAACATTGGAGATTACAATTCGCCGTGAGATTTGAGCAGGGACACAAATCCAAACCCCATCACCAGGCCTGGCAGATATTTGTTCAATGAATAAACTCGGGTCTCCTCCATCAGGCTGTAAGCTCCCCGAGGTTAAAAACAGGTCTGTCTTGACAATCCCTGGTTCCCCAGAACACTGGCCAAGTAACAACACTGAGCAGGGACTCAGTACATGTTAAAAAAGTGACTCTCTTACCTTCATTTAACCCTCACCTCCCTGAGAATCATGAATTCAGGGGGACTTGGAAGGCACATCTGAGTTCATCTTTCCAGGAGTCACACACTTAAATGCCTCAGGGCCAGCTGGGAGCATAGGTACAAACTAGGTCATGACCTTGTAAGGCACTTGGGAGTGCTGAGGCCTGTGGCCAGCTAACTGGTGGACATGTTTGGATAATCAATTAAAACACATCTCTTCTGGTTATTCTTTTCTTCCTCTCTGGTCTCCCTGTATTAGTTGGTGTTCTCCAGAGAGACAGAGCTAAAAGGATATGTATATCCTATACGTGTGTATCACACACACACACACACAAAGAGAGAAATTTATGCAGCATTGGCTCACGCAATTAGGAGATCCAGGGGAGCTGATGGTGTAAATCCCAGTTCAAAGGCGAGAAAAGATGAGCAGATTAAGTAGTGAGGGAGGGGAAAAGGTGGTGGGAGCACGGGTGGGAAATTCCTCCTTCCTACAGGTTTTGTTCTATTCAGATCCTCAACTGATTGAATGATGCCCACCCACATTGGGGAAGGGGATATACTTTACTGAATCCACTGATTCAAATGCTAATCTCACCTGGAAACACCCCAGAGACACACCCAGAAAGCAAGTTTAATCTGGGCACCCCATGGCCCAGTCAAGTGGACACATACATTGAAACACCACACCCTCTATCCACCCTCTGCCCTTCCTCCCCTTCTCTGTGCCCCAGAAGGCTGTCCTCTCCAGGTGGGACTGCCGGACTTGGCTTCCTTGCCCCTGATTCCTGAATGGATTTGGCTTATGGGAGACACTGGCCAATCCAAAGGTAGGAAAGGAGCGAGGTCAGGGTATTTGCTTCCTCTCTTTCCTGCCATGGCTTTGGTAATGACTGCTCTCCTGAGGCTACAGCTCCTGTCGGGCACCCCCTTCCATGGCTCTTTCTCTTGCCTGGCCCCAGCAACACATTTCCTTACCTTGTCCCTCCACGCTACAGTCGCTAGCTCCAGGGTGCTTTACCAGCCCTGGTTGGTTCCCATAACCCCACCCATTGTAGATGCCTCGCTTTAAATATTTCCGCCGAAAAGTTTTTGTTATTATCAATAGTAGTAGCATCTTTATTTATAAGCTACTTGGTCATTTTTCCTGGAGCATTAAATGCTCTTTCAGCTGACCCCTTTGGAGTATGCTGTCTCCTGCCAGAATCCTGAGTGTGACAAACATTTGTAGACCTCATTTGGCCCTGGATTCTGGTCCAGTTCCCTAACCAGGCCAGAAGTTTCCCCTCCAGTCTCTGCCAGGGACATTGATTTCTGCTTGCCTCCTTCCCCCTCCAGTACTGGTTGTTTACCACCTCCCATTTTCACTCTTTCGTTGTTTGGCCCTCTTTCTCAGCGTAAGTGGAAATCTCCCTCCAGAGGTTCCTCTTAAGGCCCCATGACCCCATGGACTATCTTATACAGGGGTGATGGTTAACACTCCCCCACTGAGAGGATGGTTTCAGCTCAAATGCCCCTGGGACTTCATGTGGACCTTGGACCTCCCATCTCTGCCAGTCCCAACTTCCTATCTAGACTTATAATAGTTTGTCTATATCCACTGATTTTGTTCCTGGGCATTGGTATCCAAGGGTCCAGGCAGAGATCAAAAAGTTGGATGATGGCTGGGCATGGTGGCTTGCGCCTGTAATCCCAGCACTTTGGAAGGCTGAGGCGGGAGAATCGCTTGAGCCCTAGAGTTCAAGACAATACTGGACAGCATAGCGAGATCCTGTATCTAAAAAAAAAAAAAAAAAAATTTAATTAGCCAGGCATGCACACCTATAGTCCCAGCTACTCATGTGGCTGAGCTAGGAGGATTGTTTGAGCCCAGGAGGTAAAGGCTGCATGAGCTGTGATCATGCCACTGCACTCCAGCCTGGCTATAAAGCGAGACCCTGGCTTTAAAAAAAAAAAAAAAAAAAAAAAAGGTGGATGAGACAATTCTGCCCTTGGTCTGGGCTGTAGTTTCTGGTAATAGTAACAGAGTCAGGTTTCCATTAGACAGATTTCATGATCTTTGGTGACAACTTTCTAATGCACTTGACTTCAATCAGTGTAATCAATGAGTTCCCCACACCAGATCTTCCTCACATATTCCCCCACTACCAGAATCCCATCACTGTCCGCGTTGCTCTGCCATGACCCAGTCAAAGGGAGTGTGTACAACTCTGCCTGTGGTCCCCTTCCTGGGTTCTGGAGAGTTCCTGTCATACTTATTTTTCTTCTTTTGAAAAAATAAGACTTTTAGATTGGGTGGTTCAAAAAAAAAAAAAAAAGCCAATGACTGACTGATATCCTCTATACTTGAGCCTTCTTTTCACAGCACTTTATCAGCAGTTGTAAGTTTCTATTTATATGTTGATTATTCCACAAAAGTCCCTCTTCCTACTAGGCCATGAGGCTCCACCAGGCTAGAAGCCTTGGTATCCTCGGGGTGTGGCACATCATCTGACAATGCTGGGTGCTCAGTAAATTTTGGTTAAGTGAGTGACTGCCTGGAAGAATTAAACAACACCTTCCTCAGCTCAGCATTGAGTAGACAGCTCCTCAGATCACCAGGGGACTCTGTTCTGGCCCCCTGCCCAAACTGAGACACTCAAGAACTTCCTTTGGGGGAAAAAAAGTATTTTTTTCCTGGTGGCCTGCCCAGCTGCCAAGCCCCCTTAAATGCCCCAAGAATATTCCTTCGAGGCTGCGCTGGTAGAACAGCCCAGAATTCTTTGAGGAGCTACATTGGGTTGCCTTTTTTTCCCTGCTGCCTCCTAATATTAACCTGGCGCTGGGCCCCTGGCCCCCACGCAGTGATGGGAGGCCCTGGATGGAGCCAGCTAACGGATCCATCTGGAAATAGAAAAATAATCCCAACACTAGCGGTTTTGTCTGGCTCCCCAGTGGGGTGTGGAGCAGGGCTGTGAAAGGGGCTTTGAGGACCAGCCGGGGAGGGCTGTGGACGCCTCTGACCCCAGCACTGGCTGGGTACCTGTGCCCAGGCCCCCAGGACAAGAGGCAAATCTGCGGGGAGAGGGGTCTGTGTCACAGCTGACTGCGAGATGCCTAGACTAGCCAGTGTTCTAACCCGGCCTTGAAGCTGCATGACCTTGAGTGAGTGGCTCAGCTTTTCTAGGTCACATTGCCCCTATGTTCATAATGGGGGTTATAAGGCCTGCTCCTTGGAATTGATGTGACAGTTAAATAACATATTGTAGCTAACAGAGCACCTAACATGGCACCCGGGGCTAGAAAAAGGGCTAAGCAAATATGCCGTGGCAGTGACTATTATTTCTGACTTTGGGAGGTGTGGCTGATAAACCACAGGGGGACCTTGGGCAAACCCATTGGGCCTCCATCTTCCCATATGGGTGACAGGAAGTGGCCCAGGTCCCTCCAGTCCCGAAAGCCAGTGAGGCAAGGTCAGCAGCTGCTCATCTGCCCCAAGGAGAGAAGAAGATGCCTTATCCTCTGGGGAGGCTGCCGTGTGGCTAGTACCCAGAGAGATCACTCAGAAGCGTGTGGAAGCTCCCAGAGGCCTGTCACCAGCATCTCAGAAGAGTCTCTGAGCATCCTTGGGCCTCTCCTGGTGCTGCTCATTACTTCTGTATTTCCAGGGGGCTGAGCAGAGGAGGCGGGGCTGGGAGGAAGGGGTTCTTCCCGGAGACCCAAAGGGCCCAGGATTGAGGTCCCTTTTCTGGGTTCCGGAGAGTCACTGTCTGGAAAGGGGCCTCAGGCTGGCTCCCCACGGCTCTGCTGCCTGCTCTATGCACAGAAACCTGCGAGGGGAGGAGCCCTGGGTCTGAGGTCCTGTATCCACCGTGCTTTGTGTGTCTTTAGGCAAGTTATGTCTTTCCTTGTTGAAGTTTCCCATTCATCCATTCAGCAAATATGTCTTGAGTGTCACCTCTACTCCAGGCTCTGTCCTTGTCGTTACAAATGTAAACAAATGGCATAATGTTTATGCTCCTTGGGGACAGAAGAAGGGCCTGCCTGGGCTCACTATCCCAGTCTCCCCACATCCCTCTGTGGTGGTGACGATGATGATAAGAAAGGTGATGAAGGCAGTGGTCATGCTGGTGGTGATAATGACAATGATAATGATGATGACAACTGGCATGTATCGAGGGCTTCCTTGGTGCCAGACATGCCCCATACCAAGTGGTCTGCACACCACCTTCCATTTAATGATCAAAACAGCCCTGAGGAGTCAGCCTTAATACCCCTATTTTCAGAAAGAATTGAAGCTGAGCCGTGGTCATCTTTGGCTGAGTTTCCTAGAAACAAAGACAGAGAGAGAGAGAGAGAGATTGAGATTCAGATGTGTGGGATTTAAGGTCTTGCTCTGTCGCCCAGGCTGGAGTGCAGTGGTGCAATCATGGCTCACTGCAGCCTCGACCTCCTGGGCTCAAGCGATCCCCCGACTCAGCCACCTGCGTAGCTGGGACTACAAGTGTGAGTCACCACACCCAGCTAATTTTTGTATTTTTTTGTAGAGATGGGGTTTTGCCATGTTGCCCAGGCTAATCTTGAACTCCTGGCCTCAAGGGATCCAAAGTGCTGGGATTACAGGCGTGACCCACCACGTGTGGGATTTGTTGACAAAATCTGGGAGGGGTGGGGCAGCAAAGGGGAACAGGAGAGGGAAGGGGACAGGGGAGAGGTGAGTCTGTGGCATGAGCTGCACAGCAGGCATAGCCAGGCCTCTGATCCCCACCCCAGGCGCTGGCCTCTCAAGGCATCCCCTGGAGACCAGCAGCCGCACATTCGCTTTGGCACAGGTGCACGCAGGTGCAGGGAGCAGCATCCTAGTGAGAGAATCTGCCACGTTCCCAAAGCTATGGAGGGCTGAAGCCTAAAAGACAGAGCTTGGGGTAGCCTTGCTTAGGCTGATCCTAGCATGTATTCAGGAGATGTTTGTTAAATGGAGCCTGGAACTTTCTAGGAGTCCTGACCTAAGGGATCTCTTTGTCTTGCTTGTCCCAGAGCTTGGGACCTTCGAATCTCTGGCTGGGATGCACCCCAGAAAAAACACTTCCAGTCTGCTGGGTCTCCAGCTTCTCTCCCTGTGTTACCTGTGCCACAGCCTAGTCCCCTGTCACGGGAGTCCTGAGTGGCTGCCTGAGGTGGGGCCTGGAGACTGTGCCTGAGGGGGAGGGGCCATCAGGACAAGAAGCCAGAGGCAGGGGCAGCTGGACAGACTCTTCTAAGGCCTGGGAACACCCTCACCCCTAGCTTCTGAAGGGAAAGGGTCTCATTCACAGGCGTGATGTTCAAGTTCCCCTGGCTGGTGAGAGCTAACCAGGCTCTCAGCGTCTGAGGGCCTCTGAGGGGCCGTGAGGGTCATTGCTGGTCTGGCTGAGTGTGAAGGGCACTCCTGGCTAGAGGAGTGTCTCCCATCTCCTCTCTGGGCCTGTGCTTGGAGTGTGTGAGAGTGTGTGTGAGTGTGAGAATGTGAGTGTGAGAGTGTGTGAGTGTGCGTGTGTGTGAGAATGTATGTGTGTATGTGTGTATATGAGAATGTGTGTGTGTATTAGAATGTGTGTGTGTATGAGAGTGTATGTGTGAGTGTGTGTGTGTGCACACACACGTGTATTCTCTCTCTCTCCTTGGTCCAGGCCTCTCTCCATTTCTCCTTCAGTCTCTTCTCCCTTTCAAAGCTATCTTTCTTCCAGCCCCATTCCGTATTACTCCTCTTTCTCTCTTTCTCCATCTTCCTCTTTTCTTCTCCATGATTCTGTCTCCTTATCTCTGTCTTCTTTCTCTCTCCTGGTTCCCTTTCTCCTTCCATCTCTCTCTCGAATTCTCTCTCTCTGTCTTTATCTCTGTCGCTCTGTCTCTTTCTTTCCTTCTTTCCCATGACTGCCCACAGCTGGGCCTGATGCTGTGTGACTGGGCAACTTGGGCTTCAGGCAGGGACTAGTGACACTAGTCATAGGGCTATAAAGGTCTGATAGGGCTGGACCACAGGATCCTTTGTGGCTACGGGGTAGCGAGGCCTTGAGAGCAGTCCTCCAGGCTCTGCAGCCTTGGTTCCTTGGCTGCCCTCCTTGCCAGGCAATGCTGATTCTCCTCCAAAGGGCCAGGCTACGTTTGCATGTGTGTGTGCACGTCGGGGGCTTATGTGTGTGAGAGGAGAGGCTGCCAATCTGGCCCCTGCAGCTGGGAAAAAAAGCCAAGAGATGCAGCCACTTCCAATGGATGTGTGCTCCACCCCATCCCCAGCCATCTTCGAGCTATGATTCCAGACCAAACTCCACTTAGACAACAGCCCTTGGTCGACTCTATTAAAGATGGCAGGAGAAGAGGGAAGGTGCCAGGTCCTTAGATTTGTGGGGAACAGGTAAAACCTCAGGGGAGGAAGAGATGCTCCATGGTGTTCCTAGGCAGGCTAGACCCAACATATTGATATTCCAGCTTCAGTGGAGCTTCCTATGTCCAAGGCGTGTCACCAGGTCAGTGGACATAAAGGGACATCTGGCCCAATGAGCACCTCAGGGGCCACAGATGGGGGCAGAAGGACAGAGAGACTTCTCAGAACGTGGTGTACTGCATAAGACCCCAGGACTTTTGCATAACCAGGATAGGGGGCTGTAAGGGCGTCTCCATACTGACCAAGATGAATTTCCTGCCAGCATGGTGATAAGTAAAGTCAAAGTGGAATGGTTAGTTTATCCGAAGGAAGTAAAGGAAGGTCATGTTTCATGTACCCTGAGTTGTGGGCTGAGATTTAGCTCTCGGGCATGTTGAACATATGGATAAGACAATGAAAAAAGAATGGAGAGTCCCTGTCTCCCCTGCAGCACATTAGAGTCTTTCGAGAGACCTTCACCTAAAGGAGCACCTCCTATTCATGGGATTTCCAACAGAGAGAGGCCATGGGCTGACTATTTTGAGGCTGAAAGGGCCTCTGAATCACCCAGATATGGCTTTTCTGGTGCTTATTGGGTCCATCAGGATGAAAGCGGTTAGGACTGGGTCCAGGGACAAGCCCATCTTCTCTGCTTTCTTGGATTCTGAGTCCCCTGGGGGGACATTACAGCTCAAGGGGACATATTTACTGCCTCCTTTCTCCTGGCCCATGGGAGTGGATGCTGATAGACAGAGGCCGAGGCATTGGTGCCAGCTGCTGCAACATCCCGGCCCACACCTGGTGATGCGGGCTGTGGGGAGCTGCTCAGGGCTAGGTGAGGGCCAAGTGAGTATCTGGCCAAAAAAAGTCAGGAGGTGAGCTGGGCTCTGGGAGCCTTGGGCCATGGAATGCTGCCCATCATACCTGGAGGAGCCGGTCAGCTGGCCACACAGGGCTCCTCCACACGTAATCCCTGCCGGGAATGAACGCCCTCTTGTGCAAGATCCTTGTCTGCCTTGAAATAGGTCACAGAGCTGAAGGATCACAGAAATCCTAGCCTCAGAAGCATGGAATCATAGAAGCTGAAAATCAGCACCAGGCAGGATTCCAGGATTTCTGAGCTTCTGAGCTCTGGCATCAAAAGGCATTAGAAGCCTAGCACTTTTGGCATAAAATTGTATGGCTCAAGTGATCTAGGAACCACAGACTCCATAGAACCTTGTACTTGGATGACCCTTGAAGACTCTCAAGTCAGATCGACACCCCGATGCAACATTCCCTTTTAGAAATTTCCAGAAGGTAGAGCAAGGAGGTTATAGCAAGGAAGGACAGGACACAGGAGGTTTCTGTGTGGGATGATTTTAGGAGTTCTGGGTCAAGATTCCTGACCCCGAATGTCTTTGTCAGAGGCTATCATTCCTCCGTTGGCTGTTCTTCCTTTGGATCTTGCAAATCCATTAATCTCCAAGGATCTGCTGGGCTATAAACCCCTCCCTGGGTCAGCAGTACTCTCAGGGCCTCTTCTGCGTGGCCTTGATGAGCAGAGCAACTCAAGATCCAGTTGGCAATGCCAGGCCTCTTCCCAGCCCCCATCCTGGGGGCCCTCTCCCTGCTCCTAGCACCATCTCCCACCCCCCAGGGCCCTCTCAGGGTCCTCCCTTCCTTTGCCTTGACCACCCAGCTCTGGGCAGGAAACCAGCCGCCTGGGAGAGGCTATTCCAACAGTTCTGAGGCTGGCCGTGGTGGTACAGTGTGGTCCTACCTCTAATCCCACCACCGCCTGGGGGCAGGCGGCATGGGCAGCAGCCTATAATTTGGGGGTGAGAGATGGGACACCCAGGTCAGCTTTGACCACAGGGTCCCCAGAGGAAGGGAGGGGTCCAGGGTCTTGGAGAATCAAAGCCTTCCTCTCAACTCCCTTGGTAATCATGAAGATGAAAATATTTATGGACAATTTTCCTCACTCTGGGGACAGGCTGAGCATAGAACACGGCTTTTTTTTCCCTGGTTATGGCTGACCTCTCAGGATGGCAGGAGCTGGGACAAACACAGGTTGTTTACCAGGTCTACAGAAGCCCCAGAGAGACTCGGCCACATACAGTTTCCCCTTTTTTAACAGGGACGTGAGCCTCTGGAAAGATGCCCAGAGGAACAAGGGTGAGTTTCTATCCAATGTTAGCTTAATTCTTGATGGGATTGAAGGGATTTTTTTTTCTCTCCCTGAGAGATGGGGCGAGTGTGTTTTGGTGAATAACATGTTTCCCATAATTTGTCTTTTGAAAACACAAGGAAATTCGCGTATGTGGCTGAAACAGCCTGGACAGAGAGCCTTCTGGAGAGGCTGGTCCTTCATTTCCCCACCGTGTCAAGCTGCTCGAACTCAATAAACACTTGTTGACTGAATGAATGGGTCATAGAAATGGCAAGCCAGAGCTGGAAGGAAAGCCCCGTGGAGATTCTCTGGGCCAAACTACTCAGGTTTCAGGCAGGGAAACTGAGGCCCAAAGAGGGGAAAGGGACGGAGACTGCATACAAGTACAGATGTATACAATTATAGATTACAGCTTAGAATGAAGATAAGGGCGATAATGATAGTAATAAAAGTCTTTTTCTGGGTATTGGGTGTTTTCCAATTTACCAAAAGCTTTTTCACTGGCCAGACTTCCAGTAAGACTGTGGAGGAGGCAAGAGAAAGATTAGAATTATCTGCCTTATGGACCAGGAGAGAGAAGCTCAAAGATGTCAAGCAATCTGTCCGCTCAGCCAGAAAGGGGTGATGTGAGGTTCAGCAAACAAACCAGGCTGTTTTCCATCACTCGACAGACAGACACCCATCCTGTGAAATTCACTCCCCACCCTGAAAGGAGGGACCTACCTAAGCCTGAGTTTAAATCCCAGCTCTAACACATATGAGCTGTTGAAAGAGCTCACTGCACCCATTTAAGCCTCAGTTTTCCTAGCTGCCATATGGGGCTTGTACTCCCCATCTATCTCCATGGCCTCATGAATTGGCATGAGAATAACATTGGAGAATGGATATGAACCCTCCTTGGAAATTGTCAAGCAGGGGTCAGGGGGTCCTGATGCTAGAATGATGATGTGTTAGTGGATCCCTCTGTCCATCCAAGGGAGACAGTGTTTCAATCCCAGCTCTTGAGATAAAAATAGCTTTAAGGGAGGAGGGGGGGAGCTCCCTAGGATATCTGGGCAGGATAAAAATAATCCTCAAGAACAGCTGGCTCCTTTCCTCCACTTTGGTATTCACCCGCAGTCTTCTGATCTCTTATTTGGTTTCCCGAGTCGACCTACCATCCCAGGCAAACAATCCTCCTTGTTCTGGGGCCAGGCAGTGGCAAATATATTCCAAGCTCCGGGAGTAGAGGCTTTGGAAGCAAGAAATATGGGTCCCATCCCAGTTCTGTTTACAACTCACTGTGTGGCTCTAGACAAGTCATTCTGAGTCCTTTTCCCACAGGCCTCGTCTTCCTCAGTGTGGGGCTGGCCGGTAGAACTTTCTGCGAGGATGGAAAGGTTCTATATCTGTACTGTATGCACGGTAGCTACCAGGACTATTGAGTACTTATAATGTGGCTAGTGCAACTAGGAAACTTAATTTCTATTATTTTTTAATTTCCAGGAATTGAAATTTAAGTAGCTACGTAAGGCTAGTGGCTACTGTATTGAACAATGCAAGTCTTTAACATAAGCATGAGAAAAACACCTGCCCTCTCATCCTGGGATGAGAAGGACCCCTAATGTGTGCATAGAGCTTGGCAGATGAGAGACGCTCACTGCTTCTTCACTTCCTTCTCTTCTCCTGACTCCTCCAAATGAGATGAGTGTGTTTGAGTGGAAGAATTTCCCTTTAGAGACATTCAACTCCCCTGTGGACACTGGCTGGAGAAGTGGATGGGTGGTCAGGGGAGAGACCCTGGGAGCTTCTGTGATGGATAGGCTCGGAGAGCAGAGGACAAGGCCAGCTCAGCGAAGGACAAAAATGACTGCATCTGCCAACTCCACCTCTATTTTTGGTGTTTACAGGCACCAGCGCTGGAAAGGGACCCATCTTCGAAATTCCTTTTCTTTGCATAGAGTAGTTAAGATCATGGGCTATAGAATCAGATGGTTCTAGGTTAGTGTTTCAGTTCCATTAGTTACCAGCTGTGAGACCTTGGGCAGGTTGCCAGCTTCTCTGTTACTCATCTGTAAAAGGAGCAGAATAATGTCTACATCTGAGGATTTTGTGAGTAATCAATGAGCTAATATGTGCAAAGCTCTTTACAGGAGGCCCAACAGATATCAAGTGCTTAAAAAACAGATGCCATGGCCAATCCTATGTAAACACAGCATCTTAACGTTCACACCCATGCAGACCAGGGTCCAGTGAGATGTCTGCAAAGCCCATGGTTCCACATCTCCAGACAATCTCTCTTTTGGTGGTCTTCAGAGTGAGGAAGTGACCACACACAGAAACAAGTCCTGGTACCCTCAGACAGCAGATGACCCATCAAATTTTACACTTGGAAGCCATCCTGAAGTTTCTAGTGCTTGGATCTCCTTTCCATTGCCCTTGCCAAATGGAAATCTCCTAGGACCCATCCAGAGACAGGAGCTCTGAGGCCTGGGGACTCAGGGATGGCTGCCTCTCTGTGACTTCCCACCCCTGGTCCTGGTGGAGTCTCCACTTTCCAGACTCAGTTTCCCTTCATTGTTTCCCCAGGCTGGAGACATCTGCAGATCAGCCCTGGTCAAAATGCCCAGCACAGGAGCTGGCTTCCATGGGTCAGAAGCAGAGTAATCTTTGCTGAACTGGAAGAGCTAAAACTCAAAAACTAACACCTGTCCCTGGTTAATAGCCAAGGATGACTTTCATCAGTGTGTCTTATTTTGTGGGCAAAGAAGCTGGGTGATTGGTTCATCCATCTACTCATCCACTTCCTCACTGGACAATAGTTACTAAGCACCTACTGTGTGCCAAGTCCTAGGAACACAAAAATGGATTCCTGTCCTCAAACTTCACAAGTTGGTGGGGGAGACAGCTATACTGAAATTAATTTTAACAGTGTGATATGGGCTATTAGGTCAGGGCTAGGACGAGAAGAGGTGAATAAGACACTAATCTCAGAGACAAATTCAGTGCGGTGCCAAAATCTCAGTAAACAAGATAAATAATATTTTAATGCCAGTTTTTTTTTTGAGACGGAGTTTCGCTCTTGTGCCCCAGGCTGGAGTGCAATGGTGCGATCTCAGCTCACTGCAACCTCCGCCTCCCAGGTTCAAGCAATTCTCCTGCCTCGGCCTCCCGAGGAGCTAGGATTACATGCACACGCCACCACATCCGGCTAATTTTTTGTATTTTTAGTAGAGATGGGGTTTCACCATGTTGGACAGGCTGGTCTCAAACTCCTGACCTCAGGTGATGCACCCTGCTCGGCCTCCCAGAGTGCTGGGATTACAGGCATGAGCCACTGCGCCCGGCCGAGATCAAACTTTTAAATGAAGACAGGATCAGTGTTATTAATTTTTCCTTTTGCTTCAGGCTCCAACATGGCTTGGCATGGCACTGTATTATGAGGGCTGTATGGGGGTGTGGCTGCTGTGAGACAGAAAAGACATCTGATCCAGTCAGTGATGTGCTGGAATTGGCCCAGACCAGCTGGCACACCTCTTCCCAAATTTACTCTCAAAGACTGCATGTTGTTAGCTCAAAATTGGCCACGATGGGCATCTTTACACCATGGAAATTGGCAGATGCTAAAAATAAGGACTTTTTCCCTCCCTTTTCAGAAAGTTGGCTGTTAAATATTTACCAACACACCGCTATATGCAGCCTGCAGTGGGGCGGGATGAGGCAGGGGTGGGGGATTTAAGAAAGGTTCCCCAGAGGAGATACTTTCTGACTCTTGCAGAATAAAAATCTAGAAAAGGAGAGAAAAAACATCCCCCCTACCCTGGCCAAAGAAGGGACTTAATCTGCAAAGAAGGGACTTAATATTCCCAGGGGAATGGGAAAACCTGTATTTTATTTAAGAAACTGCAAGGAGCTGAGTGTAGCTGGAATGTGTGATGTTGTGGAAGAAGGAAGTTTTGAGGAGGCCGCAGCACCAAATGATGACCCCAAATTGAGCAAGATCTGGGTCTATGCTCAAGGGATTCGACTGTAGTTCCAGTGCAGAAGGAGGGAGGGAGCTGCTTCTGAACTGTCCACAGTACTGGCCTAGGTAAGAGATGGCAGTGTGAGCTAATAAATGTTTTTAGATGGAGTTTCGCTCTTGTTGCCCAGGCTGGAGCGCAATGGCGCAATCTTAACTCACCGCAACCTTCGCCTCCCAGGTTCAAGCGATTCTCCGGCCTCAGCCTCCTGAGTAGCTGGGACTACAGGCATGCGCCACTATGCCTGGCTAATTTTGTATTTTTGGTAGAGACGGGGTTTCTCCATGTTGGTCAGGCTGGTCTCAAACTCCCGACCTCAGGTGATCCGCCCGCCTTGGCCTCCCAAAGTGCTGGGATTACAGGCATGAGCCACCGCGCCCGGCTGCTAATAAATGCTTAATACCAGGGTCTCTGGGGGAAAAGAGCCCTAATTAATAGCATTTGCTAATTTCTGAGGTGTAAATATTCCCATCACAGCCTGTTTGAAGCTACCTTGGTGATGTCACTAAACACCAAGTTGAGAAGAGGTGCTTGGTAGCACGTCATTATCTTGAATTTCCACCCCCCACACTTACAATAGACGTAAATAACTTCAAGCCTATAGAAAACAGTAAAATATAGAAAAATAACTTGAAAGAGATGAGTTTGGCATATTTATCACTTTTACTTTTAATATAACTGACCTAATTGTAAATTTACACAATTAAAGTTTTAATAATGGCTTGTTTAACAGCAGCTCACATGATTCTTGAAAATTTAGCCGTCTGTCCTCTTGAGCTTATTCCAGGTTTCTCCACCTGGGAGAAGGGATTTTGGTCCATTTCTATGGAAGTGCTGGGGGCTCTCAGATGTCCTGGGCTTCATTTTCCTAACCCGAGGGACTAGAGCAGGTTTACCATGAAGTCCCATGGATCCCACACATCCAAGACTCCGGGTGGCTTCCTGGGATAAGGCAGCAGTCCCCAGGACACCAAAGTTAAGAGCAAATGATTCTCAGAGAGATTTTCATCCGGGAAAAAGAACAGTGTGATGCCAGCTTTGGCATAATATTTCATGTCCTCAACAGCTTTCACTTCAAGAACGCTGTTTTATTCGGAAGCCGCTGGCACCTAAACCATCTGAGATAACAACAACGATCGTAGTAATAAATACAACCTATATTTATTTTACTTTTTCCATGCACTAGACACTGTTCTAAGTGCTTTATATGTATTAGCTTACTTAATCGTCAAATCCTAGGCAAAAGGTAGATATTATTATTAAGATACCAATGTAAAAGATGAGGATGCTATTATTATCACAGTTCAAAAGGTAGAGAAGCTTGGGTACAAAGAGTTAAACAGCACACCCAAGACCATAGAGCCAGAGATGGAAACTGGGATTTGCACCAGGTAGCCTGCTATTAGCTACTATCCACATGGACCACAAGGGCGGCAAGAGAGAAGCAAAGTGCTTTTGCAATCCAAGGCAATTAGAGGAGACCCCATTAGCTTGAGGGGCATCTTGTGCCAAGATCAGCTGGATTTGACCTGATAGCTCACCTCCCAGGGACTGGTGACGTTGGAAGAAATGAATAATTACCACGGACGTGCATGTCAGTTCCCCCAATTTTGTAGGTGAGGAAAAGGCTCAGAGAGGTAAAGGGAGTCTGTTTCTCAAGGTCCTATGGCTACTATAAGGTGGCGCTGTGTGTCAACTTGGCCGCACCCTGCAACCAGCCTCAGGCAATGGGCTTCATATGAAATCATAACCCTTCCTAGATATCTAGATAGGTGAGACCCCAAATAGGAATCTGGTTGCAGAAATACCCCTCAATGATACATTAGCCAATCTAAGAGGGAGAGGAGTGGTATTGCCCATCTCTGATTACCTATTAGAGCATTTATTGTCATCTCTGTTTTTAAAAATTTTAAAAAAAATTATTTTATTTATTTATTTATTTATTTATTTTGTGCTGTCACCCAAGCTGGAGTGCAGTGGCGTGATCTCGGCTCACTACAACCTCTGCCTCCCGGGTTCAAGCGATTCTCCTGCCTCAGCCTTCTGAGTAGCTGGGGTTACAGGCATGCACCACCATCGCCCGGCTAACTTTTGTATTTTTAGTAGAGACGGGGTTTCGCCATGTTGGCCAGGCTGGTCTCGAACTCCTCACCTCAAGTGATCCACCTTCCTCGGCCTCCCAAAGTGCTGGGATTACAGGCGTGAGCCACTGCACTGAGCCTGTCATCTCCCGTTTGCTTGTGTAAATGCCTGAGGCTGTGGTAGGATCCTGCCCTAAGGATAGCAATTAGGGCTCCACTACAAAGAAGTCCCACAGGACTCAAAACGACAATGTGTACACATCTACAGTTCTTTCAGGAAAAGGGTACAACATTGCAACTGCATTAACGTAAGAATCTGCTTCACAGCTAAAGACCACCTCATAGCAAGGGGTCTGGAGAGGCCAGGCATGAGCCCCCATTGTCCTCGCCTTGAAAGGCCATACCAATACGCACTTCCTGTCTCAGATCAGAAGCCACAGACTTGAGTATGGAATACCTAGAACCCAGGAAACCCAAATGGAGTCTCACCTGAAGTTTTTCATTCCTGTTTGGTCATTTTAGGTATATTCTTGCTATGAAACCAGCGCCAGTGGCAGTTCCCTCCACGGATCTCATGGAGGCCAGGTACAAATTTTTAGTCCCTTGTTATTAGAAAACAAAGCTGACAACTTGGCACAAACCACCCTGGAACTCCTCTAAGCAACACTATTTATCAGCATGTTTCATGCCTTAACAAGGTCGTGCAGTCACAGACCCTTAAGCCACATATTCAATAAGCATTAATCCAGATAGGCTAAAAGGACAGATGATACTTAATAAGGGCTCCACTCAGGGGGACAAAACTTTACTGTACCAGAGGAGGCACATGAGAAAATCTTAGGAGTTTCTAATGGTCATCAGCTCAGTGTGAATGTTGTGGTGTGGTTGCCAAAAAAGCTAACATGCACTCAGGTTGCATTAACAGGAGCATAGATTATATATGGGAGGAGGTGATAGTCTTGCTCAACTCTGTGCTAAACAGATGCCACCCAAACCCTCAAGCTTTGCTGTGGTCACTTGGCAGTAGTTGGGTACTGACTGCAATGCCCTTGGAGGAGACAATGATGGAAGATATGAAAGGGGTACCAGATGAGGAGTGATTAGCAGAAATGAGAATGCTGGGCCTGGAAAAAGGAGGGCTTGTGGGGAAGGCAGGGTTGTTACTTTCAAAGAGTGATTTGAGCCACACAGTCAGGCTTCAGCTGATTCCAGAGTTGCAGTTCTCAATAGTCACTGTAAAAGGAGCTCTAGCATAACACTTGGAGATGCATCTGAAAAGCTCTTTGCAGAAATGGCTTCTTGGATGGGAGGCTTAGTGGGGTGTGTGTGTGTGCGCGCACACACGCATGTGTGTGTGTGGCTCCTCTGTCCTCATTTTGTGACAAGGGAAAGCATCCAACTTTTCCTGGAACTACCCGCAAGCAGTAATGTATCACATTGCATGGTCTGGGCATGGGGTAATGAGGCAGCCAAGATCTTGGAGTGCAGATTGCAGCTGGAGGAGGGAGAATGATGTCTCTCTAACACAGTTGACTCTTCAATGTGGCTGACAGCAGATTTGCCACATAAGAGTTGACTGACCACATCATGGAACCAACCAGGCACTGGACTGGATGAATTTTCAACTCTGAAATTCACTTGGTGGTTCCATCACCTGCTGACGCTGACTGGCTACTCCTTGCATTGTGAAGGGAACTCATCCCCTGCTTACGCACATGCGTGCACACACGCACACTCCCATGCACATGCACACACACACACACACACACGAGTCTTGGTATATTGTAATGAATACTGGACTTAGGGCCACAGTTCTAGTCCCAGTTTTGTCACCTTGCTTCTGGCTGAACTTGGGCAAGACCCTTTGTTTTGGATTTGGTTTACTCATCGCTAAATCAGAGATGCAGATATCTGTCATGTCAACCTGATGGGGTTGTTGCATGGAAACCCAAAATGCTAAATGTGACATTGTTTCGGCCATGAATGGAGGAGGGGATTATTATTGTCACTGTCATTGCGATCCCCTGGTCTGTTTGGTACAGACCAAAGTTTTTGTTCCATTGATATATAAGCTAGGATGCTTTCAGCTGCCAGTGGGGAAAAACTCAACTAAAAGTGGCATCAACAATGAGGGACACTTGTTTTGAGAAAGGTCAGGCCAGTGGTGCCTAATTCAGCATCTCAATAATGTCTTTAAGAATCCCGTTCTTTCCTTCCTTTTTTTTTTTTTTTCTTTTAAGATGGAGTCTCCTTCTGTTGCCCAGGCTGGAATACAGTGGCGCAATCTCATCTCACTGCAACCTCTGCTCCTGAGTTCAAGCGATTCTCCTGCCTCGGCCTCCTGGGTAGCTGGGATTACAGGCATGCACCACCACACCCAGCTAATTTTTGTATTTTTAGTAGAGACAGAGTTTCACCATGTTGGCCAGGCTGGTATCGAACTTTCGACCTCAAGTGATCTCCCCGCCTCAGCCTCCCAAAGTGCTGGGATTACAGGCGTGAGCCACCGCCTCCAGCCAGGATCCCATTCTTTCTGCCTTTCCTCTTGGCCACCCTCAGTCTGTTGGCCATGGACCCAGGGCTTGTCACCTCATAGTGGCAAGATGACTGCAGCCTCTCCACACAGTACAATCTCATCCCCCAAAGTCCAAAGGGCAGAAAGGGACATGTCGCTGGTCTGTGTCCACTTGTAAAGGTGGGGAAAACTTTCTCAGAAGGCCTCAGCATATGCAATTCTTCTCATATCTCAGTGGCCGACTGTGTCTAGTGTCCATGACCAAGCCACTCACTGGCCAGAGGAAGGAGGCCACCATGCTGGGCTTTGTTCAAATAGGGTTCAACCGTTGGGGTTGGGAGGGATGCAGTCTCCACTGAAGGACAAAGAGGTTGGATGAAGATGAAACTCTGTTAGCAAGGACCCAACAACAGTGTCCGAACCTGTTGCAGGAATGTCCTTGGATGATGGTCAACCCGCCCCCAGCTCTGCCTCTCTTCCCTCCCTCCTTCCTTCCCTGATTCTTCCCTCCCTTCTTTGCTTTGTCCATCTAAGATTTACTGAGGGGTTCTATGGACATAAGACACAGCCATAGCCTTGCAGGGCTCCTTGTTGTATAGGTGTGTGGTGTACCAGGCAGGATGGGGGCCGGCATGGCAGAGCAGAGGGAACACCGAGACAGGACTCCAGTGAAGAAGAGCAGGAAGGGCATTTCTAGGCAGAGGTGGCCACAGGAGCCAAGGCCTGAAATCATCAGTTGCTTTCATCCCCACCCTGGGCTGCTGGGGGTGGCCCAGAACTCATCACTAATGGCTTGTCTGGTATAGCCAATGGTTCTGGACACATTACCGGGCAGAGGTCAGAGACCTTAACTTGCCACAGTGATCATATCTGGAAAATGGATCTAATTCTTCCAAGGATGACTAACTGTGCTGAAGGCTGGAGAGAGAGGTTTGACCCTCTGCGGTTAGACACAAAGGTGGGAGGCCCTGCTTTTCACACCAGCCCTGCTATTAACTTTGTGTGACTTTGGGAAAATCATGAATGCTATCTCTGAGACTCAGTTTCCTCACCTGTAAAATGAGGAATTTGGGCTAGGCAGCTCCACAGGTTCTTCCAGGTCTGAAAAGTCTCATGGGACCCCACATCCGGGTCAGTGTTGGCCACCATAAGTGGGCTTTGGATCTCACAGCCCTTTGCCACTTGGTCTAGCCCTTGGGAAATAAACCCACAGAGGGGAAGAGGCAGAAGGGCCCGGATGGTGGGACCATGTGCCTAGAAGGTGCTGCCCTCCCAGTGGTGGCCTGGGAGCTTCTTTGACTTCTGCCCTTATTCTTTCTGGTAGAGTGATTGTGTTTGGA
This sequence comes from Pongo pygmaeus, assembly GCF_028885625.2. Lineage (NCBI taxonomy): Eukaryota > Metazoa > Chordata > Mammalia > Primates > Hominidae > Pongo > Pongo pygmaeus. The sequence continues at coordinate 104,675,828 of NC_072386.2, forward strand.
ATTTTGGCAGCCACCAGGCTAGAGTGACGTAGTCCTGCAGGCAGAGCCCAGTCCCTAGGAGACCAGTGGGCCATGAGGACAGCCAGCACTGGCTCCAGCCACCTGCCCTGGGGAGAGAAATGGGCCCACATTGCCTGGAGGGGGTGAGAGAGACACTATTAGAATCTGCCTCACTCTCCAGTCTGGAATTCAGTTCATTTTACCAAAATGCTTTGTGCTGGGTGCTAGGAATACAGCCATGAGCAGGGCAGAGCAGCTCCTGCCCTCAGGGAATGTAAGGTCTACATTTAACCAAAGAATTACAGGAATGAAAAGTCAGTGGGGACCCATTCTTGCCTTCCCATGGTTCTTCGGCTGAACGTGACTCACTCGCTCATTTCTTTCCCTCCATTCTTTCTTTCCTGCTTAAACATCACCTCCTCAGAGAAGGTGATATTTAAATAAAATAGCCCCTATTTAAATAAAATGGCCCCACTCATCATTCTCCCACTCCACGCCCTGCTTAGAGGTCTTCATAGCACTCATGACAACCTGATGTCATATAACAGATTTGTGTATTTCCTGTTCCTCTGTTAAGACAGATGCTTTGTGTGTACGCTCTTCAGTATGTCTACAGCACCTAAAATCGGGTCTTCCATATGCATTGGGTCTGCATGTGCCCAACAAATATCTGTTGGTGGATGAGGGTCATTATGGAGGAGAGGGAGGAGGTGGCGGGGGGAGGTTAACCTGGTGTAATCTGCTGAATTTACTTTCTTTCATATTTTCATTCAGGCCTTCATTCCGTCATTTGCTCAGCACTTGTGGAGAACTTCCTATGTGCCAGGCATTGTGCTTTGTGGTGTTGTCAGAAGCTAAACATGGCAGCCCCGTCCAGCAGGGACCACAGCTTGTATTTGCCAGTGGCCAGCTCAGGGCCTGATGCGTGACAGCATCTCCCTACCAGGGAAAGAATGACTCCATGGTTAGACATGTATTGTGTGCGTATCCTTTGCTACATGCAGGGTGGGGCTGCCAAATGAAAGAAAGACCCAGCCTGGTATGCCCACAGCAGTGCAGGGTATTGGAAAGACTGGGGGACTCTAGTTCTTCTCCTACTGGGAGGACCCTGGTTCTCCTCCAAGCCCCGCAGTACCACTTAAACAGGCTTGATTCGAGGCAGGACTTCCTGATCTGCATTTTTTGTCGTCTTTCTCTTTGCTGGCCTCCTTCCTCAGACCATAGCACTTCTAGAGCAGAAAACCCAGCCTGGTGCACAGTGGGTCTTCAGAAGCAGCTTGGTGGGTAAATGGATGTGGATTGATACTTGGGGCAGTATGCAACCTCTGTCCTGTAGGTTAAGACTTCCTCTAGGGCCAGGTGCAGTGGCTCATGCCTGTAATCCCAGCACTTTGGGAGGCCAAGGTGGCAGTATTGCTTGAGCCCAGGAGTTCAAGACCAGCCTGGGCAACAAAGTGAGACCCTGTCTCTACCAAAAAACAAAACAAAACAAAAAAAAAAAAAACACTTCATCTAGTGGTTCATTCATAAACATTTTGTGAGCATCTACTGTGTGCCCAACATTAAAGCTATTGCAACCAACAGCTTCTCCTAAGGCAGATGTGCCACAGAGACCAATGGGTCCATGGCTGAGCTGCTTGAGCAGGGAGCAAACTATGTGGTCCCTGAAAGTCCCCACCAGGCCAGGAATTCCCATCCTGAGACATCTACAGAGGCCTGGCAGCCTCTGTCCACCTGGTTCCCAGGCTTACTGCCTTCTGCCCCATAGAAATGGGCCCCTTAGGGCTGTTTGGTGAGTGCGCTGTCCCCTTTGCAGGGTGGGTAATGGCTTGGTGTCTTCCAGATTCAATGTCCATCAGAACAGTTAATGCCCAGTCACTGGCTCTGCGCCAAGAACCTGCCTGGCAGGAAGACTGGGTGTGGGGAGATGGCAGAGGCAGGATACAAGGCCCTTCCTTGGAATTCTCCCCAGTGTCCCTGCCTCCTCTTCTCAGCTGCCCATGAGCTCCTGGAAGGCCATGAGCCTCATTTCCCTCCCGACCTAGCAAAATGCAGTTAGCCCTCAATATTCACATACAGAATTGGATTTCTTGTTGAATGACAGTCTCATGCCTCTAAGCTCAAAGGGCCCACACAGATCATCACATTTGATGCACCTGTTTTGCAGATGGGCAGAGTGAGGCTCTGAGAAGGGATGCTCAATCCTTTTGGGTTCTCACAGCATTCTCACGGGTCTTTTGGGCTGCCCTCGGTGAAGCAGGCAGCGTTCCCTGGCACTAAGCCTTGCCTATTCAGATTTGTGAGTGAAATTTGGAAAGGCCTTGGTGCTTAGCCACTGACCTGCTGCCTGCCTGACCTTTCAGGAAATGCAGCCCCTTGCCTGGAAATGGCTTTGTGGACAGTGAGTCATGTGGCATCACCCACACAATACAGTGGGGAGAACTGGACAGTTTCCCCAGTTTCTCACTGGGCCCCACCGCCTCAATCCTCCTTCAAAACCTGCCTGAAATCCACCTCTGTCCTCTTGGTCTTTTTGTGACTCTTTCACTGGAGATGTCCTTCTCCTCCGTGGCTGCACATTTATCCAACACACCCTTTAAGATCCAAATGCCACCTCCTCCTGGGGGCCTTCCTTGGTTTCTTTCCATCCCTTAATCAGCTTCACAATTCAATTGATCTACATCTCTTTGATGACATTTATCACATTCTCCTTATATTATCTTATCTTTATGCAGTTGCAGGGGGTTCTCCATGACATAGTGATGTCTGATGTCTCACATCCAGACTCTCTTCCTTATCCCAAGTTGCTGTGCATGTCTCCTGTCCACATTACAAATGCGTGCGTGACCAGAAGTCAGGACCATGTGGAAATTTTTGTCCCTGCCCCCACAGTGGCAGACCCTTTTCCCCCAGAGTCTTGTACAGGGGTCTGCATACTGTAGGAGTTAAAACAAATAACTTATTTAAATTACCAACGTTTTGAGCATCTATTGCATCCCAGGCTCCATGTGTCAGGCTGGGTGTGGGGACACAGAGATGGATCTGACAATGACAGCACCATGTGATGTGTGCTGCAATCCCAGTGTAGGGCATAGCAGCTCACCAGAGTCAGGTGAGCTCTGGGCACCTAGAAGAACAACGAGGTTGTGAACAGGCAGAAAAGGGTCAGAGGGACACACTGGGAGGAAACAGTATGGAGAAAGCATCGAAGCAGTCAAGCTTACCTGAGCCTGGGTGCAGGAATCAGAGAGACTGGAGCTCAGGAGGCCGGATCTGAAGCTGGGGAGGCTGGTGAGGATCTGCACAGAACCCCTTAAAGCCTAAGATTTGGATCCTTATGACAAGATGCAGAAGTTTGGAGTTAGGTTACCTGGGTTCAAATCCCACCTCTACCACCTACCAGTTTATGTCAGCTTTCCCATCTGTAAATGGAGAGAAAAAAGCGGGCCTCCCTTAAACCCCAGCACTGTGTGGGTCAGGGTCTGGACTAGGGTGTGGCACGTGCAGAGATGTAACATACCAGGAGATGCCAAGAAAACTCAGCAACGGAGGTAAATTGCCCAAAGCAGTGCCCCAAACCCCTAAGTAATCAAAATAATATTTTAATTTTTTACTTTTAAAATACTTTTAAAAGTATCAAAATTAATGCAAAACCCCACAATGAACAAAATATCTAAAATGTAAATAAAGACAGGGTCTGCATGGTACCAAGTATGCAACTGAAAAAACATCAGTTATGATTGAAGAGGGAATTCTCAACCTTAGGGGGCCGTGGACTTCTGAAAATCGGAGGAAAGCCCACGGCCCCTCTCCCCTGAAGAATGCACAAACATGCTCAATTTGTGCACAGTTTGGGGGTGTTCTTGCACTCCCTGGGGTTCGTGCACATGGAAGTTAAGAACTCTGGTTCAACATTGGGGGTGCGGGGGTGGCGGGGGTGGTTCCACGCGCCGGCCAGCAGCCTGCCAGTTCCCCAGTCCCACGACTGGCCTCCCTCCTGGCAGCCATGGGTGCTCTGCCCTCTGCAGGAAGCAGCGCACAGCTATGCAGCTCTCCCCACCCCCCTACCTCCCCTCTCTCGGCTTGGGACTTTTCCTAAAGTTTGTTGAAACCAGACACCTTGCTCGACCGAGCCCGCGTGCAGCCAGGGTTTAAAAGGCCGCCTTCAGCGCCCCCTCCCCGCCCCCAGCGGAGACTTCAAAAGGCCCGGCGGGCGCCGCGGCCCCAGCACCTATGAGCCGCCCCCAGCTCTCGGAGCCCGCGTCGGAGCCCTTGGACGCAGAGCGGCCGAAGTTCGAGCGCAGGCGGACCGGGTCGGCGACGCAGTTCCGCGCGCCCATGCCCCTCCCGGTGCCGCTGCGCTCCGCGCGCCCGCGCCCCGTTTAGGGAAGGGGACCTCGCCCCCCCGCCCCCGCGCCCACGGCTGCGGGGACCCATGAATACAAATGCCGTTAGGCGCCGGAGGAAGGACCGACCGGCCAGCCTCGCACTTAGGAACCCAGTAAGTGCTTGGGGGCTCCTGGAGCGCTGCGAAGTGTTATGTGCCTGTGTGTGTGCGCGCCTAAAGTGTGCGCGTATGGGGAGGTGGGTACACGCGTGAGGAGTGAATGCGTGTGTGCACATGTGCGGTGGGCACTCTCGGAGAGCTGTGTGCAAGTGAAGGTGTGCGCGCGTGTGTGCACCTGGGGTGTGTACACGTGTGGGGGCGATATGGCCAGGATAGCGTGCATTTGTGCCTGTGTAAGCATCTGTGTGCATGCTTCTGCGAGTGTAGAGTATCAGCGTGCGCCTGAGCCCAGATATCTGAGGATGCGTTTCGTGTGAACCTAGGAAGGGTGGGTGGCTGGCTGTCCCTGCATGTGACCAGGTGTGAGCGTGTGTCTGAGTTTGGGGAAAGCGTGGATACGTGTGGGAGTGTGTGTGTGCACCGGTGAATAAGTGTAACTTTGCTCGTGAACGAGTGGCAAGAGGTGGTAGAGGCGGAGGGAGCTGTGGTCCCAGGGCTGGACTGGGGTTTTGGGTGTGAGAATTTGCCCAGGGGCCAAGGTGTGCAGCTCTTAGCTCCCGTATGGGATCCGAGGGAGTTTTTGTCGATTCTGGGGAGGTGCGTGGTTGGTGGTGGTGGTGGTGGTGGGGTGCGGTTAGATTCCAATTTCTGACAGAAGGGAGAGAGAGGGTGGCAAACCCTTAACAAGCCCACCCTGTATGTTCTCCAGGGCGCTCCGAGTCTGGGAGCGCAAACGTTTGGTGGGCGGTGGGGGTCACGATACTGGTTGTCGTGGGCGTCTGGACACCAAGTTCTGGTCCTAGCTCCGTCTCTGAAACTGTGGGTTTCTTCCAGGAGTAGAATTTGGCCCTTCTCCCCTACCCTAACCCCCCATTGGAGGACCCCCAGCCTCACCAGTCAGAAGTTCCCAGTCTCAGAACGGTGATCAAATCACCGTGAAGCCCTGGGCAGCCCCTTCCTTTCTGTGAATCTGTTTCCCCATCTATACAAGGGGGAGGGGGGCGGGTGTCCCATCGGGGCTGTAGTGGGCCAGCTGAGGTTGTATCCTTGGCTCCGGCCGGCAGGGGGCAGCAGGGGGCAGCAGAGGGCGGCCGGGCGCGGGGAGGAGGGAAGGTGGAGAGCCACCGCGGGCCGAGACTTTAAATCGCCTTCATTTCCCCCAAATCCTTCCTTTTCCTCTCCTCCCCCAGGCCGGCGGGGAGGCAGCTTCCACCGCCCTCCGCGCGCCCTCACCCGGCCTTGCTCTGCCTCCGGGGACCGCCAGCAGCCCGCCTCCAAAAGTTTGATCATCTCTCTCTCTCTTTTTCTTGCTTCTTCTTCCTTTTTGGTGGAAGCAGAAAAGGACCGAGGCAGGGGCGAGCGCGGCGCCCGGACTCCTGGGACCATGGGCCTGGCGCGGGCGCCCGCGGGGCCCCAGCCGCGCTGCCTGCCTGCTCAGGCGCCCCTGGGCGCCGGGCTGCGCTGGGGGCTCGGGGGCCGCGCGCTCTGAGCCGGCCTGGCGCGGCGGGGCGGGGGGCTGGCGGCCCCATGGGGCGCGCCCACACTTGCCCCCCGGGCTCGGGAGCATGAAGTAGGGGCCTGCCATGGGAGCGGGATCGGCGCGGGGGGCCCGAGGCACAGCGGCGGCGGCGGCGGCGCGCGGGGGGTGAGTACGAACTCGGGGACGCCCCCTCCCTAGCTTCCTGCTGCTCCAGTCTCGGGGAGGGCCGGGGTTCCCCGCCATGCGGTCGCTTCCAGCGGAACGTCAGCTTCCTGCCCCTTCCTGCGCCCCCGCGAGGCGGGACGCCAAGGGTTAATAGGGGCTGCGCCCCCGGCCGGGCGAGAGTTGGCGAGCGCTGCCCGCCCTGCCGCGCCTGGCCCGGCTGCCCGATCCCGTTGGGGCGGGGGCAGAGCCAGCCCGGGGGTCGGGGGTGGGGGTGGGTGGTGGCGCCTGGAGCGGCCAGCGGGGTGCGGAGGGGGGCTTTTTGGATGCTTGGGGGAGGAGGGGGGTCTCCGTTTGGGGCCGTCTCGGTGTGTTCCGGTGTCTCGGTGTCTGCAGGTCCCAAGCCTGTACGTCTCCGTTTCTATCTGTTCTTGTGAAATTGTCCGCAAGTTTCTAGGTCACCAGGTCTCGGGTTCTGCTCCTGTCTCCGTGTCTGTGTGGCTCTGCACGTCCCCGCGTTTCTGGAAATCTCCGCGTGTGTGTGTGAGTCGGCCTGGGTCTGTGTGTCTGTTTCCTGCTTCTCGGTTCCTCTCCCTTTCACGTGTGTAAGAGAGAAAAAGTGAGAGCCAGCATGTCAGAGCAGAAAGGGCCCTGGGCGATCGCTGTGCGGAACCCCTCAGTGTACAGATCGGGAGACAGGGCCGGAGAGGGGCAGGGACTCTCCCAGGAGCGGCTGCGCGGAGCTGGGGCCCAGAGGCTGGGATTCCCAGCGTGTGGAGTAGGAGTTGTAAGAGAGAGTGAGCCTGTGCTGGAGCCGGCGCAGCGTGTGGGTGTGTGTGGGAGCCAGCAGCATACAAGCAGCCCCTTGGGGCCTGTGGACGGCGCTCCTCTCTTTCCATCCTGCCCCCAGGACACCAGGACACTCCCCAGAGGCTGTTAGGGCTGTAGCTGGGCCCTGCCCCCTTTGAGCTGGAGTCCGCGGGATGACACCCCCTCCTTTCTTCCCCATGTCTTGGAAAAAGCTCGCTGTTTGCGATTCCCCCGCCCCGCACCCCCTCACCACAACACACACACACACACAGACACACACACACGCACACACACACGGCACCAGTGAGCACACTGCTGACTCATTTTCTCCAGAAGACCCTGCGCCAGGGTAGATGCCAGCAGTTGGGCAGAAAAGTGGTTCCAGGCGAGCACCCCATGGTGGGGCTCCAGCTTGGGCAAGTGGGCAGTCAACACTGCTCGGAGGCCCAGTCTCTGCTTTCTCCTGCCTCCCTGCCTCCCTTGGCATCACGTTGTCCTGCATCATGTGCGCTCTGGCTCCAGCATACCTCTGCTCTCCAGCATGCCTCTGCTCCTGGACCCTTCTGGCCGGACCAAACTCCATGTCATGTCTATGGACACATCCCTGGCCTCTGCCTCCTTCTGTTTCCTCCCTGTACTCAGAACATTCTCCCTGTCCTGTGCCTCCACCGGCCCTGCGGACCCTCAGCAGCCAGCAGCCTCCTGGGGGTCTATGTCCCTTTCTGAGCACACTCCCCCGGTTCTTTGTTGGCATTTTCTCTCCTCCGTCTCTGTCCAGGGACCCTCTTGATACCCACATGCCTGGCTTGGCTACGCAGAGTACCATATCCACTGGTAGGGGACAGCAATGAGACACTCATGGAATCATGTTGGTGAGAGGCAGGTGGCACCACAGGAGGGCCACGAGGCTTGCCATCAGGCAGGCTCGAGTTTGAATCCTAACTCTGCTGCGCCAGCTTGCGTGAGCCACTCTGCTGCTTGTTTTTCTCTTCCACAAAACCGGCACCTTATTCCCAGCTGGCTAGGTTTTGTGAAGATGAACAGGACCATGCTTGTAAAGGGCTTAGAACAGGGCCTGGCATATAATAAGGGCTCAATAAATGGCAGCTGGTATTTGTATTATTCCCTTCATGTTGAATGGGTGTGTGAGTCAATGGGAAAGTTCTGGGCTGCATCCTATCCAGACGATGACCTGTCTGTGTTCCCATGGAGCACGTGGAAGCTGTGAAGAAAGCCCAGGCATAGCCGTCTGGGCACAGGGGGTCTGGCCAGTCCATGGAGGCAGGTGGGACAGGTCCATCCCACTTGATGAGCTGTAGTTCCAGCTAGCTCCCTTTTCAGCTTTTATCCCATGCGTGAACAGCCAAGCCTAGTGTCCACAGGGCCACTTTCCCTGTGTGTTTCTGTGGCCTGGGTCTCAGCTCAGAGCCTTCAGTGACTGTTGAAGCTGGTGTGGGTTTCCAAGATCCTGTGTGTTTCCAGGTAATAAGGATGGAAGAAAACTATCCAAGCAGGCTGCCGGTTCTGGCAGTGTAGTTACCCAGGAGTAGCCCCATTTGGTGCACTGGCAGAGGGCCTTTTGCAAGGGCATAGGAACACCTGGGTTTCCTCCTTGGAGGGCTGTGTGGCCAGACGATGTTTCCATGAGACGTTTCCTCGCGGCTCCCGTTTCGGCTGCCTGCTGGCCTCCCTGGCCTCTGTGCTCTGGTCCTCCCCACATTCTGGAGCCCTGGGTTTGCAGAGACAAGGCCCACAAGACAAGTGGTGAAAACAGAAGTCTGGAAGAACAAAGCCCTGAGCCAGCACAGGCACTAAACGTGATTAGCAGTAGCCTAAACAGGATTGGAACGGGAGCAAAAGAATCGGCAGGGCCTCCCTCTGAGAGCCAACTTTCCAGGCCTGGAGCTGACTTAGATGGCTCGTTGGCTGCCTGGGTTGCATCTCTGTTCCTGCTGGTGAAGGCTGGGGCTCCGGTCTCTGGCAAGTAGGAAGTGCCCGCAAGTCTCCAATTTCTGCTCCATGGAGACAGGTCAAATGAAAAGGACTATCTGTTAAGTCACAGACTTGAAGCACCGTGTGGCTTTGGGCAAGTAACTTTCCCTCTCTGGGCCTCAGTTACGCATCTTTTCAAAGAAGGGAGAGAGAGGACTAGAATCTGACCCCTAGATGATCTTAAATGGCCTCCTCCCACTCTGACATGCTCTATACTTGGGAAGTTTATGGGTCAAGTGCACACAGAATCCATTTCCAAGAGGGTCAGCTGCATTTGTCAGGGAGAATGAACGGAGGTTGAATACTTTTGTAATAGGCCTTCGGGGCTGAAGTCCTCAAGTTGGAAGCCATGGTGTTAGGAAGCTTCATTGAAGAGAAGATTCTGATTCCATGTCTCCTGTGAGATTTCTTTCTCCTGATTTTCAGGGATTACAAGGATTTGCCCTCTAATTCTCTGCAGAGTAGTCACTTTGGTATAGCTGTAGCCAGGGAAATTGACCAAGAAGGACGTGTGATTTTTGTACCTTCTCTTCCCCACCTCGCCTTTCTTTATCAGTTTGGGAAACTTCCTAGGAAGTTTGGTATGCGACATAATCCAATGAAGGACTTAAGGAGTGAGGGCAGGTGCCAGACAAGGGCCAGGAAGAGAGGGGGCTGGAAGGAGATGGAACAGAAATTAGTGGGGTCGAAGGAACACAGGAAAGCAAGGGGTAGTCTCTTCTGAGGAGGCATTCATGGAAAAAATGAGTTCTAAATTTGGGGACTGCTGAATGACAGAAAGTACAATCAAATTCTTTATTGCAGGATTTCTCAGAGTTTTGGTATACAGTTGTGCTTTCTGGATTGTCAAGACTGGGATGCAGGGGACAGCTCTTCCCTAATGTATCTGGCCAATTTCCTAGAAAGCATGTCCCTGGTGGGTGTGGGAAATACTACTAAAATTATGAGCCCAGACGCTGCCCAGGATGGAAGTACCTGCCTTCCCTGAGCCTTGGTATTCTCCGTTTGTGTAATTAAACAAAACTGCCTTTTATTTCTCTCCGGAGCTCATGCTGTTGCCATTTGCTTCAAGTAAGCAAGTCATGCCACAAAGGTTGGCCCTGCCCTTCTCCCCAGGCAACCCCAGGGCAGCTTGACACTTTGACCTTTAGTCGTTGCCCATGGTGAGCTGGGGGCCCGGCCCCATGAAAAAGGCAATTCTCACAACAGTGGCAGCAGATTGGATAGGATGAAGAGGAAGGACCAACGATTATCTTGGAGCAATTCTGGAAAAAGTCAGAGCAGGGGAATTAAGGCTTTGGGAAGACACTTTTTTAAATCTTTTTTTTTTTTTTTTTTTTTTTGAGGCAGAGTCTCGCTGTGTCGCCCAGGCTGGGGTGCAGTGGCACGAACTTGGCTCACTGCAAGCTCCGCCTCCCGGGTTCACGCCATTCTCCTGCCTCAGCCTCCCAGGTAGCTGGGACTACAGGCGCCCACCACCACGCCTGGCTATTTTTTTTTTGTATTTTTAGTAGAGACGGGGTTTCACTGTGTTAGCCAGGATGGTCTCGATCTCCTGACCTCATGATCCGCCTGCCTCGGCCTCCCAAAGTGCTGGGATTACAGGTGTGAGCCACCGCGCCCGGCTGTTTTTTAAAGTCTAGAGTCCTGTAATATCAGGTAATATTAATTCATCTTATAAAAATATACTGGACACTTCCTATGTGCCTGCCAGGGGCTGGAAATATAAGCCCGGCATGGTGGCACATGCCTGTAATCTCAGCTACTCGGGAGGCTGAGGTGGGAGGATAGCTTGAGCCTTGGAGTTCAAGTCTAGCCTGGGCAACATTGTGAGACTCTGTCTCAAAAAAAAAAAAAAAGAAAAAGAAAAAAAAAAGAGTGAATAAGACAGGCATCCTTGCCCTTTAGAGACTTTGTCTAGACAGGGAAATAGGAGAGTAGACAATGACCACACATGTGAGACCTGCTGTAGTGCGGCATGTGCGGTGAGCTGCGGGAGGTGACACCCAAGCTGGGATCTAATGGATGTGTAGGAACTGACCAGGCAAAGGAGTAGTGTCTACATGATGGGAGTAGCATGTGCAAAGGCCCAGAGCTGGAGACTGCATTCAGGGGGCCATCATTGGCGTCTGAGTGCTGTTTCAGCTGGTTTACATTATGCTGCAAGTAACTGAAGACCCAACTCAAAATAGTTTAAACAATAAGGGGGGTTATTCCCATATCAAGAGGCCTCAAGGAGGAGCAGTACTAGGGTTGGTGAATTCAGCATCCCAACAGTGTCTTCAGACACCCACTATTTTTCTATTCTGCTATCCTCACGTGCTCATGGGGCTTGTTACCTTATGTGCCCAAAATGACTGCAGCAGCTCCGAGCAGTATGTCCTTACTCAACAACATATAGAGGCTTGAAGAAAACCTTCTCTGTCCCTTTGAAATGCTTTCCCAGGGTCCCTAACAGGCATCCCTCACCTCTCATTGGCCACATTTGGGTCATATATGCATGCCTAAACCAGTCACTGGCATGGCAGATGAAATTCTCGGGATCAACTTAGATTTATCCAGATTCATGTAGGATCCTCTAAGTCCATGCCTAGGTGAGCAAGCAGGAAGGAGGGATGCTGTGGGCATGTAATCACCAGTGTCTTCACCATGCCCACGGTGACAGAAGCTGTTGTCTAAGGTGCCCAGGGAGTCTGGGAAGAACCTAGGGTTCCAGTTATCAACCCTGGCAGACAGGTTTCCTAGATTACATGATTCCACAGAAGCACGCCATCCTAGCTTTCCTCTTGGAAATGCATCCTGGGCCTGTCTGTCCCAGCCTTAGCCCTCACCGCCCACCTGACACAGCTCTCTTGCCTGCGTCCCGCCTGTCTCTGGCCACGTGCCAGCCTCCCCTCTGCCTGCCTGGGGATCAGATACCCCAGGTGGGTTCGGGTGTCACTGGTGGCTGCTCCCACAGGAAGGTGAAATTGTATCATTGCCTTTGCCCATCTTGGCAAGAGCCACAGAGCAGAGCTTTAACCCTTCCTGGCCCTAGAGTGTAGGGACAGTGGGGACTGTCTAGGGGAGTATTTTTGTGGCTGGCAGCAGACTGAGCCCTTGCCATGCATGAGCTTGTTGAATCCTCATGCCCGGCCTGTGAGATAGAGAATATCAGCCCATGTTGCAGAAGACAAGACAGGCTCAGAGAGGCTGAGCGACTCATCTGGGGTCATACAGCTGATAAGTGACAAGGCCAGGTTTGCACCTGGCTCTGTCTAACTCCCCCTCGTCCCCTCTGTTTTCTTTCTCCCACTTTCCATTAGGATAAAGCCAAGTCGGGAGCTGCCTTCACACAGCACTGGTTCTGGTTAAGGGGTCTCCTCTCTCCTGCCCTGTGTGGGGATTGGTCTCCCAAGCAGACCAACCTGGTCTTCCTGCTGACCTTTCACCCCTGGCTCTGCTGCCCATTGGCTGGGGTCTGGGGAAGGGTCTCAAGATCACAAGGCTGTAGTACAGATGGGGAGACTGAGGCCCAGAGAAGGGGAGGGGCTGGCCCCAGTTGCTCAGTGAGTCAGCATCAGATTTTGAGCTGGACCCTAGATGTTCCAATGACCAGGGCAGGGCTTTCTATGCGCTGCTTCTTCCCCGTTGACGTTGGCTAATTGATCTGTGAAAAGCGAGGCTGTGTTTGTCTATGTAAGCAGGTCCTCACTGAGAGGCTGTGCCTGGAGGCCGGGAAGAGTGGGCTGCTGCTCTGATGGGGTCCTAGAGCCTGCACCTGGCCTCCTGCCTCCCGTGGGCAGGACTGGGGTGAGACTGGGACTGGTGTCCACTCCCAGCTTCCCCGGCCAGATCCGGGCGTGAGGAGTGGAAGCTGATGCCGCCTCTGCTTGTGTCTCCTGGTCTCTAGGGGGTTTCTCTTCTCCTGGATCTTAGTCTCGTTTGCCTGTCACCTGGCCTCCACCCAAGGAGCTCCTGAAGGTAATTCTCTCTTCTCTTTGTCCAGGGGGAGACAAAGGAGAACGGAAGGGGCCTGAGAACTCAGGGGTAGGAGGCAGCCGTGCCCGTAATTGGAACTCAATGCCTCAGTTTTCCCATCAGTAGAATGGAGATGATAATTGGCAAATTCTCTTTAGGCTTGAAAGAATGACATTTGAGGCCAGGCTCAAGCCTGCAGTCCCAGCACTTTGGGAGGCCGAGGCGGGTGGATCACAAGGTCAGGAGATCGAGACCATCCTGGCCAACATGGTGAAACCCGATCTCTACTAAAAATACAAAAATTAGCTGGGTGTGGTGGCAGGTGCCTGTAGTCCCAGCTACTCGGGAGGCTGAGGCAGGAAAATCGCTTGAACCCAGGAGGCAGAGGTTGCAGTGTGCCCAGATCGCACCACTGCACTCCAGCCTGGCAAGAGAGCAAGATTCCGTTCCCCCCCCCAAAAAAAACAACAAAATCGCATTTGAAGTTTTTGTAAAAGGGTAGGAAGGACTCTGTGCAGAAATGTGGAAGAGTGATTGTTGTGTTCCTTTCTGGGGCAAAATTTGAGTAAGTTACTCCGGTTTTAAGCCTCAGTTGTCCCTGTTCGTCCAATAAATGCTCTAAGAACTGCTAAGAAAAAAAAAAAAAAAAGCATTAAGCATTAACTGTCATGGCCCAAGCCTGGGATCCCATCTTCCTTTTCCCGTGAGATCCTGCTTTTCCCTCCTATCCCTGAGGGGCTGTCCAGGGAGCCGGGGCAGTGATGGGCTGGCTCCACATCTGCCCAGGGAAACTGAAACCTCTCCCACATCTGTTTGTCAAGCAGCCGCATGCCTCTGAAAATAGCTGCCCTTCCCCCGCCTTCACACCCAGCCCGTGTGCTAGGGCAGGCAGCCCGGCACGCTGGGAGTCCCTATGGCCTGACCTGGCCACTCGGCAGGGATTGGGCCCCTGGGAGGGCAGGGCTGTGCCCGGAAGAGACTTCTGCTGCCCAGCAACATTTTGTGCAAATGTCATATTTTCCAGGCTTGCTGTTTCCCCCACAAAGTAGGTGAACAGCTGTCCAGAGTCCTGAGTCAGTCACTGGGGCGGGGGGTTGGGGAGAGGTTGGAGCTGTGTAGAGCCAGTTTTATGTAATAAAGGGATCTTTTGGGGGCCAGCTGGCAGGCTCCTTCTATCTTGGCGTTGGGCTGAATTCATTCCCCTGTCCCCCATCTCTTCACCCTTGATGGGATGCTGGATGTGTCTCCACCCTGCTTTCCAACAAGCCTGGGAGGCCCCAGGCAGAATAGCATCATGGCTAAGCACAAAGACCCCAGAGTCAGGTGGCCTGGGTTCAAACCTTGGCTGTGCCTTTTTTAAGCTGCAAGTTATTCCCTCTGACTCTTCTGAGCCCCCTCTATAAAGTGAGGATAATAAAGAGTACCTGCTCCATAGATTGCTGAGAGAATCAAGTGAGATCATGCCTGTAAAGTACTTGGTATCTAGTAAGTGTTCAACAAGTATTAGTTTTTCTTATTGCTGTTAATTAGTTACCTGAAAACTTTGGGCAAGAACAGCCCTTTCCTATGCCCTGCGGGGCTCACAGTGGTCAGACTCACAGCAGCTCTGTGCTGGTCACATTTGCCAGGTGTCAGGGCTTGAGACTTTGCCCTTTAGCTGCAGATGGTCTTTGGGGGACACCTGGAGACTGCTGGTTGTCAGCTTAGAAACACACCCAGTGGATAGGGGAAACCTTACCCGTGCTGCCTGGCCCAGCCAGTTGTGACTCTCTTTGGGTGAGTGCAGGTTAGCCCTAAATTCGATGTGTGGAGAGAGATGTGAGCAGGCCTGAGGGGCCCTCCAGGGGTTGTTGAGCGGGGACTAAAGGAAGGACCAGGTGGCTTCCTGCCCTTACCTCTTGTCCAACCAAATGGCTCCTCCCATTCTAAGTCCCACTTTATAGTGAATAATAGTGAATAGTATTTCATGATAATATGAGGGTTTCAGTGATTAAAACATATACCACTAAGAGAATCCTTAATCAGTAGTTTATTTTAGCTTAGAACCTGAGGACAGACAGATGGGAGAAAGGATGGGAAAGAGGAGTTTGAAATGAAATGAAAGCCCCTTGGGTCCTAAGGAAGAATAAAGGTCTTAAACTCAAGCCAACCTGAACCAGCAACACAGAGCTATAGAATTCTTAGAACATTGTAACTCCTGTGCTATCTCAAGATCTGTTTCTCTTGTCTTACAGGCAGGGAATTGAGGCCCAAGGGTCAGTAAGACACTCAAGCAGAGTTACTCAGTGTGGGGCTTGGGTGAAGATGATGAGGAAGATGACCATTTCATCTTCCTAACAACCCTATGGTGTAGGAGCTCTTTATAGCCTTGTTTTACAGTGGAGGGAACTGAGGCTCACTGCTGGTCTTCTCAGGCTCTAAATTTTGGCTTTCTGACTCCAGGGTCTGCTATAGAACCATTATAACATGCTGCCAGCACTCAGGTTCTCAGTTTCCCCCAGGGAACTGTCCTTCTATCCATTCATCCAACCATTCATCTGCCTATCCATTTACCCATCCATTTATCTATCCATCATCCATCCATCCATCCATCCATTCATCCATCCATCCAATATCCATCCATCCATCCATCCATTCATCTACTCTTTCATCCACCCATCCATCCATTCATCCATTTATCTATCCATTCACCCATCCATCCATCTACCAATTCATCTACCTATCCATCCATCCATTCATCCACCCACCCATCCATCCAGCCAGCCAGCCAGCCATTATCCATGCATCCATCTATTCATCTATTCATCCATCCATCCATCTATCCATCCATCCATCCATCCATTCATCCATTTATCCATCCATCCACCCATCCATACATTTATCTACCTATTCATCTACTATCCATTTATCCATCCATTTATCCACCCATCCATCCATCCATCCATCCATCCATCCATCCATTCGTCTACCCTTTCATCCACCCATCCATCCATTCATCCATTTATCTATTCATTCATCCATCATACATCCATCCATCTGCCAATTCATCTACCTATCCATCCATCCATTCATCCACCTACCCATCCATCCAGCCAGCCAGCCATTATTTATCCATCCATCC
The DNA here is from genome assembly GCF_028885625.2 of Pongo pygmaeus. Lineage (NCBI taxonomy): Eukaryota > Metazoa > Chordata > Mammalia > Primates > Hominidae > Pongo > Pongo pygmaeus. The sequence goes on from NC_072386.2 coordinate 104,691,860, forward strand.
ATCCATCCATCCTTCCATCCATCCATCCATTCATCCATTCATCCATCCACCCACCAGTTCATCTACCTATCCATCCATCAATTCATCCATCCACCCATACAGCCAGCCAGCCATTATCCATCCATCTATCCATCCACCCATCCATCCATCCATCCATCCATCCCTTCATCTATTCATCCATCCATTCATCCATCCATTTATCCATCCATCCATCCATCCATCCACCAATTCATCTAACTGTCCATCCATTCATTCATCCACTCACCCATCCAGCCAGCCAGCCATTATCCATCCATTCATCTATCCATCTATCTATCCTTCCATCCCTTCATCTATTTATCCATTTATCCATCCACCCATCCATCCATCTACCTGTTCACCTGCCCATTTATCCATCCATTTATCTATTCATCCATCCATCCATCCATTTTTCTATCCATCCATCCATTCATTTATCCATCCATCCATCCGTCCATCCATCCATCCATCCATCCATCTATTCATCTAGTCATTCATCCATCTATACATCCATCTACTCATCCATCCTTTCATTCATCCATGTATCCATCCATCAATCCATCCATCCATTCATCCATCCTTCCATCCATCCATCCATCCACCTATTCATCTACCTATCCATTTATCCATTCATCCATCCATCCATTCATCTATCCATCCATCCATCCATCCATCCATCCATCCATCCATCCATCCATCCATCCATCCCCCAGTTGTCAGCTGAAGGCCAAATGCCAAGTGTTATGTTCAGCTCCCAGCACAACCTTTGCAGGGGGTGACAGGGAGAGAGCATTCAGTAGTCAGGGCCTATCTTTCTGAGCTCAGGAGAAGGGCCCTGAGGACCTGACCCAGACTCAGATTCCAGAGGCAGCTTTTCCTTCCCTGCTGAGTCAGAGCTCAGGAGCCTGCTTTGCCGACACTGGCAGCTCAGCTGACTGAAGGGGTCTAATGACCTGGGAGGGGAAAGCTCAGGAAGCCTTTCCATAAACACTCTGGAAGCCCTCCTTTTGCTTTTGCTCTGGCAAGCCCTGCTGACATAATTATTGGGCGGATGTGACCTGGCCAGACCACAGCAGATATCCATACGCTTTGCCAGAGGACAGAGGTTGCAGGGATGCTTTGATTGCTTCCTCTCCTCTCCCCAGAGCCCTGCAGGGAGGAGGAGGAGTCAGCAGAAATGCCATCACCCTTCTGATAGCAGATAGCAGCCCCCTGGCCTGCTAGAGACACCTGGGGAGTGGCAAGGGGAATGGGTGGGTCCCTGAGGAGATGGTGAAACCTGTCAGACCCTGGGACATCCTTACCAAGCTCTGGTGACAGGTCTATTCTTGTCATCCTGGTCCCTCACTTATGGGACTGCTTCCTGGAGGAGACGGCTTTCCAGGTGGAGAAAAAGGAGTATAACATGTCATTGTTGGGCAGCCTCTAACACTCTCAGCAACAGCATTTGGTGATTATCATTATTTTTAGTATTAGTTATTATTTGAAAGGGCTTCTTTTGACGAGGCACTTAAAAAATGTATTCACTCATGTAATTGTTACATCCTTCTGAGGTTGGGGCTGTTACTATCCCATTTAATAGATGGGAAAACTGAGGCACTAAAGTCACAAGATAGGTAAGTGTTAGAGGTAGGATTTGAACTCAGGAAGTTTGGCTCCAGAGTCTGTTTTTTAACCCCAATATGCAAGATTATGCAGCCAGATAAGGGGTCACAATCCCTGCCGGATAGTTCCAACGCTGCCCTCTCAGCCACCACCGTGGGGCGGCGTTATTTTTAGATGAATGAACAAAGGACCAGGTAGCTGTGGGTGGACTGTCCACATTGCCTGTGCCCCTTAGGGGGTAGGGGGTGGGGCAGGCTGGAGCAGGCCCTGACTGCGTCCTCTCCCCTTTTCCCTCCCTCTCAGATGTGGACGTCCTCCAGCGGCTGGGCCTCAGCTGGACGAAGGCCGGGAGCCCTGCACCCGCGGGAGTCATTCCTTTCCAGTCGGGCTTCATCTTTACGCAGTGGGCCCGGCTCCAGGCTCCCACGGGCACCGTCATTCCTGCCGCCCTGGGCACAGAGCTGGCGCTGGTGTTGAGCCTCTGCTCCCACCGGGTGAACCATGCCTTCCTCTTCGCTGTCCGCAGCCGGAAACACAAGCTGCAGCTGGGCCTGCAGTTCCTCCCCGGCAAGACGGTCGTCCACCTCGGGTCCCGGCGCTCGGTGGCCTTCGACCTCGACATGCACGACGGGCACTGGCACCACCTGGCCCTCGAGCTCCGAGGCCGCACAGTCACTCTGGTGACTGCCTGCGGGCAGCGCCGGGTGCCTGTCCTGCTGCCTTTCCATAGGGACCCTGCACTCGACCCTGGGGGCTCCTTCCTCTTTGGGAAGATGAACCCGCATGCAGTCCAGTTTGAAGGTGCTCTGTGCCAGTTCAGTATCTACCCTGTGACGCAGGTCGCTCACAATTACTGTACCCACCTGAGGAAGCAGTGTGGACAGGCTGACACGTACCAGTCCCCGCTGGGACCTCTCTTCTCCCAAGACTCTGGCAGACCTTTCACCTTCCAGTCCGACCTCGCCCTGCTAGGCCTGGAGAACTTGACCACTGCCACACCAGCCCTGGGGTCACTGCCAGCAGGCAGGGGATCCAGGGGGACTGTGGCGCCCGCCACGCCCACCAAGCCCCAAAGGACTAGCCCCACAAACCCTCACCAGCATATCGCGGTGGGAGGCCCAGCCCAAACCCCACTGCTACCTGCCAAGCTGTCAGCCAGTAACTCACTTGATCCCATGCTCCCAGCTTCTGTTGGCAGCTCTACCAGAACACCTCGCCCTGCGGCCGCTCAACCATCACAGAAGATCACAGCCACCAAAATCCCCAAAAGCCTCCCTACCAAGCCTTCAGCCCCTTCTACTTCAATTGTCCCTGTCAAAAGCCCCCATCCTACCCAGAAAACAGCTCCATCTTCATTTACAAAGTCAGCCCCACCCACTCAGAAGCAAGTGCCACCTACTTCCCGTCCAGTTCCTGCGAAAGTCTCCCGTCCCACAGAAAAGCCCATCCAGAGGAACCCGGGAATGCCCAGGCCCCCACCGCCCAGCACCCGGCCCCTACCTCCTACCACCAGCTCCTCTAAAAAACCCATTCCCACACTAGCTCGGACTGAGGCCAAGATAACCAGCCATGCCAGTAAGCCGGCCTCTGCCCGCACCAGCACCCACAAACCTCCCCCATTTACTGCTTTATCCTCATCTCCTGCCCCTACTCCTGGTTCTACCAGGACTACTCGACCACCAGCCACGATGGTACCTCCAACCTCGGGCACCAGCACTCCCAGAACAGCACCTGCCGTCCCCACTCCTGGCTCAGCTCCCACTGGAAGCAAGAAGCCCACTGGATCTGAAGCCTCAAAGAAATCTGGACCCAAGAGCAGTCCCCGGAAGCCCGTCCCCCTCAGAACTGGGAAGGCAGCCAGGGATGTCCCCTTGAGCGATCTGACAACCAGGCCTAGCCCCAGACAGTCCCAGCCCAGTCAGCAGACCACCCCGGCCCTGGTATTGGCCCCGGCGCGATTCCTGTCCTCCAGCCCCCGGCCCACGAGCAGTGGCTATTCGTTCTTCCACCTGGCAGGATCTACGCCTTTCCCTCTGCTGATGGGGCCTCCGGGGCCCAAGGGAGACTGTGGTTTGCCGGTAAGACTGAGTGGGCTCTGCATGTTGCTTGGAGCTCCAGTGGGAGACTGGGGCATTGGTCAAGTGGTTGCCCCTAGTAAAGACAGGAAAAGGAGCAGCTTAGAGCAGGGAGCTGGTTATGGGCACATCCTTGGCTCCAGCCAGGCCCCCGGCTCCTCTGGCTCTGCTAATTGCATCATTGCCCACCCTGCTCCAGATTCATGATCCACTGGGACAGACTCAAGTCTGGTGGCTACCCCCAGGTGAAGAGCATCCCTGGGCTTTGGTTGGCCCAGGTCCAAGCCTATTCTTTGCTAACCCAGCTGCAAAGGTCGAACAGCTTAAGGAAGGCCCGTAGCTGACTGGCTCCAGATCATGCAGTGAGTAAGCAGCTTCCAAAGCCCCGTTCTCCCAGCTCATGGAGCAGGGGTCCTTCTGGCCCACCAGCTTGTCTGAGAGCTGCAGACAAAGGTCACACATGGGGAGCTCTGGATATGTTTTGTTTGGCACGTGCAGTGTTCTTTTTTAAAAATCCAATAAGTTACTAACATTTTAAAAATGTGAGAGATTTCTTATAAAAAGACTCAGCAAACAGCTTCTCTTGGAAAGTGGGAGATGGCGATGGTGCTTGGGCCACCCCGTTAGGACAAGTCCGTTCCTGTCTGTGCTGGTCCCCACTTCTGACTGAGTCTTCTGACCAGTCCTTTCACCCGTTTATGTTACCTGCCTGCCTGGCGCCTGCAGGGGTTTGGTTTATAACCCCCTGGTAGGAGTTTGGGGTGCGGAAGGTCAGCGTGGGCCAGAAGGAAGAGGAAGGGAGAAGAAAGAACACGACTTGCAGGATGGTCTCAGGGTCGATGCCTCCGGCTTGCCTGGGACCGTCTCTAGGGGCAACAACCTTCCCACAGCTGGAGGCCAATTCCTCCGGGTGGGGAATGATGGGATGGCGTTTCCAGAAGGCTCAGGGCTCTGCTCTGTTCTCCCGCCTTGGAGATGACCACCGTGTGGTGGCCTCTGTCTCTCCTTCCTGAAGCCGGCTCTCCCACTGGGCTCTGTGTTTGAGGTTAGTCCTCCCCACAATGCGGAGACAGTGGCAGATGCTGGGAATTCCCAGGCCTTCCAAACACACTTAATGAGTTTTAATAATCATTAGGAATAATATTTATCCAGCCTGTCTCCAAGAGGACGGAGAGTCCGCCTTTATTATAACCATATTGTCGAACTTATGGAAACTGTATGCATTGCTTTGCAATTATGTCAACGTTCTGCTCAAGTTCCGTGTTCTGAAATTGGCAGCATAGAGAGCTGGGAGCCACCACTTTCTTGTGGAAAGAACGAGGAACCCTTTTCACCTCTCCAGCCAACCCAGGCCAACTCTGGCACCAGGTGCCTTGGGGCCCTGACAGCTCAGTTTCCCACGCTGTGTGTGTGCTGGGCTCAATGGCGGTGAGGTCAAAAGGGGAATTGTCCCCTCCTGACAGGACATGGTGAGGTCCATGGTCTCAACTCTGGCCACACAACACAACCCAGCCGTGAGGAGGAGGCCAGCCCTCCCTCCCAATAACGTGTGTGGTGTGGAGAGAGGAGCGGAGCTGGCCCAGGGCAGATTCTATAGAATCCTGGGTCTGCTGTGTGTCTGAGTCAAATACTTTTTCCTGGGGCTTGGGGCTCTGGGTCAGCAGGAAGTGAGGCCTCCTGCCAAATCTCTTTGAAAAAGAGGAGGCACTGAAGTGAAACTGGTCAGTCAGTGGTTGCTTGGGGATGACTTAGTTCAACTTTCCTTATTGGGCAGGTGAGGAAATTGCGCTCAGAGAGGGCCAGGAGCTGCCCAAGGCCACTCAGCATGGAGGAGGCGGAGTTGAAGTTTACATTCCAGACTGTAGACTCCAAGACTAGCACATTCCATCCCACTGCCCTGGGTGTCCACTCTGAGGCTCTGGGACTCAGATCTGGGGGACTGGGGTCTTCAGACAGGAGTCACTACTGTCCCTGGCTTCAAAGGAAGGGCTCAACATCTAAAGAACCTTTTTCTTTTTTTTTTTTAGAGACAGGGTCTCACTCTATCACCCAGGCTGGTGTGCAGTGGTGTGATCACAGCTCACTGCATCCTTAATCTCCTGGGCTCAATCCATCCTCCTGCCTCAGCCTCCCAGGTAGCTGGGACTACAGGCACGTGCCACCATGTCCAGCTGATTTTTTCACTTTTTTGTAGAGTCTGGGTCTCACTATGTTGCCCAGGCTGGTCTTAAACTCCCGGCCTCAAGTGATCCTCCTGCCTCAGCCTCCCAGAGCACTAGAATGACAGACCTAAGCCACTGTGCCTGGCCTAAAGAATCTTCTAATTCGATAACCCATCAAGTTTATGAGCTGCTTCCACAGGCATGGTGTCTCTTTTAGGACCTCATGAAAACTGGTTGAGGAGGGCAGGCTGTGTGTGTTCATCCCTGCCCCACAGATGATCCAAGAGGGGTTGGAAAGAGACAAAGGACCCCGCCAAAGGCTCCCAGCATGTTCCTGAAGGAGCTGGGATGCAACTTGTGGTCCCTGACTTCCGGCCAGGGCCGAGGCTCTTTCTGCTCCTCCAGCCCTGACTACTGAGGACAAGGGGAAGACACCAACCTGCCCGGGTAACATACCTGTCTCAGGCCCCATGCTATCCCCTGTCCCCACCCAAGGAGGAACCCGGAAGCTGGTAGAATCTTTGTCCACTGTGTAGCAGATGGCAACCTGGTCACTTCTTCACCAGATACCAGAATAATGTAATGGAAGAGGCATCTTTGAATGGTGATGAAATGAACTCTCATTCTTTCTGGCTTCTGCTGTCTTCCCTCGACCCCCATATACATCCAAGATCTAAGCCCAGCAGAGCAGAAACTCCAGCTGCCCAGGAGAAGAGCTTAATTGTCCCCCGTCTGGGCACATGCAGACTTGGGTTCAAATCCTGGCTCCACCCCTTTTAGCTCTGTGACTGATCCATGCTGAACCTGTTTTTGTAGAACATAAGATGATAATAGCTCCCACCTCTGGTGGGGAGGGTGACCTGAAAATGTGCATAAATTTTATTTGCATATAAAGCTGTAGTAGAGGCTGGGCATGGTGGCTTACACCTATAATCCCAGCACTTTGGGAGGCCGAGGCAGGCGGATCACTTGAGGCCAGGAGTTCGCCAACATGGTGAAACCCTGTCTTTACCAAAAATACAAAAATTAGCCAGGCGTGGTGGCGCACGCCTGTAATCCCAGTTACTTGGGAGGCCGAGGTAGGAGAATCCCTTGAACCCGGGAAGTGGAGGTTGTGGTGAGCCGAGATCACGCCACTGCACTCCAGCCTGGGCAACAGAGTGAGACTCTGTCTCAAAAAACAGCTGTACTAGAAATGAAGTAAGTTGGGCCATCTTATCTAGTTTTGCTGAGTGACTTTGAGGAAATTCTTTCCTCTCCCCAGGGCTCAGTCTTCCACTGAAATAGGGTGTTGGGACAGCTCTCCCCTTAGAAATGACTGTGGGACCTTTCAGTGTTTGAGAAAGGTGCAGTGGCTGTGTCTGCATGTGCAAACCTGCTCCGCGGGGTTCAGGGCACGAGAGCAACTGGCAGAGGCTGAGACAGAGTTCTGGGCCCAGGCCTGCCAGGAGTTGTAGCTGCTGAGTGAGGGAGCTCTGTGGGAGCCCCAGGAGGGGGGAACATGGAAAAACTGAGCTTGGCCCTGGGTGAGTTGGGGCGGGGAGGCCGCGGTTCACAGTGCTGCACAGAAGCTGCACAGAAGCCCCACGCCTGAGAGGAGGCGAGTCAAGGCCTTATTTATTCACGATCAGGCCACTGGCATTTGCCCGTGCTTGCACTTTTTGCAAACGTCCCCTCGGGAAGACGCAGCTAAGGGCCTGGCCCACAGCACGTGCTCTGTGACTATCTATCTATGAAATGAACAAAAGAATTTGATCCTTACGAAATGCAGGCCGTCCTGACTCCCAGGCGGGGCTCCTTGATGTTACCCAGAACTCTCCTGCCAGGGAGATGAGGGGGCCATGTGGACTGCAAAAGAACGTAGGCTTTGGATTTGGGACGACCTGGATTTCAGCCATTCCCTTATCCAGCCATCCATTCATTCTTTGCACAATTGTTAACTGAATGTCCTCTAGATGCCTGGTGCTGTATGACCTTTGGCAAATCACTTAACCTCTCTAAGCTTCAGTTTCTGCCTCTATAAAATGGGGATACGGTGCCACCTACCTTTCCAGGGTCGTTACATGGATTCAGTGAGATGCGGGGGTGGGGGTAAAGCACATATGAAACCTGGGTCCTGGTAGATTGTCGTGGCTGTGATTGTGGACCGATGGTGGGTGTTGAGGTGGGGACTTTGGTGCACTGAGAGAACTGGGAGGGTCTGGACATAGTCTCACATTTGCTTGGAGAACTGTGCTATGAAAATACTAACCTGGGGTTAGTAGGTGGAGCAGGCACATCAGGGAGCCTGAATGGATAAGAGTGTCATGACACATGTCAGCTAGACAGCAGGGGTTTGGGGGAGGACTGCCCCCATTTTTTTTTTTTTTGAGACAGAGTCTTGCTCTATTGCCCAGGCTAGAGTACAGTGGTGCGATCTCAGCTCACTGCAACCTCCGCCTCCCGGGTTCAAGCAATTCTCCTGCCTCAGCCTCCTAAGTACCTGGGATTACAGGCACGTGCCACCATGCCTGGCTAATTTTTTATATTTTTAGTAGAGACAGGGCTTCACTGTGTTTGCCAGGATGGTCTCAATCTCTTGACCTCCAGGCAGGGCCCAGACTCACTGGGGAGAGTTTAAGGAACAGACTATTTACGGAGGGGTGGACAGTATCAAGGGAACCAGCAGAGGCAGGTGAAACACAAGGGGCCTGGAAACTGCAGGAAATTGTTACCACACCCAGACCAGGTGTTCCCAGGGAACACACCCAGGGAAAGGTGTTCCCAGAACCCAGTAAGAGTTAAAACCTTGAGCAGGGGTCTCCTCACAGAAGCAGGGGCCATGGCAGAACAGAGCTGCAGCCAAATTATAGCACAGCAGAGACGGCACAGGGAGAGAAAGATACCCCATCCTCCCTTCTGTGCACTCTCTTCCTGGGGTCTCCCATTGGCCAAACCCAGCTGGAAGCCAGAGGTCAAGGAAGCCCGGGGTATAATCTGTAGAAGTCAGCTTCCCAGGGCACAGCACGGATCTGGGGAGTAAATGGAGAAGAACCAGCATGCATATACCATCTCAGAATATGGGTATTACATTCCCATTTCACAGCTGGACAAACTAAGGCCCGGAGGCCCAGGGAGATGAAGTAACTTGCTCAAGGTCATACAGAGCTGTATTGATGCCAAGAAGCTCTGTTCCAGCAGGTCCTTCCTAGGACAGAGGCTGGGGAAGTCTGGGTGCCCTGTGTGAATTCTTAGGAATAATCATGAGCTCAGATGGTCAGAGATGGGAGAGCCCTTTGAGGCCCCCTGTCTACCCCCAACAGGTTACAGACACAGAGTCAAGGCCTAGAGATCGACTCTAGAGTCACATGGTAGGTAGCAGCACACCTAGGATCGGACTTTGGTCTCCTAAACCCCAGGCCTGTAAAACCTCTCATTGCTTACTGCCAGGGGCCATGCCAGCCAGCGCTGGCTTCTTTCTGCAGGGCTTGGCAGGCAGAGTCTCTTCCAGCTGGACACAAGGGTGGACTTGTTCCGTAGGATGGGGTTCCCCTAGATCTGGCTGTCAGAGGCCAGGACCCTTGGGGGAAGCCCCGAGGGGTCTGCTTGGTTGTTTCCATGGCTCTGTTTGCGTACGCCTGGAGCCCAGGCCTCCTCCACCTTCCCCAGGCAGGCCTGAGCCCCCGCTCTGCTCTCTCTCAGCTCCGGGCCCTCTCAGAGGCCCCGTTGTTTGCAACGTGAAGTGGAAAATCCCACCCCGGCCTCGTGAATCATCCCAGAGTCACCCGCTCAGGCTTCAGGCCCTGGAAAGAAATGGCAGCGTTTTTCCACTGCAGAGAGAACAGGCAGGGTCTCGGATCAGGGGAGAGGGGCCAGGGGACACCCGTGCTCACCACGAACAAAGTGGGCACTGAGTAGGGGAGGGTCCAGCCCGTGGCTAGCACTGGGCAGCCGGCGGTCCCCACCCAGGTTGAAGGTGGAGTGAAGGGATTGGCCAGGCCTGAAGCTGGGGCCGCCCCGTCAAGGAGTCGGCCTGTGGGCTGACATCACCAGGCTGGACCCTGGGTCCTGAGTGGCACTCAGAGTCTGCTCTGCAGATGTGGTGGATGAGGTCAGACTCTATCCTGGATGCCCCTATTTCTGGGGCAGAAGACATGCCAAGAGGGAGTGTCCAGGCCTCTGCAGCTGCAGCCCCACCAGGGTCCATGAAGGAGCTGCACCCACGGAGCCTGTTCCTCCCCGGAGTCCTGGACAAGCCCTTCACCCTGCTGGGCCTTAGCCTTCTCTGTGAGATGGGAAGACTCTCGCTTTTCCTGTTCACCTGATGATGTAGCAGAGGAAATTACCCCCACTTGGCTTTCCGCAACTCAGGAAATGCCAGTGCCAGGAAGGTTCCAGGATCTTCATTTCACAGATGTCCAGAGAAGAGAAGGGACTTCCTCAAGGCCATGTACCTAGTTAGAGTCACACTCAACCAAGATTGTGTGGCAGCTGCCCAGGGTAGGAGAACAGGTCCAGTGGTCCTGGGTTTGAATCCAGGCTCTGCCTCTTGTTAGCTATGTGGCGCTGGGCAAGTCACTTTTCCTCTCTGAACCTGTCTCTGGTTTCTTACCTGTTGAAACGGCATGGTATACCTACAGTATGCTTCGTCTCAGCCCTCTGCTTTTTCTTTAATTCTGGGTCCACCTGGGACAGTTGGTCAAGGAGGGCCTTCTAAGAAGGGACATCTTTTGCTGTCCCCTAGAAACAGATGTGAAGGAGGATGGCTTAAAATTTTGAGTTGAGGACGTTCCAGAAGCTTGCTTAACAGAAATAACAGCTAACATTTTTTTTGAGCATTAATTGGGTGCCAGACTCCAGGATTAGCACTTGTTATAGATTATCTGTCGGCTAGGTGCTATTATTAACCTCATTTTACAGTAATAGAAACAAAGGCTTGGAGCCTGGAAATAGCTTTGCTCAAAGCCACCCAGATAGTGGGTAGGCGGGGGTGCCCTATGTGAACCCAGGCCCGTGGTGTTACGCCATACTCTACTGCCCAGAGACAGCTGGAGAGGAGAAGTGGGTAAGACTGGCACCCAGAGTCCAGAACCTGCAAAACCAGACAACCCCTCTACCCAGCCCTGGAGCTCTGCCGCCAATTTGGCCAGAGGTCCCCGGATGCTCAGAGGTAGCTGAGACTTGCCCGAGGTCACAAAACAGACCCTCCTCCTTCTGCTCAGGGCTCTTGCCCAGTGACCTTGGTACCCATATCTGCCTGTCTGGATCTCTCCTCTGATTTTTATTCATGGACGAGCAAGCACGTGGTGTTCACAGATCAGAACTGTGAGCCGAGACTGCCCAGCATGAGATCTGGATTAATTACCAGCCAAACCGGACTGGGTTTTCAACACCGATTTTAACTCTGGGCAGGAAATCTGGAATCTCGTTGATGGTTATTTGAAACAAATGAATTCCCCAGGCCTCACACATCCTCGAAAGCCTGGCTTCCTTCAAAGGCTTCAGGCACAGTTCTTCACATCAGGCGCTTAGTTATCCTCATTTACTCCTTCGAGGTAGATGCAGCAGTAGCTATTGGACCCATCTTAACGGGGAGCATCTGAGACTCAGATAAGTGGGAGGAACTGCAGGAAGTCTGCAGCTATTAAGTGGTAAAGCCAGGATTTGAACAAAGATCAGCTCATGCTTCAGTAAGTCTGCTCGGCTGCCTCCCTTCCTGTGTAAAGAGAAAAGAGATGAAGACACACAGATGCTCCTTAAATGCTGAGCTTCAGGGTTAGGTCTTTCACTTGTGGGAAATGGGGAGCCCTTAAATGTTGTTGAGCAGGGGAGGGCTTTTGGAAGGTGAATGAGGCTGTGTGGAGGAGGACTGCAGAGGGGAGGGAGGAGAGAGTAGAGGCAGGGAGACCACTGAGGGGGCTGCTGCAAGTTCTCCGGGAGTGGTGATGAAGGCTGGACCACGCTGTGGCCATGGGAACAGATAGAACATTTGAGTGCCAGTTACGTACCAGGCACCTTGTTAACATTTATCATCTCTCATGTCATCCTTGGAATCCCATGGGGTGTGTTTTATTGCCTCCGTTTGTATGGGCATAAGCTGGCTAAAGACTTGTGCATTTTGTCAGTGGTAGGCAGGGATCTGAACCCAGGCATGTCTGATTCAAAAACCCATGCCATGCTCTATGTGCTGTGCTGCCTGTTTGTGGGGCAGAGATACTTGCTGTGACCTTGGCCAAGTCCCTTCTCTGTTCTGATTCTGCAGAGAATTTGGCTGAGCTCTGAGGTTTCTGGCTGTTTTATTTTATCAAACGTTTGGCTGAGCCCTGGGGGATAGGCAGATGACTCACATCCCCTTAGTTCCTTTGAGGAGACCATCATCTGATGGGAGAGACAGGCTTCTAAGCAGATAATTCCTCAAGTAAGATAGCGGTCTTTAACATAGAGGAAAAGAAGGGACTTTGTCCAACTTGGGGAAGGTTTTCTGGAGAAGGTGACACCCTAAGTTAGCTGGGTGATAAATGATGAGGGCATCAGTGACTGAATAGTAGCTACGAAAGCCCAGAAGCCCCAAAGAGCATGAGTTTCTCAGGGCAGGGACCTCAGGGGACTCCTCTTAGCCATGGACTATCCACGCCCACAGCTGCAGGCGGGATTGTTGAATGACTGCTTGAGCCCATTCTCTGCTGCCAGTGGGCACTGTCTAATGCCGTCTTCTTGTTTTCTCCTCAGGGTCCCCCTGGGCTGCCTGGGCTACCTGGAATCCCTGGTGCACGTGGGCCTCGGGTGAGTTATCTCACACTGTCCTTTGGAACTCTTGGTGGCTCTTTGGCCTGCGTCTCACTGCCCCTGAGGTCTCGGGTTTGCTGTGTGTCCTTAGGTTCTTCCCTCCCCCTCTCTGGCACCCATATTTTGCTTTATCCATTTGGAGTGGACTTAGGGCTCTCAAGGGTGCTATATGGACAGATATGGCATGGAACAGCAATGACCTCTTGTAGGTCTCAGTTGTCCATTGGGGATATCACCCTTTGCAGCCTGGGGTGGGGAAGGGGCTCCTGAAGATCACATCCCCTCGGCTGATGGGCTTCAGTGTTTGTCCAGGAAAAAACCTGACTTGGGGAATATATGACCCTTGCATCCTTCTTCCTGTTTCTGCAGGGCTCTCCTGGGGTAGGGGTGCGGACATAGGTACCTGGAGGGGCCATGCCAGGGAGGAGTTGAGTTCCTCCTGCTGGAGAGAGGCTGGGGGACAGCTTGGCAGGCTGCAGTGGCTGACTGAGCTAGCCCAAGCCCCAGAGGGAAAATAGGTCCTATGTGATGTGCCTGGCACCTTCTTTTATGCTGCCTTATTTGACCTCTCATGCCCACCCCAAGTTCCCATGGGACGGTGAGATCATTCTCATTTTAGAGATGAGGAAACCGAGTAGGAAATGGCAAAACCAGGACTGGAACCCACGCTCTTACCCATATACTGGAACCTTTGGAGATCCCCTTAGAGGGAAACCTACCTGCTTCCCTTAGAGGGCTGAGACCAACAGCACCTGGCATCTGTGCCCAGGCTGAATCAGCCTTTCCCACGCTGGGTGCCTGGTGAGGCCCTGGCAGAGATAGCTGCCTGGGGCATATTTTTAGCTCTGGGCCCAGCAAATGGTTCTGGTTATGCAATTACCCAAGCCCTAGTTCCCTCCAGACCTGGCCCTGTGCTCCCTGGGCCCAGGGCTCTGGAATCTGCCATCTGAAGCGGCATTTCCTCCTGGCTTCAGAGCCTTCATGAAGCACATGCCCCCTGGGGACCACATAGATATCGCAGACGCTGCTAGCCCATGGGACCTTGCAGCCTGGGACCAGGATGAGGCCATTGACCTAGGCAGCCTACTCCCTTCCCCAACTTCCTGAGCCCCCAAGCCTCTGCGGTTTTACTCTGGCTGTCCTCCTTTGTAAACTCGTCCTCCATTCATGTCTAAGAGCAAATGCCACCTTTATTTCTGATGACCACTCCCTTCTTGGAACTCCTGCAGTGGTTCCCCTGTCCCCTCTGGATGGCATGGGCCACTTTCTCAAAGCTCTCATTGACCACTAAACTCTGTTTGCTGAGCCACATGTGCAGGATCTCATTCCACCTTCCCAGCCATCCTGAGAAACAGGTTTCAATCTATTCCCATTTTACAGAGGAGGAAATTGAGGCTCAGAAAGGTTTAGTTACTTCAGATAAAGTCAGAGAGTAAATGGCAGAGCCAGGATTGAACCTGGGCAGTCTGCCTCCAGAGCCTACCATCTTTTTTTTTTTTTTTTTCCCAGAGTCTCGCTCTGTCTCCCAGGCTAGAGTGCAATGAAGCAATCTGGGCTCACTGCAACCTCCACCTCCCAGGCTCAAGCGATTCTCCTGCCTCAGCCTCCCAAGTAGCTGGGATTACAAACACACGCCCCCACGCCCAGCTAATTTTTCGTATTTTTAGTAGAAACGGGGTTTCACCATGTTGGCCAGGCTGGTCTCAAACTCCTGACCTCAAGTGATCCACCTGCCTCGGCCTCCCAAAGTGCTGGGAATACGAGTGTGAGCCACTGCGCCTAGCCCAGAGCCTACCATCTTAAGCAACTATTGTGCTTATTTTTCTGGGTACTCACCCGAGCCCCTCCAGAGATAGGCCTTGGTTACCTCTCTCTCCTACGTGATGCCTGGCAGAGCACCCTGCGTGCCGGAGGTGCTGGGCAAATGATTGGTGAAGAGTTCTAATGTAGGAGTCAAGAATATTTCCACCAAGAAGTTGTGGAATCTTAGGCAAGTCCCTTCCCTCCTCCTAGCCTCAGTTTCCCCATCTATAAAGCCTGGGGTCATGGTAAGGCGTTTCTAAGTTTCCACCTAGCTCTGGGTGAATGACTCTCCTGACGCGCTTCTAGGCTCTTTGCCTGCACGCCACCCCAACTCCCCCTGCCCGCCGTCCCACCGTCATCCTGTTTCTAGACTGGAAATTCCATAGATTATAAAATTCCAAAGATAATAGAATGCTGGATTAAACAATCCCAGCTCCTCTCTGCACAGATGGGGGCTCTGGAGCTTAAGGAGGGGCATTCTTACCTGAGGTCACCCAAAGCTGTGTGTCTTGCCCCCGCCTACCTCCACATATTCCCCCAGCCCATGGAGGGATGTCGAGGAATCCCAGAGCCTCCCCCACCTGGCTTCCTAGGCTGCAGCATTTATAGAATCGGTCTGCTTGGCCTTCAGTCAACTATGTGCCTCGTTTCTCTGTAAGGCTGGAGAGGGGTAGGGATGGGGGGGCAGGGAAACAGGAAACCCCCACCTTCAGAAGCTGCAGATGGGGGAGCTGAGTGCTCTGGCCCACCATCTGTGGGGCAGCTGGGGCACGACTGGGGAGAGGCAGCCACCCTTGACCTTGTGCAGCCCACGCCTGGCTCTGGTGGAACTGGGTGTCAGGAACCCCTCCTTGAACACCCCCTCCCAACCTCTGTCTAATTCCCACTGAGCTTGTGTTTAGACCTGGTTAGCCCCCACGAGCCTGGGCTGGGGTGAACATCAGGGGGTGTTCCAGATTCCTTAGAGACTGCTGGGTCCCAGTCACTTACAGAACAGAGGGAGAGACCGAGGCTGGGGATTACGAGGTGGGGCTCAGAACTGGGACTCGGTCTCGATGCTTGCAGGTTCTGTCGCATGCCAGGGGACAGTGTTTGGTGGACTACAGGGGAGGGCAGGAGGGCTGATTATTTTGGAAGGAAGGTCTCAAGTGGCGCTGAGAAACTCCCCAGGCTCAGTGTGCTCTGGACACTGTTCCTTCCCGGTGCATTTGGAGAAGGGGAGGGTCCCAGTTCAGGCATCAAGGAAGAGAGGAAGAGGGAGGTGCCTTGGTTGGAATGTGACAGGCTGCAGCTGGGAAGCTGGCCTCAGAAAGGGAAGAACAAAGTAGTTCACACACAGTTAGCCCGATGAATCAAGAGGGACAGGGACGAGGGCAGTGTGCCTAGAGGCTAGCGGGGTGGGGAGGACCACTGGACCCTTGGGGGTGCCTCTCTTCACCTCCTATGCCCCAGATTATTCCTGCTAGACAAAAACCCTCAAGTATTCCCCGGCTCTTAGGACTCTATTTATATTACTGTGCTGGAAGACTCTAGGCCAGGGCTCTTGCTGGAGAAAGTGGACATAACAGGACCCAGCTATTATCAGGGAACTTGGATATGGCCTGGGAAAATCCAGCACCATGAATAAACTCTGGACTTGAAGCCACCAGGCCCTGGACCCTGATCTCACTTGGCCACAAATCTGCTGTATGACCTTGATCAAGCCTCCTGGACTCTCTGGGTCCAGTGTTCCCAGGTGCTCTGTGGTCTCTGGAAGACCTTGAAAGCTTGGAGCTTGCAGGTGTCTAAGGGTCTGATCACGTGTTGTAGCCACAGGAGAGGTGCACCTTTGTTCACAAGGGGTCAAATGCATCCTTCTTGAGCTCTCAACTCCAAAGACTCATACAAAAGTCCAGTTGGGGCCAGCTGTCGTGGCTCATGCTTGTAATCCCAGCACTTCAGAAGGCCAAGGCAGGAGGATTGCTTCAGGCCAGGAGTTCGAGACCAGCCTGGGCAACATAGCAAGACTCCATCTCTACAAAAAAAAAAAATAATAATAATAATAAAAATTAGCCAAGTATAGTGACCCATGCTTTGAGTCCCAACTACTCAGGAGGCTAAGGTGGGAGGATCTCTTGAGCCCAGGAGTTTGAGGCTGCAGTGAGCCATGATCATACCACTACATTTTAGCCTAGGCGACAGAGCAAGACCCTGCCTCTAAAAAAAAAAGTCCACTTGAGGCTGGAGGAGCCCTAGAGGGTTCCCTGGAGGAGATGGCACTTTGAGCCAGGCCTGAAGGATGGATCAGGTTTCAAGCAGAAGAGATGGATGAGAAAAGATGCTGCCAGATGAGGGAACAGCATGGGCAAAGGCAATGAGGAGAGAAAGTACCAGATACGTGGGAGGGAAGTGCGTAGCTAAGTGTAGTTTGAGCCTGAAGAAGCTGGGAAGGGCTGACCGGGACAGGCTGAGAGAGTGTGGAGAGGCGGTAAAATTTAGGGGTGAAGGACTTGTGCTCTGAGGTCAAGGTCCAGCTCTGCCTCTTAGCAGCTGGGTGATCTGAGACAGTTACGAACCACTGTGAACATCAGCATCCTCGTCTTCAAAATAGTAATAACAACACCACCTACCTTCCAAGTTAACAGGATCAAATGAGATGGCACATGGGATGTGCTTCCCACTGGGCCAGGCATGGAGGGGGTGCTCCCAAAAGTAGGCTGAGTGGCCACGACAGTGTTGCTAGGGCTTGGCTTGGGGAGAAGATAATAAACCAGTGGGTGGAGGGAAGGTGCCAGGCATTGCAGTCAGAGGCAAGATGGCCCCTGTTTTTTGTCACCTTTTTTTGTTTTTGTTTCTTTTCTCTTTCAGGGTCCTCCTGGGCCTTATGGAAATCCAGGTCTCCCCGGCCCTCCTGGAGCCAAAGTGAGTATTTGCTGGAGATGTGGCCATGGAGTGGGTGCTGGGGTTGGAGCCATGTTTGCAGTGCTTCCCAGGGGCGCCTGGTGGGCGGGCTTCAGAGGCACTGAAGGGGAGTCCCGCCCAAGCCAGGGGCACCCTCTGGGCCTCTTTCCAGGGCTGGGCCTTGTGCCTGGTCTGGAGACACAGTGCTTCCAGCTGGGAGACTTGGGGGAGTCAGGCAGTTGGAACCCAGAGCTTTCAGGGGAGTGGGCAGAGAGGTGATTTCTTGCTAAACAGGGAAGGCTGGCCTTGAATGTCAGACTAAGAACATAAGGCTTACCGGGTTGTAAGATGCATCCTGGGGAGGGATGTGGAAAGATCATGTTTTAGAAAGCTCACTGGATGCCATGAGGAGGATGAATGCGGGTTGGGGAACCAGAGCCAAGGCCGGAGACCAGGGGTGATACGAGGGAGAAAGGAGGCTAGTCCGGGCCAACTTAGGGGTGTGGGAGGAGGTAGGGTGGAAAGGATGGTGGTGGGTGCAAGGTGAGAGACAGTTACAAACACCAGACAGTGTTTACCTCCCTGATGTTAGCCCTGGGGACTGAACTGGGTCCCAGGAGGCGGAGCAAGATGATGTTGCATGTAGGAACATGTAGCCCGGTCAAGTGATCATTCATGGACAGATATTCTGGAACTCAGGATTGCTCTGAGCTGGAGATAGAGCCAGGGGGAGGCTGGCGCAGAAATGCCACCTCCCCCAGGGAGTCTTCTTGGAATACTCGAATTCACTTTTAATGAGATCTTAGTGGCTGATGCTTTGATGATATGGGAACACCACTTGCTGAGCTCTTCAGCCTGTTCCTGGAGCTCTGGCAGAGGGCAAGGTTGTTGGGGCACTGCATTGGAAGTGAGAAACTCAGAGCACCAAGAGGAGTGCCGAAGCCAGCAACATTCAGGTCATGGGAAAAGAAAGCTTGTGGAATGGCTGGAGGGACAGGAGGAGGGGAAGGAAGATGCTAAGCTCCCTGAAGCTAAGAGAACAGTGTCTGTGCCTAAGGAGCTGTGGAGGGCAGACGGGCTCCTGACTCAGGGGCCTCCCAGCTCAGCCTGTGTCATCTGTGGGGTAACCAGGTGAAGAGCACCCCTTTGCTTTGATTGGGCCAGGTCCCAGGTCATTCTTTGATAACCCAGCTGCAAAGGTTGAATGGCTTAAGGAAAGCCCTTAACTGATTGGCTCCAGGCCATGCACAGTGAGCTGCTGAGCAGCCTCTAAAGCCCATCTCTCCTGAGTCATGGAGTAGGGCTCCTTCTGGCCCATCAGCTTGTCTGAGAGCTTTGGACAGAGGTCTCACGTGGTAGCCCTGGGCATATGGATCTGTGGTGCCAGAGTCTTAGGGAAGAGCAGAGTGCAGGAGCACTGGCCTCAGCCCCTCTAGATCTGTGACTCTACGTCCAGGGCTGGGCTGGGTTCCTTTTTGGAAGGCAGGCAATGGAGGCCTCAGGTGTCCAGTGCTTAGCAGCTGCCTGGAGGTGCTCTGGGCTATCACAGGGTGAACACTGATGATAACAGCCGTATACTGAACGCTTCCTGTGTGCCAGGCGCTGTTCATGCATTTGATGTGGTTTGTCTCATTTGATCCCCACAAAGACCTAAAGAGATGGGTGGAGATACTGTACCCATTTACAGATGGGGAAACTGAGGCACAGGTCGAGTAAGACATTGTCTAGGAAATGGCAGCAGAGCCTGCCCCCATGGGTCAGGCAGAGAGGCAGAAACTCATTTGGAGACTTCTGCTCTGCAGAGACCATGGGCACATCAAGATGCCGAGCATCAGCAGCCGTTTTGAATGGCCAGGCTTGCCCCTTCCTGGCCTGCTCTGGGACCAGTGGATCCTGTCTCCTCCCACCCCCAGACTCACTCCCTGCTCCTGTGGTAGCAGATGCTCCATCAGCTCCTTCTGCCGGCCCTGCTCAGAGCACTGTGAAACCTCAGCGCCAGGCCCATGATAGCCCACCCCAACCTTGCTAATATATGTGCCACGGTAGGAGGAGGGCCTGCCAGCTGTTTCTCCTCGCATTTTGAACACATCTCTGAGTGTGGCCACTGAGGCTCCTCCCTAGCAAGTGAGTTCTCCTGCCACCACATGGAGCTGGGAACCATGGACTCAGGGCCTCATGGACAGGACTCCCATTTGCATCTGTGTATAATAGATAAGGGTGTGGGTTCTATAAAATACACTGGAATCAGAGGCTGCTTCCCTCATTGGGACTTGGATAAAATGCCAGGGGGAAACGTCATGGCTTTTGCCTGGACACTTGGCCCTGAGGCCAAGGGTGAACAGAGGTGGCCCCAGGGCAGGCTGGTGGGAGGCCCAGGTAACTGGGCCAGGGCCCTAGGCTGATCTGTGGCATGGGCAGGACAAGGTTAAAGCAGAGGCCCTCCCTGGATGGAAGTAATGACTTGGCTGAGATTGGATGAGAAAGCTGTGTGTCTGCATGAATGGGTGGGACCCTGGGAAGAGGGTCCTAGGGTCCTTACTGTTCAGCAGATCCCCTTTGGGATGGGAGTTGACCTGGTGGGACTGTAGGGCTGGTCTCCCCCAAGGCCTGTGGTGTCCCCTCCTCTTCCAGCATGGTGTCTGGGGCCACACATCCATTCATCCTCCTTCAGTCAACAAACGTGTATTGAGCACCCACTACGGGCTGTTGACAGATAAATCAGTCACACCGGCAGGGCTTGCCCTGGGAGCACAGAACTGGATCAGCCCCATACAGTCATCCCTTCAGTGCATCTCCACCTTCAGGTGCTTATGGCCTTGTGGGAAGACGATTCCTCTGCTAGACTCAAGGGTGGGAGAGATGGGTGGTTTGAGGAAGACCAAGAAAGAGAGAAAGCAGAGGTGAGGGACCTCATCCCTCCTGAGGGTGCAGAAGAGTGAAAGTTCAGAGGGCCAAGGGACCTTGCCTAGATCACGGCTGGGCAGTGGGGGGACTGTATTTCAGATCCTTGGGTTTGCCTGCCAGAAGGAGCTTTGTCAAGGTGTCACAGCTGGCACAGGCTAGATCCAGGCCACACCCCATCTTCCTCCTCCAGAGCCCAAGGCTTTGCCCATCTGCCATCTACCCACATAACCCAAGTTCCAATCCAGCAGGGAAGGGAGCTCGTCAGCTCCAGCACAGAGTTGGATCCAGGACTTTGAGAATGAGGCAGAGAAGCTAGGACCCTGAGAGGATGTGTTTCCACTTAGAGCGGTGCTGACCCGTGGCAGGTGCTGCAGAAGGGGCAGTTGTCTGCATGTGTGAGGCACTGGGGCTACCAGCGACACAGGCAAGCATGGTCCCTGCCCTTGGGGAGTGTAGAGGGAGCGAGAAAGCAAAACAAGCCAACCATATTGACAAATGCAGACTTACACCATGATTAGGTCTCTAGGGCTCCATGTGAGAGGCCCGGGGTGCTCAGAGACCCCACGATACGGGGATTGATCTAGTCCGGGAGGTGAGGGACACCTTCTCAGAGGGCAGGAAGGTTGAACCAAGGTCTGGAGTATAGCGGATGACAAGGCAAAGGGGCTGGTGGAGGCTGGTGAGGGCAACAGGACTGGTAGTTGGTGGTATGATTTTTGGACTTTATCCAAAGAGCAGCTGGAAGACCCGGAAAGGATTTCAGCAGAATCGACATGACTGGATGAGGTCTGCAAATGCCATTTAGGCCATTTGAGAAGCAGAGCTTGGCTGGTGGCCAGATGGAGGGCTGGAGCTGCCCTGGGGCAGGGTGCTGATGCTGGACCATGGTGGAGTCAGGTGGGATGCAGGTCCTTGGTGCAAATGAGGAGCTCTAGGGCAGAGTTGGGGGTCTCCTTCTGGATAGGGAAGCTAGTACTCCCCACCCGTGCTCCCTGCACTGGGCCATGAGGCTCCTGGTTCCACTCTTGGGCAGCCAGCCACCTTGACTCTGGTCTGGTCCACTTGGTCTGCAGTGAACTAGCCAGGATGATATGGCCCTCGGACACTGGGAAGGAGATGTGGTCAGCAGAGGGCAGGCTCCATGGCCCAGGTGGCTGCTGGCAGAGCTGGTGTGCGCTTTACCTTTCCTCTTCCTCTAATGTTCCTTCCTTTGGGCCAGGACCTGTGCTGGGCACTTGAGATCAGAGATGGAGTATACGGGGGGCTTCCAGCCCAGAATATTTTAATCCTTTGTGATTTAGTGCTCATTTGTCTCAGCCCCTCTCTGGGCCTCAGCCACCCAAGGAAAATGTGGAGAAGTCCAGAAGATGTCAAGAAGAAAGTGAGCTACCTGTAGTGGTCCTGCCCAGTAATAAGCTCTGAGAGCATTTTGAGCAACCTTTGGGCCAGGCCCCGGCCAAGAGCTTTATGTACTTTGCAGGGCAGGTATTATTACCCCCATTTTACAGATGAAGGAATAGGTCCAAGACGCTAAATAACTGCCCAGTGTCACATTTCTAGTAAGTGGCAGAGCAAGCATTCAAACCCTGAACTGTCTGAGCTCAGGGTGGCAATCTAGCCCTCAGCTCCACAGCTCTCTGGTCTTCCCTGTGTGTGTCACATATGTGAGTGTGGATCCACTTTGTAGTAGCTGGGTATCTGGCCTTCCTCACTTAACAATTATTGTGAACATTCTCCTGTGTTAGCAACTTGGCATCCATCACATATGATTTAATGGCTTCATGGAATTCTATCAACACTAATATCCCATGCTTTATATAACTTACTCCATTTGTAAAAAAAATCACTTCCACTTTAAATTAATACACAAATATTATCTTGATTAACATTACTGTATATAAATGTTAGAATATCTCCAATTATTTCATTAGGATAAGTTCATCAAAAATAGAATCGCTGATGTGGTCTCAGGAGTCATCGTGCCCAAGTTTGAATCCTGGCTCTACTCATGCAGGGCAGACAAGCCCCAAATTGGGGATTAGCCTGGGAGGGTTCTTGGCTTCAGTCAGGAAAGAATTCAACAGCCAGCTGGTGGTAGAAGAAAACAGCTTTATTGATGTGGCAGTACAGCTCCGTGACTGCTCCGGCAGAGCAGGGCTACCCCATAGGCAGTGTGCTGACAGTGACAGTTCAGAGGCAATTCTGCAGTCGTATTTATGCCCACGTTTAATTATATGCAAATTAAGAGGCAGAGTATGCAGAAATTTCTAGAAAAGGGGTGGTAACTTCCAGGTCATCAGGTCATTGCCATGGAAAGGGGCAGTAACTTTCAGGTTGTCACCTGAGAGGTGATTCTACCTGGTGCCTGTTTTAGCTAGTCCTCAATTTGGTCCCAAGTCCAAGCCTTGCCTCCAGAGTCAAGTCTCATCTCCCACCTCACTACCATTTGCTGATTGTATGACTTTGGGCAGTTACTTAAAACTTGGAGCGCCTCAGGTTCCACTTCTGTAAAACAAGGATGATCATAGTTCATACCTCATAGGATTGTTCTGAGGATTAAACTGTGTGTGTGTATGTGCACGCATGTATGTGTATTTATATATGTATATGTGGACATATATCAAGACATATACCAAGATATATTTGTATATACATACACATGCGTACCTACACATATATACAAATGATTTATAATCTGCCTTGCACATGAGAGACATATGAGTGCTTAGCTGTTATTTTATTAGCAATTGCCTTCTAGAAAGGTTAAACTGATTTATGCTGCTGCTAGCATTAAAGGAAGATATTTTTAAAAGAAGATAATTTATTATCATTTTCACTTAATTGATCATCTATGAGATGTATGTTTTTCTTAAATCTCTTTTCCATTTGTACTTCAACACTTATGAGTTGGTTTATTTTGGGAGGTTGGGATGTTGCCATTTGTTATTGGTTTGTAAACATTATTTTGAGGTTATTAAGGCTTTGTGCACCTTACAAATATTTTCTAGTTTGTTGTTTGCTTCTTAAGAGTATTCATGATGATTTTCACAAATAGAAATGTTATCCTTTAAAAAAAGTAATGTGTCAGATAATCTCAGGAGGGCTCTATTGATCTATAAAATCTGTGGCTCTTTATTTTGCTTCTATATATAGGAATGTTTTTCCCATTTTAAGATCAGATAGGTATTCATTTATATTCCTTGTCATTTCATAAAATCATTTGTACTCTTAAAAAATTTAAACCATCTGGAATTCATCTTAATGGGGGTGGTGGAAATGAAGATGGGCTCCAGAATTATTTTTCCTCCGATAGTTAACCACTTGTTAAACCATCTTTCCTCCGCTGTTTACTCTATGATAGACAAGGGTCTAATACAAGCCATTGTATTATGTTTCATTGTTTATTTATTTTTGTGCTAGTAAAATACCAATTATATGACATTTACTATCTTTATTCTATGTATCCTCCTTCTTCTCTTCATTTAAAACATTTCTGGCTATTTATTCTATCAGATGAACCTTATGCCTATCTTAATAATTTCCTTGAAAAAACGCTTGGGATTTTTACTGGAATTGTAATTAAATACATATGTTAATTTGTGAAGAGTTACCATCTTTAAAATATTACATTTTTCTGTCTAAAAACATGGCATGTCTTCCTATTTGGTTGAATTTTTACAATGTCTCTTAGTAAACTTTAATGGTTGTTATTACATAAGCCCTGCACATTTCTTATTAGGTTTATACTTAGAAATTTTATATTTTTTTGCTGTCCTGAATGGAATATTCTCCCCATTATATTTTCTAGGTAGCTCTCATCTAGTGAAAATAACTATCGATTTTTTTATTTTTTTATTTTTTAATTTAATTTATAACCATCCCCTTACTGAATCACCTTATTAATTCTATTAGTATTTCAGGTGGTTCTCCTGGATTGTATAGATAGGCAGTCACATTATTTGCAGAAAAGAACATATTGCTGTCTCATTTTCCTCAAAGGCTAGTAGTTCTTATTTATTTTTCCTGCCTTATTGCATTGTCCAGAACTTCTGGACCCATGAAAATAGTCGTACTGATAGTGAGAGGCCTAGTGAAAATTCAGAGAAAGTTCTGGGGCTGGAGCCAGATTTGACCCATTCCTATCCCTACCATTGTCTTTTGAGACTCTGTTCACTCATTTGCTCATTTGTGAAACATTTTATGATGACTTCTCTGGGCCAGGCCCTGTGCTGGATACTGAGACCAAAGATGACATATATAGGAGGCTTCCAGCTCAGAATTTCTCAATATTTATTCATTTATTTGTTTGTTTGAGACAGGGTCTTGGTCTGTCATCCAGGCTGGAGTGCAATGGTGCTATCATAGCTCACTGCAGCCTTGACCTCCTGGACTCCAGCAAGTCCTCCCATCCAGCCTCCCAAGTAGCTGGGACTACAGGTGTGCGCCACCACACCCAGCTAAATTTTTTGCTTTTGTAGAGACAGGGGCTCACTTTGTTGCCCAGGCTGGTCTGGAACTCCTGGTCTCAAGTGATCCTCCTTCCTTGGCCTCTTAAAGTGTTGGGATTATAGGCATGAGCCACCATGCCTGGCCAGAATTTCCAAATCTTTTGTGATTTATTCCTCCCTTGTCTCACCCCATCTCTGGGCCTCAGCCACCCAAGCCTTCTGTTCTATTTCCCAACCCTACCTGCAGGAAAGGTGTTCACCATAGTTCCCATTCCCGCTATGTTCTTGGCACTTAAGGCTCCCATCTGTTTTCTAGTACCATCTGCCTCTGTTAACTAATCCAGGCAGAGTCTGCCATTTCACATACAGAGAGGGAAAGTGGCTTGCTCAAGGTCACACAGGCTCTATCGTGGTCACACAAGCTCATTGGCTGGAGAGCTGGTCTGGCAACAAGATTCTTGTTTCTATGAAGGTGTAAATGGTTAGTTAGACTTTGTATATAACTTATATTTCTTATTGGAAGATTTGCAGGAGCCTGGCTGGGAAGACATATAGTGTGCTCTATCCCAGAAGTCATACCTTCACCTGTCTAGGGGTACCTTGAGCATCCCTTGAGCTGCTACTTCATCTGGTTCCTCCTTGTCTTTTGCCAGCCTCAACTTAGCTGTAACTCTCTTCAAGGATTTACCTCCGTCTAGGTGGAGTTCTCTCCAACTTCCTCCTGCCCTCCACTTACCACTGGATTGTAGTTTTTCATCTGCAGTATATCAAAATTTAAAGAGTTCAGGCTCTGGAACCAGACTGCAAGAACCTAAATCCCACTTTCTTTTTTTTAATTTTTAATTTTTATTTTAAGTTTCGGGCCATGGGTGCAGGATGTGTAGGTTTGTTACATAGGGAAACGTGTGCCATGGTGGTTTGTTGCACCTGTCAACCTGTCACCTAGGTATTAAGCACAGCATGCTTTAGCTAATTTTCCTAATGCTCTCCCTACCCTACTCCCCTGCCACCGACAGGCCCCAGTGTATGTTGTTCATCCCAATGCGTCCATGTGTTCTCATTGTTCAGCTCCCACTTATGAGTGAGAGCAGGCAGTTTTTGGTTTTCTGTTCCTGCATTAGTTTGCTTAGGATAATGGCTTCTTCATCCATGTCCCTGCAAAGGACATGATCTCATTCCTTTTTATGGCTGCATAGTATTCCATGATGTATATGTACCACATTTTCTTTATCCAGTCTATCATTGATGGGCATTTAGGTAGATTCCATGTCTTTGCTATTGTAAATAGTGCTGCAATGAATATACAAGTGCATGTATCTTTGTAATAGAATGACTAAATCCCACTTTCTAATTGTATGACCTTGGACAAGTGACTTATTCCTGCTGTGTCTTAGCTTCCTCTTCTGTAAGAGGGGGATAGTGATCATTGCCAACTTATGGATTTGGAGGATTAAATGAGTTAATATGTGTCCAGGGATTAGAAGAGCACACAGTAAATATTAATGCTTATCATCATCACTGGTCTCTGTGGTTTTTCCGTCATGGACATGCATGTGTCTGTTCCCCACCATGGCATTCCCTGTTTTCTGTTCATCTTGAGATTTGGCTTGTAGCATCTGTACTTGTAGGTATCATACTCGGGCAGGCATTGCATCTCGAGTACTGTGCTGGCTGCTGAGAATGCAGAGAGAAATCCATAAATAACTAAAATGCCCGGGTAAGGACCGTGGGCAAGGGAACAAGTCATCATTTTGGGTCTCAGTTTCCTTTTTTTGTAAGATGAGAGAATAGGATACCTGAAGGCCCAGCCCTGAAAGCTTGTTAAGCCCAGCTCCTCTATCAGCTGCAGATCGAGGTGGGCACAGGCTGGCTGAGAAAGAGCTGCTGTCCTTTTTTGGCCATTGGAATCCTTGGTAGCCCTAGGCCTGGCCTTGTACCATGGACATAAAAGGCATTGAGCTGGGCTTCTGAACAGCCCAGGGTGGGAGGGTGTCCAGGAGGAGCAGCTGCGGCGCAAGGTGAATCCCAGAGGTGAGGTTCTGCAGAAGATATGACCTGGAGGGGCCCAGATGGACAGAGTTGGAGTTCTGAGGACCTTCAGCCTGGGGTAGCTGGGGGGATGGGGAGTGTGAGAGAAGCACCCAGGCCTCCCATTTGCAAATGGGGCTTTGAAGCCAGACCTAGTCTGGGGACGGACTCAGCCTTTGTCTCTTCCCTGCCAGGGAAGGCCAGCCCAGGCTGGGAATTGGCCTTCTCTGAACCCACCTTTGTCCTTCCTTGGAACAAATGGGTGCTTTGAGGACTAAAGGAGATGGTGCACAGAGTGGGGCTAGCTCAGTGTCTGTGCATAGTAGGTGAGCAGCGAAAGCTCATTCCTTTCCCTTCTAGAGGCACTTTCTAGTTCAGAATGCAGTGATGTCTGGTGGAGGGTGACCGAGTCAGGATTTGGAAACTCTGAGTTCTAACGAAGAAAAGAACTGAGTGGGAATTAATTAAAGTTGCCCAAACCACCCCTCCCATGTGTCACGACCATTATCCCCCTGGCTCCTTGCCTGGAAACCTGGGAAGCTGGCGTGTGTTTGTGTGTGTGTGTGCACATGTATGTGTGTGCGCATGTGTGGTCCCCACTTTAAAGGTGAGGGAGCTGAGCTCGGGAAGTTGCAGTGACTTGCCTGAGGTTCCACTGTGAGTCTGGCAGGTCCAGGACTTCTGACTCTGGGCCCAGCTGAGGCAGGGAGGGGAGAGGGCTGAGGGTGGGATAGGAATGGGGACAAAAATTAAGAGCTCTTAGAAGGTGACACAGGGTGGACTGACTTTCCACAGGGCTGTTTCCTGAGTCATCTGATCAGGTTTGGCTAAAGGAGAGGAGCCACAGCCAGAAGCACCCCATGAGAGACACGGCTAGTGAACCTGTGGGCCCTTTTCCTGAGCCCAGTGCTCTCAGGAGCCAGGATCTGAGCGACAGGGACTGTCCTCTATGCTAGGCACAAAGAGTGCTTGCCTCTGACTGGGGACTCACTGCTTGTCAGTTTCTCCTCAAGTTACTGCCTATTCTAACTCAGCAGGAGCCAGGGCAGCCCAGAACGCAGGTCTGGGAGTCACCAGTCAGGGTTATAATCTCAGCTCTGCCAATGCCTCGTCTTGAGGCCCTAGACAGTCCCTTTCCTTCTCCTAGCCTCAGTTTTCCCAAATATATTATGAGAGGAATAATGCCTCCTTTGCCTCACTAGATTGTAGGAATCTAGTGAGGTGAGGGATAGTGCCAACTGTGAAGGGCCGTACACACCTGTAAGTGGCTGTTCGTGCATTGAACCTCATGTACAGACCCATGAGATGGATATCAACATTCTGGAAAATCAAAAAGTATTGACATGCCTCTTGGACATGTCTCTCAGGAACCCCTGAGAGCCCCAGGGGAACAAGCCAGGAGACAGTCCTGGCCACGTGCACGGGCAGAGACTGGTCACCTGGAGGATGGACGCAGAGCTCTACAAGTAGGATGTGGAGGATGCATTCCAGCTGTGAACTGAAGAATGTTTGTGGTTTGGCTAATGATGATTGGAGAAAGGGTTTCTAGGTGTGGGTGGCTGCCTGAGCAACAGCCTGGTTGCAGGACGGTGTGGGACATGGCTGGGGCGTGGGCTGTGGTTTGAGGATAGAGCAGAGGGACCCTCTCTGTGGGTTTGGCTGCTGAAAGGAGAGCAGAGTCTAGATAGGGTGCCTGGGACTGGCTGGATTACAGAAGACTTGGGCTAGCAGAAGGAGGAATTTGGACTTTGTCAGCGTGCAGTCAGGGGAAGCTGTGGAAGGTGTTAGAGCAGAGGAGTAGTGGAGTTGGAGAAGACCCTCTGGAGGTGTGTGAGCGGGAGGATGGATGGGAAGGTGTTTGAGCAAGGGAGCAGGGCTTTGAGCAGAGTTTGTGGGGAGACAGACATCCTCTCCAGATGACTTGGTGGCCAAAGTGGAATTGTTTTTGTTTCAGGGACAGAAAGGGGACCCAGGGCTCTCACCAGGAAAGGCCCACGATGGGGCAAAGGTAGGTTTCCAGGGACCCCAGTTCTCAGGGAAGAGGGGAGTGGATGATAGTGAAATTGCCACACTTTGCAGCTAGCCGTCCTGGCAGAGGCCATGCATGGCAAAGGCAGGGAGGTGGGAACATCTAGAAGGGTTAGGGTATGGTTTGGTTTTTTCCTTGAAGTCCTTTAGCCTTTCCCAACACCAAACCCACCCAAGGTTATTCCCAGCCACCTTCTTTCCAGAGTGCAACCAACAAAACTGACAAAAGATTTCTCCTATGGGCACACCCTTGGTGAATGTCCTTTTGCCTAATGTCCTGCATGGCTTTCTGTGGGGCCTGTTAGGTGACTGTAGGCATCCAGAAGTTTCTTGGTAGCACATGGCCAGGAAGCTTCCAATAGACACTCAAAGCCTTTGCTGAGGTTAACTCCAGCAGATGGGTCTGTGGATTTCTAGGAGGCTAGAGATTCAGGGCTCCCTAACTCTGAAGGGCTATGAAACCAAGTTTGCCTGCAGAAGGAAAAACACTTTGGCTAAAGGCCTTCATCCGTCTCTGAAGCATCCACCCCATAAACTGAGCAAGGGACTTGGAGAGAGTGCGGGACAGATGGGAAGAGGGGAGCCCAGAACTCCAAATGAGATTGTCTAGTGTGTCAGTCTTCCAGGCACACACACCCTGGAAGCAATGCCCAGGTCTGCCTGACTTCCTTCTGGACACAGCCCCAGAGCCATCCTGATGGATTGAACTCTGCTTCTCAGCCCAGCCTCCTGTGCTTAAAGACACCTAGAGCTGGCTGCTTTCTTTGATTTCCCCAAGACACGAGTGGCTTATTGCTTCACATCCTCACTGCTAGGTGTTTGCACTTAGCACATATTTACTGGGTGACCCAGGGTCCCAGGAGAGTGTTCCCATATACTACCACTTGACCCCCATCATAACCCCATGAGCCAAGACAGATGGGCCCAGCTTACAGTTGAGAAAATGGAGGCCTAGGCAGGGGTGGCTTGCTGGAGGTCATGCAGCTGATAAGTGGCAAAATGAGATCGGCACCCAGGAGCCCAGGCTTCTCTCCTGCTCCTGTGTGGCCTGTTCTCAGGTCTTGGGGTGGTGGCAGAAATGCCCCCTGCTTGGCCAGCGGCATGCCCAGCAATGGAAGGTGTCTCAGGACTGCAGGGAGAGATGGCTGATTGATATGGGACTGATAAGGCACGTGTCCTCTGGAGCATAGTTTTCAAACATGGTTTTAGTATTGGAACCCATTCTTCAAGTGGTGTCTTCTGCTGAAGCCCAGTATGTAAAATAGATCAGATGGAGCCGCTGAGTCGAGTGGGGAGGGGGCTGGGTACACCACCCACTCTTCTTGCTGGGCAGCCCCTGAGTCTCCTCTGAGGCCTCTACTTCTCTATGAATCTCATTTGGAAACAACCAGCCATTGGAATTTACCATTCCAATTTGTAGAGTGTAGCAGAGTGTCTCTGCTCCCGTTTTCCTGCCTCATCCACCTTGTCTGTGTCTTCCAGGGCGACATGGGCTTGCCTGGGCTCTCTGGGAATCCAGGACCTCCGGGACGAAAGGTACTGTTTGGTTTTGATGCTTTGCCTTGTGCGGTGGGCCTCCTAGCAAGCCAGGTCTTCAGGCAGAAGAGCTGTGGGCCCACCTGCCTCTCCCCAGCCCCAGCCCAGCTCCCCTGGGCACAGGGCACATGGGCGAGAGGTGAGAGAGCTTTCCAAGGGTTGTGCCTGTTGGGGACAGGGAATACCTTGGCTTGCAGTGGGTGCCTCCCACCATGGTTAATGAGGTAGCATAGGAAGTATCCTTGGTTTGCTGTCCTTCCTTTTGGGGGCCCAGCTGCTCCCAGGGAGGCCACCTTCAAGAAAACTTGTGGTGATGGAGTACCCTGTGCTGGCCCTGGCTCCACTACCCACTGGCTGAGTGGTCTTGGGCCTGCAAGTCCTGTCTCTGCCCCTCAGCCTCCTCCTACATGAGATGGAGACAATGATCCCCATCTCTGACCCTGCACAGTCTGGGGCTGTGTGACCAGGAGCAAGGCCTGGAGCAGAGAAGTTGAGGGAGTGGACCCTGGGGTCAGTTGGACCTGGGTCCTACTCCCACTTCTGCCATTTCCTGGCTGGGTGACCTTGGGCAAGTCAATGAGCTCTCAGAGTCTAATATGTGGCCCTCGCTGATGCTCTGCAGGGGAAGGGGAATGATCTGGAGAGGCAGTGCGTTCTCGCTACCTTTCTGGCTGTTGTTATGTCGTGCCCATCCCATCCCCATTTCAGCCATGCTGGGGGAGTTACCTGTCCAAACGCCTGTGCGAGGAAAAGACTGGCATTTCCTGGATAGTGGGTCTGTAACTTACAGTCCCCCGGGATTTTTGTGACTCCTCCAGCCTGTGTCTCCCTTCCTTCAAGACTCTACTCTAGTTGTGCCTACTCCAGGGAGTCCTCCTGGAGCACCCAGCTTCAGGCCATGAGGCTCCTGTCTGCTCAAGAACACTTAAGCTGTCTTGGCTTAGTAATTTTGAGCCACCAGGCATGCCTCACCAACCAGGGTGTGCAAATCTCGTTTATTGCTCTTCCTACTGAGCCTAGCATGAAGCCTGTGCATAGCAGGTGTTCAGGAAATGGGGGAAAGCAATGCAGACTAAGGATCGATTGCTTTTTCCAAGAAAATCCCCGACTGCTGATGGATTGTCTGGTGAATCCATCGACCTACCACTGTGTCTTAAGCTTCTGCCCTGGCTCCCAGCTATGGCCACAGCTGAACTGTCTCTAGGCCATCTGGCTCTCATCTGGACAGCTGGGGTGTCTCCCAGCTCCATCCTGTTCTTGCCTTGAGAGCCCCATGACACAGGGGGCCTTGCAGGACCTCGTTCCCCCATTCCCTTCTCCATGGCCACAGCAGGCCATACCTTCAACCTGAGAGGCCCGCCCCAGAAGCAGTGGCTGTTTGTGAGCTGGGAAACATGGTCTTTTCTGGCTCAGAGAACACAGAGGGACTTGCGCTCCCCACTTACTTCCTCTCTGGGCTCTAGCGCTTTCTGATGGATGAGGTGTGAGTGGAAAAGTCTCCTTCCGGTCCCAGCTCATAAAGCAGCCTCGGGTGGTCTTGTTCTGCGTGGGGGTGGCAGCCTAGCAGAGGTGGCAGGAGATGGGGAAACCAGACCGGAACCAGCTCCTCCCTGGGGTGCCAGGGCTCCTTGCATTAAGCAGATGTCCGGGGAGGCCAAGGACCCCCAACCAAGAGGAGCCAGCTCACCTGAGCAGGGAGAGGCAGCTTCTCTAAGTTAAGGAAAAGCCACTAAGCAGCTGGAAAACTATTTGGCAAAGCCAATTGCTCTGAGTTCCCCTCTGGCCCTGGCCTAGACACACACAGAAGAGTTTGGTCTGTGGCAGGCTGGCGTCACCCACTCACAGAGGGTGCTGGGTGAAGCATCGGGGAGCTGAGGTCCCAAGGCAGAGACCCCTGACCAGTGGTGGGGATCAGAGAAGAGAACCACTGCCATGGGCAATGTGTCTGGGGCCACCATTGTAGATGGTCTCTCCTATCACACACGTCTTTGGTGACAACAGCAGCCACTTGGCTCTGATCTAGTAGTGTGGCTTTTCTGTATTATTTCTTGTGGGAAGCCTTGAGGGAAGAAGGGAGGTGAGTGGATAAGAGGTGAGGTCAGCTTCCTCTTCGTGCTCACCAGCACATTGAATTTTTGTCGTTCTGAGGCAACACGGATAATCCTATTTATTCATTTATTTAACAAGAATTATTGAATGCCTATAATGTGCCAGCCACTGAGCTGAATGGACAAAAATCCCTGCCCCGCAAGGCCTGCATCCTTGTGGCAGGGTGGGGAGACAGATGATACAAAGAAAAACAGTAAAAATAAAAGGTACACTATAAGACAGAAAGGGCTATGGAGAAAAATTAGCAAGAGAAAGGGAGTTTTGGTTGGAGGGTGCAGTCTACAGCAGTGGCTCCCAGCTGGGGAGCTCAGGCCCCATCGTGGTGATTCTGGCTCTGGTGGTCTGAGTGGGACTCAGGCATCAGTAGCTCTAAAAGGCCTCCAGGTGGTTCCCACGCGCAGCCAAGAATGAGAGGCACCAATTTAATGAAAATACCTTCCATGGGTTTCTAAGCTGTAGGGCTAGGATTCAAACCCAGGTCTTCTGACCCTCAGGCCCTTTCTGTCACCACAAGGCTGATTGAAACAGTTTCTCAAACAAGACAGTGCCCATCCAGTAAAAAAGAGGCTGCCTACCCGAGAAGGTTTGTTTCTCTGCCACCGCCTGAGATGCTTGTGGAAGGACTTTGCTGGGCCAGTTCCCAAGGTAGGGAAGACACGCAAACCAGGTCAGATAGACCTGGATGGAATCCCCGCTCTGTCCCTCTCCTGCTGTGTGAGCTTGGGCAAGTTGCCTCACCTTGCTGGGCCCCAGCTGTCTCATGAGATGGTTGGGAGGATTAAATGAGATGTAATATCCCTGCACTCAGCACAGGGCTGGCACACGGCTGGCACTTTGTATGTATTTGTGCAATGAATAAATAATGATCATGATGATCATGAAGAGAAGCATCTGAAGAAGGTCTTGCCCATCTGGTAGCGCTAGTCATTTTGCTAATTTCCAGCTAACCACCCTCCACTAGCCAAGAAGGCTGCCAAAACTCCATTTGCACCTCCCATGCTTTCTGTCATCTAACCCTCCTGTTTTCTCTCCTGTAGACCAGTGGTTCTCAACTTGGGGTGATTTTGCCCCCCAGGGAACAGTTGGCAATGTCTGGAGATATTTTTGGCCATTACCTACCACTGGGAGGGAGGTCCTACTAGCTTCTAATGAGTAGGAGCCAGAGATACTGCTAAACACCCCGCAATGCACGAGATAGCCCTTCCCTCCCATACACATACAAGATGTGTCCAGCCCACAAAGTCAAGGTTGAGAAACCTTGCTGTATAGAAACCCTGGCCCCATCCAATCCCACATACCCTGGGCCTTCCTGCCTCCCTGTGTCTGCTTCTGCTGTGCCCTCCCCAGGCATGCCCTCTCCTCCACACTCATCCTCATGTGCCTGCCCCTTGGCTCTGTTCTTAGAGAAGAATAGCATCTTCTTCAAGAGGACTCCCCAGCACCTCCAGGCAGAAGTCACGCCTCCCTTCTCTGACCATTTGGCCTCCCTTCTCAGCCTCTTTGGGCTAGTGGGCAACCCACTAGTGTCAACACATTGCTTAGACTGGACAGTGGACAGTACCCAACCCGTTCATCTTTGTTTCTCATGTGGGGCTTAGCGCAGTGCTGACCACATTCAACTCCCTCGCTCCTCACCTCTGGCAAGCCTCACGAATTGATCTTTCTGGCCAAGTCCTGACACAGCCCCTGAATCTTTCTTACCATACTGCCCCAGATAGACATGATGCATGGAACAAAACTGCTACTCAAATCAAAACCTGACTTGCTTCTCTCCAGCCTGACTTCCCCCTAGCTCCCTCCTGTTGCCCCCACCCTGCCCCCCTAGCAGGAATGCTGCTTGAGTTGGCCATTATCCGTGGAAACTATAATAAAATGGGAGAGCATGGAGGTCATCTGGAAGTGTGTCTGGGGAAATGTGATTGAGGCTGCCTGAGATGATTTCCCACCTTTCTGCCGAACTCCCGGTTCTGCCTGAGTGTGGCACCCCCAATTCCGTAGAGTTCCTCCCGAGAAACTTCTCCAGGCTCCCCTGCTTCTGCAGCCCATACCCACTGGCATCCCTCCTATCCCATCCTATGTCTCCTGTCCAAGTCCTGCTCCTCCCCCAAGCCTCAGTTTACAATGTCACTTCCTCTGGCTGGGTGCAGCTACATTCTTCTAGCACTCTCCTTCATTCCACTTAATATGCATTTAATGCCCACATCCCCTTGTAGAAGGTAGAGTTTTTTCTGTTCATTGGTGTATCTCTAGTGCCTAACACAGGGTCTTGGTCATTGCTGGGGCTCAACAGACATTTGTTTGATGAATGAATAACTGGATGAATGAATGAGCCATGCAGAAAATATACCTTCCTGCCTGGAGCTGTCTCAGGCATCCACGGAGCAGAGTTTGGTGTCAGACACCTGGCTGTGCCACGATGGACTGTGCTTTTAGACTAGCCACAGACTTCGGAATCCTACAATTTCTGAGCCCACAAGACACTTGGAGAGGCTAGCTGGGGAAGCTGAGGCCCAGAGAGGCACCTTGTCCAGCATCACATAATAAGACCCTCTACTCTAGGCATGTGTTTCTCACTCTTTGATTCTTTCTGTCCTGCTGATGGCCCAGTCTGGGGTGTGGGCTGCCCAGGAGGTAGCGAAGTTCAGCAGAGATTAATGGAGAGCTAAGCAAGCTTGGTGAGTTTCATGTCAACTACAAGGGGAGCTGAGGCCTCGCACAGGCGGAGGTGGAGCCTGGGTGGACAGCCGATGTCTGAGTACATATTGGTCCCTAGGACCCCCAGGCAAGGACGGGACCCCTCCCCTCCCTGCCCAAAGCCCAAAAAGCAGCCCAGCCAGACGGGGAGACGGTCTGTAGCAACAGTGAGGTGATGTCTGGTTTCTCCTTGCGCATTGTAAGCAATGATTAATCTGGCTCCCAAACCAAAATATAGACCGAGTTCTATTATAAACACAGGTCCTGTGGAGACCCGCCTGCTGGGCAGCCAGAGGCCCCTTGCAGACACCACGGTCCCTGGAGCTCCCCGAAACATTCCCTCTCCCTTAGTGCCAGTCAGGCACCGATCACAAACTGGAAAGTCACTGCCCATGGGCCCACCTTGCGGTCAGCACCCGCCCCATAATTGGCGGGGCGCTGCACAAGATAATGGTTTAGATTCTTGCAGGTCTGGGGCCCTGTCATTTGAAGCTATTTGCTGGCCCCAGCTTGGTAAACATTGTTAAGATGCTTCCAGGGAGCATAAGCACCTCCTGCCGCCTACCTCCCGCCTTGGCTATGTTCGCTCTGCTGCTACTGGCCATCCAGGAGAAACTGGGGTGTTCATGGCAATGTTCAAGGCCCTTCAGGGTCCCTTGATCAAGAGATACCTAGAAATTGTATATCCCAATGGGTGTGGAATCCCAGGGAAAAGTACTGGCTTGGTCATAACTTGCTAGGTAACTTTGGACAAGTCCCTTTCCCTCTCTGAGCTTCAGTTTCTCAGTCCGTCCAATGAGAAAGGAGATTGTCAAACTAATGGTTTGGGGACCTTTCAGCTCAGTTATTCCAGGGTTTCATGACTGACCTCTGCCTGAATAATGCTGCAATGATGTGAAGCTTTCATCCCAGGGAGGCACATCTATAAGGGGATCTCTCCTTGAGTGGCTTTGTGGCTCTTCTAGGCAGGTCTTAGGCCTCAATGAGCACGTTTCATCCCATGCTTTTTGATGGCTAAGGACGCGATATTGGAGTCACAGGCCAGGTGCTGCCCCTAGAAAGCTGTGTGGCCTCAGCAAAGTCTCTTTACCTCTCTGAACATCAGTTTCCTCAACTGGCAAATGTGTATGGTAATTTCTGCCTCCTAGGAGTGATAGCAAGGAGTCCATGAACTGATATATGAAGGCTTCAGTGCTGAGCCAGGCATAGGGCCTGCCACCATGCATGGCCGTGATGATCATTCACTTCCATTTAGCTGCATCCTGAGTAAAAGGGTTTACTTGAAATCTTCTCCTGGGATTTCACTGGAGAAATGCCTCTGCTTCCTTTGTGGGGAGGTATGGGGGCTGAAGAATTGGTTTTCAGCAGGGTTCTTGTGGCTGCAGATGAAGCCGCAGGAGCTGGTGATGGCCAAGGGCCCCCTGGACCCCACATTATGGTTCTCTTGGGGTTCTTGCCCTGTTACTCCATTGGATCTTTGCAGGCAGGTAGAATATGGCAGAGTGAGCTTCAGAGAGGATAATTACCCATAGTCACATAACCAAGAGTGCAAGCCTCCATTCAGCTCTTCACTGGGAAAAAGTTTCACTTGTTCTTCCTAATCTGCAAGCTCCAGGTGGAAAAATGATGATCACGGCTGTTAGTTACATCATGTCGCGCTACCTCCCTGCTCAAAGTGCTTCTGTGGTTTTGCATCATATCACCGCCAGCATGCTCTGACTTCCTGCTTCTCTGACCACCCCCATCCTTCACCCTCTCACCCACTCTATTCCAGTCATACAGGCCTTCCTGTGTTCCCTCCAAGCCACTTGAGGGCATCCTTGCCTCAGGGCCTTTGCACTTGCTGTTCCCTCTGCCTGCACTGCCTTTCTGCATGGAGCCAGCCCTGTGTTCATCCCATTCATCTCCTTAGAGCAGCCTTCCTTGATCCCACCCTCTCTTCACCATCCCTCCCCAATGCCGTGTTCTCTGTCCGTAACTTTACTTCCTTTTCTTCACAGCACTGATCACTACTAGACATTTTCTCTCTGTTTCTGAAAAGATTTTATTTTAATTGTGGTTAAAACGCATATAACATAAAATTACCATCTTAACCAATTTTAAGTGTACAGTTCGATAGCATTAGGTACATTCACATTGTTGTGCAATCAATATCCAGAAATGTTTCATCTTGCAAAACTGAAACTGTACCCATTAAGCAACTCCCCATTCCTCTCTCCTTGCAGCCCAGATGTTATTTTTATGTTTGCTTTGTTCTTATACCTCCTTAATTAGAATGTAAACTCCTTTAGGGCAAAGGATGTTGTCTGTCTCATTCTTCCTGTGCCTAGAACGGCGCTGGAGCATGAAAACTTGGTAAATGTTTATCAAATGCATGAATGAAAAATGAAGATTATGATAATAGCAGCTAACCTTTACAGCGCCCTTGAATCCAATGCCAAATACTGTGCTTTACACACTTTCTATCCTGCCATCCCTGCTCCAACTTTATAGCCCCATATTTTAATTGAGGAAAATGAGATTCTCAGAGGTGAAGTCATTGGCTTTGGGTCACCCAGCCAGCCAGTTAGTACAGCAGCACTGGAATCCTGATGGGTCTGAAACAAGAGGTTGTATGCCCCAGTTTGCCCACTGGGGAAAAGAGTACACGCCCCAGCTAGAAGAATCTCACCCAACCTTGTTGCATCAATCTCCATAGGCCCCTGGATCTGAGATACAATCATGTCACTGAGGGCTCTTGAGACATGAATAGGTGCAGAAAGAATGCTTGTAAACTCTCCAGACCTCTTAGATCAAATTGACTCTGCTGTTTATAATAAAGAGTCCCCACTTCCTGGGGGCTGATGGGGGGTGTTGAGTGCATATGCCTGTGTGTGTCTGTGTATGTGCATGGAGCTGTACATGTCTGGGGATGTTTGCAAGATTCCCAGTGTGTTCCCAGATGTCAGAAGAATCTGGTAGTGAGTGCCTGTGGCTTGTTAGCAATGGGACTCAGAGCAGGCGTCTTCAGTTCTGTGAGACTCAGTGTTTTCCTCTGTAAAATGGAGATGATAGTCGCCCCCGACTCCAGCTCATCTGACTGTTGGAAGGAGTAGATGAAGTCATCTATTATGCATGTAGTGCTGGGTAAATGGCAGCGCATAGAGAGGGTCTACAGGTTTGAGCGTGCATGCGCGCGTGTGTGTATTCTAGTCTTGTGTGTGTAATTTAGACTCTGGAGGAGTCTTCAAATTCTAGGGTTCTAAAACATCATGGCTGAAGGGGACTCAGAGTTCCAACTCCCTTATCTGAAGTTCAGAGGAGGGTAGTAACCCACCCAAAGTTGCATAATAAGTTAGGGACAGCATCTAAAGCAAGCCCAGAGCTCCCTGCGTAAGAGGGTCTGACATGGATGAGTGTGGCTACCCTGTGTACAATGGAAGCTCCCCATCTGATGGAAGCTTGAAGTCTGAGGTTTCCTTTGGAGACCTCCTTACTCTTATGAAATGGCTCAGGTGATTATACCTGGTGCCGCCTGAAAGCACACACTCAGCTTGGTTCTCTCGACCCAGAGGCCTGGCCTGGACATGCCTTTTGACCATCAGGACAGAGGGTCAAGGTTGGTACTGGGGCATTGCCAGAGTCCTTCTCATCAGTATCTGGGTGGCCTATTCCTCCCTGGAACAGGAGCTGGGGCCGGTGGGAAAAGGGAACAACTATTTGGGTTAATATATGTGGTCAAGGCGTGTGATGGGGGCTTTATGAGAAGGGGCAGGTCTTGACGGGGGAGGGAATCCCAGCATCCCGTGTGGCGTGGTGGCTCAGCACATTCCAGACCTCGAGTCCTACTCAGTCTACTCCTCCATTGACAAATCCTCGCCCTGAGAGATGGTCTCACCTTCTCTCTTGATTCAGAAGGAATGATTGCCATACACCGTCTCTTGGTCAGAGTTGCTGTGTCCCAGTTCAGCTCACCTACTCTGCCAGAGCAGTGAATGACCCCCATGATGTCCTCTGGCCTAAGAACTACCGGGAGCAGAGAGAAAACCTTAGGAATATGTGAACCTCACATGGTATCTGCATCCATCTGGGGAACCTTTACTGAGTGCACACTCCATCCCGGATGCAGTACATACGGTGCTGAACAGGGCAGGCCAGGAGGCTGGGCCCTTGCGATCTCCAGGACCAGATGTGTCCTCCCTGCCTGACGCAGCTTCTTCCCCCCCACCAACAGGGACACAAGGGCTATCCTGGACCGGCAGGGCACCCCGGAGAACAGGTGAGGGCCTCAGCCTCAGCCCTGCCCCGGTCGCTCTCCTTCCTCCCAGCCCCTACCTGTCTCTGGCCCCCTCCCTAGATCCTGCTCCGTGAGCCAGCCCCAGAGTCAGGCTGTTTTGCCTCTCACCCTGCTGGGGCCCCCAGCCCACTCCAGTCCACCCCACCACTCTCGCCCAGCCACATTTGCCCAAAAGAGCCAGAGTCCATGCCGGCCTCATGTTGGCATGAGCCTCACAACGCCAGTTGGAGCCATGAATAGCTGGCCTGTTCCGGGCGATGTTAGGGGATATTATACACGCCGCCAAGGGGTTTGCAGGAATTTTGGCCGGCCTGGCCCAAGTCAAACAGCAGCCCTGCCAGCGTGGGAGAACCAGCCAGGCCTCCTCAGTGATTTCTTGTTCCTGGGCTGCAAGCAGAGGGGGTTTTGTCCCTCGGAGCTGGTCTGACCGGTTTCACAGAGGGGTGAGCTTGGGGGCCCTCCCCTTCCTCCTGTTCCATCTCACACTCCTGCCCCTCTCTTTGTTCATTGTCAGCCCCAGTCTTCCAGGGTACCCCAGACCCAGAGCTGGGCAGGGTCTTTCTTTTCCTTATGTTTCTCTCTGTTCCTTTGCAGGGGCAGCCAGGACCTGAGGGCAGCCCAGGGGCCAAAGGTTACCCTGGCAGGCAGGTGCAGTATATGGCTTCTGGAAGCTCTGTGGCCATGGTGATGTGAAGATGGCCGCAGGTGCCCCGAGGCAGAGGGAGGTGGTGGGCTGGGGGCCAAGGAGCTGCACCTGCTGGGTGGACCCTAAGGAGGGGGCTTTCCAGGGGGCTGGACCAAGGAAGCCTGTCTTTGCAGGCACGGGATAAGGCTGCATAGTAAGAGGAGGTCTGGTTCTGTGGGGCTGGGGCTCCAGAGGCTCCTCCCACTCAGTCTCCCTCCTACCCACCAGCCACCTCCCTGGGATCCTGGGGCTGTGGGGGTCAGGCCAAAGATCACTGATCTAACCCCACCCCCGTTCTACAAAGAGAGCAGCAGAGGCCCCAAAGAGGCAGGACTCGCCCCATGATTGGCAGCAGGTAGAGCGTCTCCATATGTCCTTGCCCCTCTGTGTTTTGTGTTTCAGGGGTTACCTGGACCGGTAGGAGATCCCGGCCCCAAAGGCAGCAGGGTAAGTGGTTCCTGGCCAGTGCCACATGGGTGGGGTTCTAGGTGAGCATCACCTGTCCCTCCAGTGGGCTTGATGTGAGGTCAGAGCTATAAGGAGAGCCAAGGCCCTCCCACTTGAGCGCTCCCAGACAACAGAGGGGCAGCAGGAGGGATGGGTGATGGGAGACCCTTGAGCCAGGTAAGCTGCTTGGTCCCCATGGCCAAGAAGTCTGGGAAGCAAAGACTCTGCTGGGGGTTTGGCCACAGTCCAGCTGCAAACAACTAGGCATTTGTTTGCTGTGTCTCCCGGCTCATGCCAAGTTACAAGGGAGAAGTATGGGCCACTTGAATTGCCTGTCGTCGAATCTTCAGAGGCCTCCTTCCTGCTCCCAACTGAGGGCTGGGGGGAACCACTCTTTTTGGAGGGTACCTGGTGTGGGAATGCTGCCCAAGCCTGCAGCCTGGTAGAGCTTCCAGATCTCCCCTTCCTTCAAGGCCCCCATGGAGCAGACCCTGAGTAGCGATCAGCCTCAGTTGCCTACCTCTACAATGGTCATGATGTCCATTTGTACCTCTAGCCTGGTTATGTCAAGCTGACTTGACAGCTCAGGAGGGGGCCACCAGGTGGGGACTCCCATGTGGGTTGTGGGAAGACAGAGAAGGTTCTGGGTGGACCGAATGGGGTAAATGGAGTTGGAAAGATTTATAGCTGATGTGGTGGAATCCTGTCTTTTACATGCAAAGAAACTGGGTTCATGGCGGGGCCTGGATGGCCCCAGCTTACACTGCATGCCTAAGGTGGATCTGGGATGAGGACCCAAGTGTTCTGAGGCCTGGACTTGCTGCCTCTCAAGGAATGTTCAGGAAGGGGGTCACACAGTCCTCGGTCAGGACAGATCATGTATCCTTTGCTCCTGAGCCAAAGCTATTTATATTTTGGCAGGAGGGAGAGGACAGAACAGTTGCAGTCTCAGCCCTAATCCCTGCAGCCGACTGGTGGCTGTTAGGAGAGC
The DNA here is from genome assembly GCF_028885625.2 of Pongo pygmaeus. Lineage (NCBI taxonomy): Eukaryota > Metazoa > Chordata > Mammalia > Primates > Hominidae > Pongo > Pongo pygmaeus. The sequence goes on from NC_072386.2 coordinate 104,733,314, forward strand.
ATGGGGAGGTGGGAGTGGGGGCGGGGAGGTGCATTCCCCAGGAGGTTACTGTGATGGGCAGGGCCTGAGGAGGCTCTTATCCCAGGATACTGGGCCTCTCTTCCTTTATTCTGCTGCTCCCATGAGCCATTCCTCCAGAGGGACCCCCTAAACCCAAAGAGAAATGTCTTCTCAGTCCAGCCCCAGTCCTGATCTCCTGATCTGCCAGAAGGACAGGGCATGTTAATGACAGCTGGGGTTGCTCGACTTGCCTGCCATGCTGGTGGCATCTCAGAGCCACATAGGAAGAGAGGACTGGTCTGGCCCCAGCACTCCTGTCTCTTACAGGCCACACAGCCCTGGGTGGGCAGCCTGGATGAGCAGTGAGTCACTCAAGCTGCCCTTCCAACCCTGCCACCACCAGCCTCATATTTCTGAAGTAGGCAGAGGGCAGGCTTTGGAATCGGGATGACAGGCTTTGAGACCTGCCCTGCCATTAGCTAGCTGTGGGACCTTGGGCAAGTCACTGGGCCTCTCTGAGCCAATTATTTTCTCACCTGTAAATCTGGGAGATAAGCCCTATTTGGAATGGCAGTAAATGGCACTCTTTCAGATTATGGATATTAATCATGCTGGATGCCAACGAGGAGGCTCAGTGGCTTTTTGGCCTTCCAGGGAAGGAGAGATGGTTGTGAGCCTCCATTGGTTGCTTGTTTGAGGGGAGGCAGTATGCAGAGTGGTTAGGAGCCCAGGCCCAGGAGTCAAAAGACTTGAATTTGAATACCAGTTCTACCACATTTCAGCTGTTTGGTCCTAGGCAAGTCGCTTCACCTCTCTGGGCCTAAATGGTCTTACCTCTACAGGGGGCTGAGTAACAATACTTCCTCGGGGCTGGGCATGGTGGCTCACGCCTGTAATCCCAGCATTTTGGGAGGCCAAGGCGGGTGGATCACCCGAGGCCAGGAGTTCGAGACCAGCCTGGTCAACATGGTGAAACCCTGTCTCTACTAAAGTAAATACAAAAATTAGCCGGGCATGGTGGTGCACACTTGTGATCAGCTATTCAGGAGGCTGAGGCAGGAGAATCGCTTGAACCCAGTAAGCAGAGGTTGCAGTGAGCCGAGATCGCACCACTGCACTCCAGCCTGGATGACAGAGCGAGACTCCGTCTCAAAAAATATATATAAATAAAAAAATAATAAAATATAATACTTCCTCGGGGTGTGGTAAGGATGGAATAAATGCTTTAATATATGCAAAGCACTGACAGCAGACCTGGCCTATCATTCGTGCTCAATAAACATTAGCTTTTGTTAGAGTTATTATTAAATCATTCCACAAAGAGTGGCACGCAGATAGTGGTAGAAGCCCCGGGCCAGGTCACTGCCCTTTAGAAGTTCCCAGGCTAATGAGGACATGAAGCATGAACACAAATAATGAAGATACAAGGGAGAAAGTGGAGAAGGATGCTACCGAGGTGCAAAAATGGCACTGGGGTTGCGGGGGAGAGATTGCTTCCGGCTTGGGGTATCAGGGATGCTTGCCCAAGGAGAGAGCTCACGAGAGCTGGGCTTTGAAGGATTTGGCTCAGAAGTCATGAGGGATGGGAAGGACATGCCTGGTGGAGGGGACAGAGTGAGGAAAGGCTGGGAGGGAGGAAATGAGACTCATCCTAGGGAAGAGCCCCAGAATGGTGACAAGCCCTAGCTGTGGAGTCAGCTGGACCTGGGTGACCCTTGAGCTGATTAGGAATTCCCGAAGAGAATTCACAGCTGCACCACTGACTAGTCATGTTGCTTTATCTACAGAGCCTCAGTTTCCTTATCTGTCCAGTGTGGGTGATGACAATCTGGGGGGTCCTTGTGAGAGTCTAATGTGGTAGCATGCATGTGCCTGGCACAATGTTGGCACTCCGGGTTCGCAGCCGCTGTTAGTTAATGCCACCACTCAGGCGGCCAGGGGTGGATGTAAGCCCTACATCCAGGACCTTGAAGGCCTAGGAGGAGCCATGGCAGGAGCCACGGGCACCTGCCAGCATCCCCGGGGGTGGGCAGGGCTTGGTGCCATGCTAGCATCTAACCCAGCCGCGAGCTTCCTTCTGCAGGTCCTGGAGCCCTGGCGCGGGGCGGGCCTCCTGCCAGCGAGCGCCCGCGCCCTTCCCTGGCGTGAGGGTATGTGCCTTTGGACTACATCGTGGAAGCCAGCACCATGCAGTCCATGGGCATATACACTTGCCTCAAGGCCTATGTCATCGAGGAGCCACTGGAGCTGCCACTGCCACCAGGGAGGAAGAGGAGGAGCCAGGATGTGGGATGGCAGTGGTGGGTGGGCTGGGGCAGGTTGGGCCAGCCACACCTCACCGCTTGACCTCTCTGACCCCCCTTCTTCTCTTTCCTAGGGCTACATTGGGCTCCCAGGGCTCTTCGGCCTGCCAGGGTCTGATGGAGAGCGAGTAAGTTTGCTTCTTTGGTTATTCACCATCCACCAGCCACCCCTGCCCAAACTGAGCAGAACCTGCCAGGCACCAGCCTGGGGAAGTCAAGGAATTCCTCCTGGAGGAGGTGCACTTGAGTCGAGTAGGAGTCTGATAAGGGGACAAGTCAAGGCAGATGTGTTCCAGGCATAGGGAACAGCATGTGCAAAGTCAGGGATTTACGGTAACTTGGTGAGTTTAACACTCAACACCGCCAAAGTGCTGCGTGAGAGGGTGAGAGTGGTGGGAGCTGAGGCTGGAGAGGGCCCTGGGGCAATGTCTTAGGTGCCCAGGACTAAGGTTAGAAAAGGAACTCTGTTCTGAGGGTATGCGGAGCCTCTTGAGGACTTGCAACCAATGAACACCAGGCCCACTTTATAGTATAGATCAGGGGTCTGCAAACGGTGGCCCATGGGCCAAATCCAGCCAGTTATCTGTTTTTGCAAATAGTTTTATTGAGCTCAGCCTTGCTCATTTGGTTACATATTGTCAATGCCGCTTTCTCAGTACAATGGCAGAGTTGGGTAGGTGTGACAGAGACCGTATGGCCCACAGAGCCAAAGATGTTCACTATCTGCCCCTTTCCAGAAACCATCTGCTGATTCCTCTTTTAGACAGATCAGTTGGTTTACTTGAGTAAAATGTGTTGGTTGGGGGTGGGGACAGCAAGAGCAGGTGGCAGGAGTTCCAGCAGCCAGGGGGAGCGGCTGTCTGGGGAAGGTGGTGGGGCTGGTTTGGTGGTGGCAGTGGGTGCTAAGATTTCCTAAGATACCCTGTCCTTCCAGACCAAGTATCTAAGTCAGAGGAGTCCAAAAGATGGTGTGGGAGCTTCTCACAGACCCCTGGCCCAGCCTGGAGATCCATTAGAAGCCCCTGGGGTGGTGGCCTCGGGATCTTCCTCCCCGCCCCCTCCCAACCTGAGCCCGTATCTATGGGAACTCACTTGTAACCTCCATAAGCTGGGTATAGAGAACCTTAGGACAGCTGGAGCCTGAGCATTTATGAAGCATCTGCTGAATACAGGAACTGGCATTTCTCTGTCTCTTAGGTCACCACAGACCCTGACCCTGCCATCCGTCTGATGTGCATGTCACTGGGGCCGCCATGCAAGTGGCACACATTCCAGGCCCTCTGTGACTTCCTGCCGTGGGTGGCTCTGGGCTGGTTTGGGGCAAGCCTGGCTGTCCCTGCTGGCATCCTGCCCTGACCTCTCCCTGTCTCTCCCCTGCAGGGCCTGCCTGGCGTTCCTGGCAAGAGGGGCAAGATGGGTATGCCGGTAAAGATTTTCCGTGTCTATTACGCAGACTCTAGCGGGGAACCCCACCTCCCACGGCCACGCTGCCTCGGCCACCTGCTGCCTGGCATCTTCTGCTTCTCCCCCTGCTTTGAGTGTGGGGGCTGCGCGTGGGGTTGTCTGGCCACAGGACCTACTGCTGGCACACGGCGTGACTGGGGCCTGGCTGGGGCTGGGGCTTCCGTGGGCTCTGGACCCCTCTGGGGTAGCTCCTCTCTCCCTGTGGGCATCAGTGGCTCTCCAGTGCAGTTCTGTGTCTGGGGGGCTTCTGTCTAGGGTATTTGTGTCTGTGGGTCTGCTGTGACCGGGGGACCTTGGCTAGACCAGGTTACTCTGCTCCCATCTCAGGGAACACTCAGTCTCCACATCATCTTGGTGTCATCCGGCTCTGTCCAGTTTGCTCATGCACACACAAAGCCAGAGGACAATGGGGTTTATGGGCAGTGCCCACAGCAGGCATGACCCAAAGAGGGGCTCAGCAGTGACCCCCAATTCACCAGCTTTCTCTATGGCTCCCCATCGTGGGAGGAAATTGTGTTTCCCCTTGTTGGTACATGTGCACAACATGGAGAAAGAGCCAAGGCACGGACAGATTAAGTCACTTGCCCAGGGTTGCATGACGAGTAAACAATGCAGCCAGGATTGGAACTCAGTTGGTTTGTTTCCGGGGTCTTTGATCTCAGTGGCTGCTTGAGGCAGCCTCTCAGGGTCCCTAGTTGGCAGTCATATTATAAAAATAGGTTCCCTAGACTCTTTGCCTGGAAGGAAGATCATTCATTCCCATTATTGAGAAGCGGGAAACTGAGGCTCTGAGAGGCAGAGTGAGATATCCAGGGTCCCTCTGCCACTGCCCTTCAGGTTGACCCCTTGACTTGGAACCATGGTCAGCCCGAGTCTGGGCCTCCTATCACTGGTGGTTGGTGAGGAAGGGAGTATGAAGAGGGAGTCTGGAGCATTCGAGAGTGCTCAGAGAGGCCTCTCCGTGCTTCTGCCACTGATGGGCATGTTAGCTGTTGGAGCATTTAACCTGGGCCCTCTGGGGGCCAAAGAGGAAAAACAAAGAAAAGAAAAAAGCCTCAAAGAGCTGACAGAGGAGGTCCCTCCACCCCCGACCTAGACCCCCTGTGGCCCGAACAGGCAGTCTTCTCTAAGGTCCAACACCTGACACCTAGACCTGGGCAAGGAGCAGCACCTGATGCTCCCAGCTTCAGGGCAAGGACCTGGAGTCTGAGAGGGCTGGGCTGGCACATGGGGTTGTCCCTCAAGCCAGCGTGACCTCAGGCAAGGAGATTCATTCATCCAGTGATTATCTGTTCATCCCGTGAATATCTGTTGAATGCCCACTATGGGCCAAGCATTTTGCTTTGTTCGGACAGAGCAGTGGATAAGACAAAGTTCCCACTCTCCTGGGGCAGACAAACAGATACCCAATCACTGAATGGGGAAATGGAAGACTGAACAATTAAATGAAAGTTAAGTAGTGCTGAATCTAAGAGAGAGTAGGATAGGGAGACAGGGAGTACTTGAGGGTTGGGATCTTGGATAAGTTAGTCCAGAAAGTCTCCCTCGCTTTATGAAGAATCTCAATGAGGTAAGGGTGGAAGCAGTGTGCCTTTCCAGGCAAAGGCCCTGGGGAAGGAGCAGGCTTGGTTCAAATTTTCTGAACCATGGTTTTCTCTTCCGAGAAATGGGAACAATAGTATGGCTCATAAGATCATTGTGCTTGTCACATAGTAAGTGCTCAATAAATAGAGCAGCCTGGAACAAGGTTTCCTGGATGGCTGAGGGGATCTCTGTATTGTGTGACACTAAGCCAATGACTTCACCTTTGCTGGGTCTGGTTTCCCATGGTTTAAGTTACAGAGTGGGAGGATTTGACTTGCTTTGGCGATCTCAGCTGGGCCCTGCCCCGACACTCAGGCCAGCCTCCAGGGCCACCTTTGGGGGATTTGTTCAGACGCATCCTGGGAGCCTTACCAAGGGCCAGGCGTTGCTGCTTTACAGATGAGATCGCTTCTCGGAGAGGTAAATGATTAGGTCGAGGTCACATGGCTGCTCGGTGTCACAGCTGGATTAGAACACAGCCAGAACTTTCAACTCCAGTGCCAGAGTGTAGCTGTTTAGAGCTTGGGGTATGGAGTCTCCTGAGCATGGAAGAGGCAAGACCCATGAAAGCCTGGACATGTTATGGCCTCTTCTCCAACCGGACACAACAAGGAATGTCAGCAGGGCCATGCCTCAGTTTCCCCCTTCTACTCCATCCTCTGCATCCTCCTCATCTCCCCTCCCGGCGGCCCCTTCATCCACCTTCTCCCTGCCATGTACCTGTGTTCTTCTTGGAGCACAAAGTCACCCTGTTCACGGCCTGGCTGAGAAGGCAGTCCCAGGTTTGAGGTCCCATTATCCTGCCTGTGTGAGATAAGGCCACTCATTCATTCCTCATTCAGCCAAAGATTATTGGTTGAATATATTACTCTATGCCAGGTGCTAAGGATAACACTGCAGCCAAAACAGACAAAAATCTCTGTTGTCATGAAGCTCAAATTTTAAGGGTAGAGACAATCAATAAACAGGATGAATAACCAGAAGAAGGCATGGTTGTGACCCTAAGTCCCCTGCAAGTGAGAGGAAGCAATGTGTATTGAGGCCCTTGGTGTGGATAGTATTTGAACCACATGCGATTCTCCCAGTGAACCTTTGAGGTGAGATTGATTATCCCCATTTTTCAGATGAGAAAACTGAGGCTTAGACTGTCAAAGCCATTTGTCCGTAGACCCTCTGAGCCCTTGCCAGACTGAGAACTTCTGTCTGCTTCCTTGCTTCTTGCCTTTAACTTTCTAAGACTAGGCTCTGACCTCCATGACAGCCGTGTTGTTCCCTGGCACTGGGGTGTCAGATGTGGGTGGAGGGAAACATCTTTTCAGCCCTAGACCCGTGCAATACCCTTGAGAGCCATGAAAATACCCTCAACTCTGTTCCAGCCACCATGGCCAGCAAATCGGCGAGATCTGCATCAGATATGATTTAATGTGTAGGTAATGGGACTTCACATCGGCTGAGTCCCTACAGCTTTGTCTCTGTCTCTGCTGGGCCTCTGAGTCTGCCATGCCTCTCAACCTAAAGACCCTGGACAGTCTTTAGGGCCATCCCTCTGTTGCTGTTGCAACCAACCCCTTGATCTGTCTGGTGGGGTTGGGGGCTCCTGTCATGAATGGTTTTTCTTCCTTATCCAAGCTTTAGGCCAGACAGTTTCTAGGCACTTATTAAGAAAAGGAAGTGACAGGGGAATGAGCTGAATTCCTTCATGCCAGATTGCAGCTGGCGTCATTTCTGGCAGGGCTGGTGATGATTTTGCTGTAGTCAGTCTTTCCCCAGCAGGCAAAACCTCGGGCCCATGCATGCGGCCTCCTCAGTATCCAATTTGGAAGGGTAATGTGTGAGAGTCTTTTACTAACGGGAGCTGAGGAAGAGAAAGTGGAGGTCAAAGCACATCAGAGCTATAGGAACCTTAGTGATGGCCTGGCCCAAACTCTTTTTCAGACAGATAAGCAGATGTAGCCCAGGGAGGACAAGACACTTGCCTGAGGTCTCACAGCAAGTTGTTGGCAATGCCAAGACTTGAACCCAGAACACTTGCTTTCCAGGACAGGGTACTTACCACACGACTCCCTCTTCTCTCTGCTCGCATCTTCAACCTCTAGAGGAAAGCTTGGTCCACAGCTCTCATCCCTCCTCATACCACCTGCTAAGAGAATGTGTTGTGGTTTTCTGGGGAGGGGCCCAGATAGAAAATGTTACCAACTTGGCTGGAGCTGAATGGGTTTCTCCTGGCCTGTCCTGGCTTGTTGGGCATGGCTCAGTATCACTCACAGTGAGAGACTGAGCCATGTTTCCCAGCCAAGGGTCTCTACGAGCAGGCTAGGAAGATGCTGCAGTGAGTCCTCCTACCTGTCTTCTCCAAATGTACTTTCAAGCCTGCTGGGATGGCCCTGCAAGGGAGGCCACCATGCACAGCTTTTCTCATAGCCCGTGGCCAGGCCTGCCAAGGCTGCTGGCCTCATGCAGTGAGTCCAGAGGGAAGACCCTAAAGCTTAGAACTGGAAGGGCCCAGCCCTGGCACTGACTTCCCTGGGGTGTGGCTCAGGGATGATTGGGACCTGCCCAAGGCCACGCAGTCCTCTGGGAGGAGGCAGGGCTTCTAACACGGTGCATCTGGGCTTCAAGTTCATGGCTCTTTCCAGTTCTCAGATTACAGGCAGCAAGCAGCCAAGTAACAGAGAATTCCTATTTCCAAGTGGGGAAATTGAGGCCAAAGCAGATTAAGGTTCTCAGCTGAGGTGATGCTGTGAGCTGGGAGTATGGTCTCCAGTGACCCAGATGTGAGCCAGAGCTGACCCAGGCTGTTGGTTCCCCTGGAATCCTGGAGAGAACTCTGCCTTCCTATTTTCTCCTTGTCCCCTGAGGTGACTTTTCTTGAGTAGATTTCCTAGTGGATTTCAGGAGGGCAGGGTAAAAACATGTTTAGACCACGAGAGAAAGGGGCTGGGAAAGCTCAGGGGTCTTTCCATGTCAGCACGCTTGGAGTCTGCACACCTAGAAAAGAATATGGCTGCTTCAAGTGCAGTAGGAAGGATGCAGGTTAGACTTAAGCAGGAACTTCCAGGCCTTGGAGAATGTCCACCTGGTAAGAAGTTCTCCAAGATCCTTTTGCGGGCTCCTCCTAGAGGTTATTAAATGTTCCCACTCTTGATATAAACCCTAACTAGTGTTGTGATGGCACATTAGAGTTGACCAGGGCCTGGATTAGAAACATCTCACTGTTTCTTCAGCCCAGCCCTGCCAGGTGAGTGGGACAGTGCTGACTGTTTTGCAGGCCAGGGACCTGAGCCTGAGAAGCATGAGTGGGACTTTGGATTCTAGATGTTTCTTGCTTCCCTGCCCCTGTATCCTACCCCCTGGAGCAGGCTGGTTGGGGTGGACACTTCCTGGAGGCAGAAGAGTGGAGGAGATGGCCTTCTGAGTTCTCCTTGGCATCCTGCTTTGGATGTGGTGGCGAGGACCGTCCCTGTCCTCAGCTGTATTCCTCTGAGTTCTTGTGGCCAAGAGAGAATGCAGAGTCTCACTCCTTAGCCTTGTTCTATGTCCTCTTGGGCCTTGTTCTGCTCCAAGTACGAAGTGTTCAGTTCTCCAAAGGGGCCCGACCTGGGAAAGTAGAGAAACCACGTGGCTGGGGCCCTGGCAGGGAGCCGAGCTCATTCCTTGGGCCTGGGGCCAGCCTGCTGCAGCCAGGAGCTCGGGCATGTGGAGGAAGGTCCCTGCTGCTGGCCAGGCTGGGCATGCATGCCATGTGGTCGCCTTACACATGCAGGCATGGCCAGAGAGAGGGAAGCAGATGGGGTTGAAGTGGGGGCTATACATCCAGCTCAGCAGCCGCCACTCTAAGACCCAGGGAGCTCTGGGGTGACTGCTAGAAATGGCTCTGCCACTTAGTAGCAGAGGGATGAGGCAAGGTAGTGGGTGAGGGGGTCTTGGGTGTGTTCTGGGCTGCAGTCTCCCCATTGGTGTAATGAGGAGGTGAACATCAAGAACATCTCGGATCCTTTCATCCTTAGACCATCTGTGATTGTTCCAATCAAAGATTTGTTCCAGCACCTTTAAAGCTCTTTTTTCCAACCACTGTGCTCTTAATTACAAACCCTAGATTCCTAGAGGTCATCTGCTTGACCCCTTCATTGGAAGGGAGATTGAAGATGGAGACAGGGGTGACTCCCGGAGGCCCTCAGCATGTCCAAGCAGAACCAGTCCTTGGCATCAATCTTGCCATTCCTTTTTGCACATTAGCTCAGGGCTCTAATGAGTCCTTCGAGAGCCTGTAGGCTGGTTCTAGTCTATCTGTTCATTCAGTGTCCAGTTGTAGCTAAGAGAAAAGGTTCTGGAGTCACACTGCCTAGGTTCGAATCTCATCTCTGCTATGCCAGGGCTGTGTGACTTTGGAAACATTTCCTAACCTCTCGGAATCACAGTTTCCTCATCTCAAAAATGCAGCCAATAATAGGACCTGTTGGGTGGTCATGCTGTTGGGGTTTACTGTTGCTATGATTGTTTCATCACACCATCGTCGCCCTCTGGCTAGACTCAGGCTGCATTTTGTCTGCAGAGGTTACTCCCCTCCAGAAATTGACTCAAAATTCTGATGACCGTCTCTCCCTTGCTTATACCTCAGAGACATTCCCTCACGTGGCTGAGGCCTCCCATGTGGCAGTGAGGCATCCTCACTGAGGCACCCTCCATGTGGCATCTCAGCTCATCCTCACAGCACTCCCTTTTGGATGGCAAAGAAAACTGAGGCCCCAAGAGGCCCGTGGGTGGTGCAGTCAGGACTGTCTTGGGGCAGGCTGGCCCAGCAGCTGGGCCTGAGAGGAGTCTTTGAGCCAGCCTGGAATGGCCTCTGAACGCAGACCCATGGGTCTGAGACCTGCCTGACAGCTGCTGTATGTGAATATATTGGGCATCACAGGGTCCTAAAGGGTCCTTAGAGATCACACACCCCCAACCTGAGCAGGACAGAGTGTCAGGTGTGGGGGCCTGCCCAAGGTCAGACAGCCAGCCTGGAGGAGAGCCAGGGCTCATGTGCAGGCCTTCTCCATATGCTGGACTTGGAGAACAGGGCAGGACTATAAGTCCTGTCCCTTGTAGGCCATGTGGAGTCAGCCAGGTGCCCAGCCAGACATCGCCCTTGTCTCAAGGAGTTGCTTTCCTCTCCTACCAGGTCCTTCTACCCCAAAGTTCAGAGGCCAGAGGTGGGAACTCAATGCCTTCAGAAGGTGCCCCTGGCTGGGCACCATGGCTCACACCTGTAATCCCAACACTTTGGGAGGCCAAGGCAGGCAGATCGCTTGAGCCCAGGAGTTCGAGACCAGCTTGGGCAACATGGAGAAACCCCATCTTTACCAAAAATACAAAAATTAGCCAGTCGTAGTGGTGTGCGTCTGTAGTCCCAGCTACTTGGGAGGCTGAGGCGGCAGGATCACTAGGAGGCAGAGGTTGCAGTGAGCAGTGATCACGCCACTGCACTTCAGCCTGGATGACAGAGTGAGACCCTGTATCATGAAAAAAAAGAAGGATCCCCTGGCCACAGCCCACGTGGCTGATTCTTGTCCCAGGAGGTGAGACAATCTACCTTCAGCATGACCAAGAAGAGCTGGTTTAGGTGAGACTGGAATTTGCCAGGGGAGACCCTAAAGATGTGGGGGAGGAAGCTTGGGTAAGGTCAGATATGCCCTCACAAAGACATGATCTGGACACACACACACACACACACACACACACCCTCCCCTGCCACACTCCTCTGCCACCCTCTGCAACCAGCTGGACACGCGTTTGAGCAGCTTCTGCATACCAGGCTTTGCCCGTGCATAGCTCATATGAACATGCCAAACTCCAGAGGTGGACCTGGGCTCTGCTTGCCTTATGACCTTGGCCATGTGATGTTGCCTAACCGAGCCTCAATTTTCCCGTCTGTGAAATGGGACCAATAACTTTTCCCTCAAAGATAGATATCAAACGCAAATGAAGTCTTGCGTGCAAAGTGACTAGCTTGGTCTGAATTTCATTATCGTCTTCTTGTTTCCTCCTTTTGGTGTCTGAATGAAGCCACACCTTCGGTGGGGTGAATGTCAATCCAAGAGGACTTCCTGGCAGGGGAGAGATTTAAAGGGAGTAGGGCTGTGGGGCAGGGCCAGGCTAAACACCTGGTTACACACACACATTTCAAGGTGTCTTTACCTAACCAGTAGAGACTTTGGTTTGGGTTTTGTTTATAGGTTTGGTCTTTTGGGTTTAGTGTACTCACTGGACTCCTCCAGTAGTATTAGAAACCAAAAACAGGATGATCCTCCGTGAGGAATGTTTACCATTTGAATCATAGCTCCAGCATCCACTTGGTCAGGAAAACATGTGCTTTGTTTTTTTTTTTTAATTACATTTCCCTGGAAAAACAATGATTTGAATTCAAGGAGGGGAGGAGAACAGGTTTCCCCCAACTCCAAGCTTGAGGACTTTCTTTTCCTTTTGAAGTAGGAACGGAGTTCTGTCCCTGGCCCCCGAAGGCGTCCTTACAGCTGATATTTTTCCAGCTGCCTATCTCCCCAGAGCGTGGAGCGGCCTCCAGAGTGGGGTCAGGGAGGGGGCGAGAGGGCTAGACCTGCCTGGGCTGGGCAGCTCAGCATCTCTCTGAGCTGCTGAAACACCTATGGAGGCTGTGCTCATGTTCACTGGTGGTGTGACTTTGTGTGACCTTGCCACTTAACTCTTTCACAGCCTCGTTTCCTTTATCTGTCAAATGGGGATCATGATTTCACTGGGTGGCTTTTGAAGAACGTGCCACAATCAGAGAAGGTCTGAGCTGGGAAATGCAACAGAGGCCTTCTCCTCCTTGACCAGTGGGGAAACAGAGACTCTTAAAACTGGCATAGATCCAGCTTCCTGCCCCTAGTCTGTGTCTTTCCCATTCCATCAGGACCAGATCTCAGAATAGGGGATTGGCATTTTCATGCTAGGGAGCTGGGTACCATTTTCTTCTCAGAGACTGTGTAGAAAATAAAAAGACCCCTGAGAAATTCTTTATGTGCAGGTGCTTGTCAATGGTAGGGGTGACCTCAGGACCCCACTGTCTGCCCATGACCAAGGAGTGAGACTGCTTGGACATTGTCCTTGTGTCCCCTCTGGGGGTCTGGATCAAAGCCCGCCCTGGAGCTGAAAACACTAACCTACAGATGTTTGTTCTCTCTCATGCCCTCCAGGGGTTTCCCGGAGTCTTTGGGGAAAGAGGCCCTCCTGGACTGGATGGAAACCCTGTAAGTATTTCAGGTCTTTGGGAACAGGAACGAGATTCCGAGTGAACACACAGCAGATTTTAGGAGCCCACGCATTAGGGTCAGACAGACCTGGGTCAAATCCCAGCCCTGTGAACTACCAGCTGGGCACCCTTGGACAAATTACATGACACCTCTAAACGCTAGGCTCCTGTCTACTGTGGCTGCACTGTCGCCCCCCTGTAAGAGTCCCCAGCCCACCGAGCCCCTGGGTCCAAAGCTCCAGGCTGCACCCCATTTCCAGGACTTCGGAAGGTTCATGGGTCACTCCCCACTGGAGAGGCCCCGGCTGCTGCCATCTTACAAAGCATCAGAAATGTTTATGGGCCGGCAGAGGCATGGGGAAGCAAACGGTCTGCAGGCCGTGTTTGGAGAAAAGGAAGAGCTGAGTTCCAAAGGAATCTCCCACCACAGGCATGTTTATAGAGTTTGTAAATAATTAGAGGCCCAGGCTCTGTTCCACGAGGAGCCAGGTCAGCCTGCCCTGGGGAGCCGAGTCTGTCTTTCCCTTCCCGGCTCCAGGCCCTGGTGGGAGAAGGTGTTCATGGTCCCCCATCACCCCTTGGGGCTTCCTGCCTGAGCAGCTGTGCCGGCTGTGCCCTCTGCAGTGGTGGCTGCTGCATTCATAACCAGCACCCGATTAGGTGCTAATTCAGTTCCACAAATGCTCCCTGAGCCTGACCCAGCCAGGCTCCCTTGGGGATTATAGCCTTGACCTCAGAGCCCTACGGACCTGGGTTTGAATTTTGTTGTACCACTTGTCAGGTGTGTGAGCTTGGAAAAATCCATTCACCTCCCTGAATCTCAGTTTCCTTGTCTGCAAATTGGGGGGATCAGAATTCTAGCCTGAGGCCGGGCGCAGTGGCTCACGTCTGTAATCCCAGCACTTTGGGAGGCCGAGGCGGGTAGATCACTTGAGGCCAGGAGTTCAAGACCACCCTGGCCAGCATGGCAAAACCCCGTCTCTACTAAAAATACAAAAAATTAGCTGGACATGGTGGCAGGCACCTGTAATCCCAGCTACTTGGGAGGCTGAGGGGGGAGAATTGCTTGAACCCGGGAGGTGGAGGTTGCAGTGAGCCAAGATCGTGCCACTACACTCCAGCCTGGGCGAGAGAGTGAGACTCTGTCTCAAAAAAAAAAAAAAAAAAAGCCATTGTGAGAATGAAAGGAGGGCAGCCAAGGTGTTGCCTCATCACACAGGTTCAGTGGGTGAGGCTGTGTAAAATACTGGGTAATCCGGGGTACAGTCCTGCCCTTGAGGAGTTCATGGGCCATTGCCCTCCTCTGTCACACAACAGTCAGTGGGATGCGTGGGATCAGAGAGGTCCCAGGTGCCTCTTTGGAGAAAGGAACAGGGAAGTAACATTTGCATTGGGATGAGGAGATAGGTGGGGAGACATTACAGGTGCAGGAAGGGGCACCAGCGAAGGCATGGGGTAGGGGGAAACCAGAGCCTCTCGCTCAATACAGCACTTGTTAGATTAACTGTTAGTGATATGCAGTATCATTCTGCCAGTTCCTTGGGGAGCGGCAGGGGTGTCTTTATGCGTCTGGCATAGAGGAACAGAAAAGACCTGATGTGCGTTTCTTCCTCTCATTTGAAGCGAAGGCTGTTGCTTACTTCTCATTGCTAATCACAATGTCTAGAGCCCTGGAGTTTTGTTCTCACTTTTCCATTTTGAACTTGACTCAAACCCTTCCACCTGTCATTTCTCATGTGGGCCATGGAAGATCCATGTTTAAGACGAGGAAACTGAGGTGTAGGGGGATAAATCACACACACAACCTTGTCTCCTGACTCCCAGGCTACAACTCTTTCCAGTCTCTGGAGGGGCCTGGAAGAAGGAAATGTGAGGGTGTGGGGTGCTGGGGAGGAGTCTCCAAGGGCCACAGCACCTCCCAGCTGAGAAAGGGAAGGAGGCCGGCTTAGAGGCTGTCAGCTTGGAGCCCTCATGGCTTTGTCATTTCCTTGCACCTGGCCTTGGGTGAATCACTTAACCTCTGGAGCTTCAGTTTTCCCGCCTATAAAATGAGCGTGAAATGTCAAGCACCATGCACATCTGTATGACCTTGATCACAATTCCACTCATTTCTTTATGCTTCCAATGGGAAGATACTGGATTTGGAAGTCCGACCTCCCCATTTGACAGATGTGGAAAGCTGATGGTAGAGAGGGGATGGCTGTGGTCCAAATTCCAGGCCAGGCTCAGGAAAGTCCCTGGAGCCTGTGGTCAGGAATAAGGTGTGTTCAGCTCTGAAAGGCCCCACCAGGTGCCTGTGTGGAGGATGACATGGAGGGAGGGGCCTTGGAGGGAGATGGGACAAGTAACCACCTTGGTCTCTTTCTATCTGCAGGGAGAACTGGGCCTGCCAGGCCCCCCTGGAGTCCCCGGCCTCATTGTAAGTACATTGATGCCTGGGGCAGCAGGTGGGTGTTGAGGAGACTCAGGGTGGAGCCAGCGTGTGGGGAGCCAGGAGCAGGCCCTGCGGGGGAGGTTGAAAAGACCCTTTTCTCATCAAACCCCCGGAGGGGCTGGGGGGCCAGGAGAGACCAACCTGGGTGGGGAAGGTGGGTAGGGGAAGGTGGATAGGGGACGGCGGGTGGGCTGAGGGAGGAGAGCCCTGCTGTGTGGCCTCAGGTGGATCACCTACCTTCTCTGAGCCTGTTTCATTATTAGTTAAATGAGATGGGCACTTGGAATACAAGATTGCCAAAGCACTTTCACACCTGCTGCGTGCATGGCCATTGCTCTGCAAGGAGGTGTGGGCAAGTGGTGATGGCATACTTATTTGACAGGTGAGGTGTTCCAGGTCCAGAGGGAAGAGGTAGCCGGCAGGGTGGTCTTTTGTACTCTTTTCCTCCAAGCAGACTTTGGAGCCAGACCACCTAGGTTCAAGTCACAGGCCCACCACATCCTGGCTGTGTGACCTGGGCCAAGCCACTTACCCTCTCTGGGCCTAGTTTCCTCATCTATGAAATAGAGGTGATAGTAGAATCATCCTGGAGTGGCCATGAGGATTAAAGGAGGCATCACATGTGTAGTCCTTGGCACAGGATCTGGCACCCAGTAAGTGCTAGTGGAAAATATTGTTATAATAATTCTTGTTATTACCTCCTGAAATGCCCAGGGCTGAGAGAGGCCTATACACCAGGAGGTGGGAGGCGATCTGACCTGATTCCTTCCAGGTGGTACAGGCCTCGAGGAGTGGTTCTAGCCAAAGCCAGGGCCCCTGCTGTGCTTTCAGTGGAATGAGTGTTAACCTTGGGCCCAGCCCAACAGGGGCCAGTGAGAGGTCAGAGCCTGGGAAATGACACTCCAAGTGTCCCCATAGTCTGATGCCCCCTCCGCCCTGTCCATTGGGTCATTCTTCATGGGGTTTGAGTCTGGGGGCCCGTGAAGGGACACAAGTAAACTATCTGCTAGCTTGACAAATGAGCTTCCAGCTTTACCACTCCAGCAACTGTACTGAGAAATTCTGCTCAGAGGGAGGCTGCAGGAGGTCCCTGAGGGAGGCAGGGGACCCCATCGCTCAGGGAAGGCCAGTCCTGGGAAGAAGGCCCAGATATCCCCGTGGTCATCTGTGCCTGCTCAGGTGAGTGGGAGCAGAACCTGGGTGGGGTGGGCAGAAGGTGAGAGCCCTCTGTGTCTGAATCCTGGCTTTGCTACCTCCTGACTGAACTTCACCTTGGCCTCACTTCCCTGAGCCTCAGGGATCCCCTCTGTGAAATGGGATCATTGTATCCACTCTTATTAGGACCACAGAAACACACAGTCCATTCCAGTCCAGTGGCTAAGAGAACAGTTTCTAGAACCAGACCACCTAGGTTCAAATCCTAGCTCTACCACTCATGTAATCACAATCCTGAGCAAAATTTTTAACCACCCTATGCCTCGGTTTCTTCATCTGTAAAATGGGAACAATAGTGGTACCTAACTTGGAGGATTGTTGTGAGTGAGGATGTAGATAAATTAATATGTGAAGTGCCTAGTATATAGTAAGCACTCAAGAAGTACTAGTTATGATAATAATAGCTATTGTTGGTGTTATTATATTACACACACATGTGATATTTTACACCTGGTAGCAGCTATCTGGGTTACTGAATTGACAAAAATTTCACAGTCACATTGGAACTTGGTGGGAGAGAGTGCTGCAGTTGATGAGTGATGTCTGCCTTGGCTGGGGTTGAGGAAGTGTCAACACATGAGTCATAAATTTGTCATCCCTGATGTCCATTCAGTAGGACTTTGCTGAGCACCTTCTTTGGCACAAGGCATTGACCTAAATGCTTTGGAAAAAGAAATATCTGCCATGGGAATTCGAGAACTCTCTAGAAGTCTTCTAATCTGACCCTCTCTAAGCCCAACAGGAATCCCTTCTGGAGCATCTTGGTCATATGGTGATTAAACTCCAAATTGAACACCTCCAGTGTAAAAAGTCCCTCCCTCTCTGGGAGCCTAGTCCATTCTACAGAGCTCTCATTGTTCGGAGTTTTCCTGTGGATGGAGCCCCAGTCGTCCTCACTGTCCCTGAGTGAGGCTGTTTGAGGTGTAAAATGGTCTTTGTCTGTGCTTCCCAGGGCTCCTTCTTCAGGCTAAACAATTCCAGTCCCAAAGCCTTTCTGAAGGGATGTTTACATATCCTGTCTGTCATCCTTGGCACATGTTCCTATTTGTCATCATCCCAGCGTTCACTAGATTGGGTCCTGAGAGGAGCAAGAATATTGCTTAGTGGAATAAACACAGATTCTGGGGTTTTGGACTATAGCATCGTAGCCCTCCTGGTTCTTTTTTTTTGAGACAGGGTCTCACTGTGTCTCCCAGGCTGGAGTTCAGTGGTGCAGTCTTGGCTCACTGCAGCCTCTGCCTCTTGGGCTCAAGTGATCCTCGCATCTCAGCCTCCCAAGTAGCTGGGACAACAGGTGTGTACCATGAGGCCCAGCTAATTTTAGTATTTTCTTTTTGTAGAGACAGGATTTCGCCACATTGCCCAGGCTGGGCTCCAACTCCTGGGCTCAAGCGATCTGCCCGCCTCGACCTCCCAAAGTGCTGAGACCTCCTGGTTCTTTACAAAGCTCATTCCTACCTGCGCTCTCTGCTGCACTCCACTGTTAGGGCTGCCAGATAAAATATGACACCTAGTTAAATTTGAATGTCAGATGCAATATTTAGAACACATTTATAGTAAAATGTCACTCATTGTTTATCTGACATTCAAATTTAACTGGGCATCCTGTCTTTTTAATTGTCCAGTCTAGCAACGCTATTTGCAGTGTCTCTTAGGAGAAACCCTTTCGGCAAATGGGAAAACTGAGGCCCTTGGTCAAGGTCACACACCTGGCAGGTGAGGATGGAGGCCATGAATCTCAAGTCCTAGTTCAGGGCACTCCTCTTTTTGCTTCCGAGCAGCCTGTGCTGGGGGCAGAGCCCTGGGCCTTTCTGCATTTCATGGTACCCCCTTTTCCCAGAGCTGATTTGTTCTGCCTTGTGGTTCCTTCATGTTGTGTCTGTTTTTGGCCACTTTCAGCCTCCTTCCTCAGTTTTTAGATTCTTTTCACTGCCAAGATGAAGAGTCCTCTCTCCTGTGACTGTGGGGTCACAGGGCTGGGCCTGAGCCCATCATATCACCTCTGCTCCCTGAGCAAATGCTTCCTTCCACCCTGGATTTTTGGGAACAGCAGCTTCTGTGCCTGGGGAAAAAAACTGTCTCCCCAAAGAGCTGGAAAGGAAAGGAATTTTCTAACCAGAAGTTAAAGAGGAAGAGGGATTGTGAGTCACCTACGGTTTTCCAGAGGATGTGGGTTTTTAGCTGAGCAAATGGGAATTCCATGTATTGATAATCATTTTAGTGGAAATTCAAATTTATTCAATGCCTCTGTCTAGTCAGTTGAAGCAATTTGCATGCAGACTGAAGCCAAACCTTCCTTCCGTCCCCCGGGTCCCTGCAGCCGGGAGGAAGGGCGTGAGAGGACAAACTAACATTTATTGAGCGTCTGTCTGCGATGCGTGCATCGCATGCACTGGGCTGGGGAGGCCTTGCGAAGCCGAGGTCACCAGTTAGAGAGTGGAAGTGTTGGGCTTGTCACCTGGGTCCATATGCCTCAATTCCAATAAGCCACCGGTGGCTCCCTGCAGCCTCAGAGGTGAGCGGGCCTCCACACAGCCCTCTTTGAGTAACTGAAACCCTTTGGCAGGCCCTCAAGAAAACTGTGCCTGATTCCAGAATCTGCTCAACAAAGACGATTTCTGTCCTTTTTATTCAGAGTGACACAGAGGAAATTTTGGCTCCTCCACAATTTAATGAGACCCAAAGAACATGTGATCTGGCCACAAACCCAGCATGTGAGGGGCAATGGATTTATCCACCTTATTCTGCCACTAAATGATCACCTGGCTTTGTTTCCTTGTCTGTAAAGCAAAGTTAGATACCCCACCACCTGGCATGCACCAAACCCTCTTGTGCCCAACCCTGTGCCAAGTTTTTAATTGTCACAACAGCCCTCTGAGGGTAGGAAGTGGGGCCACCAATTTACACTTAAGGAAACTGAGCCTCAGAGAGGGTGAAGCACCTGCCCAAGGTCACACAGCCAATCAGCTGGACCTGGTCTGTCACAGCTCACGCTCTCCACTGCTGTACTATATCCCCAGCTCCTCAAGACTTCTTTGCTGAACAGAGATAGCAGCTGTGTGACAGCATGGACTGGGCAGTGCTAGGGCTGTTCTGGTGTGAGAGATGGTGCTTAGTAAGACCACACGGCAGAACTGACCACAGCTCCAGGTCCCTGTCCCTAACCCTCCTGGCATTGTTGGCCTTCAAAGGCAGTCCTCAGAGGGATTATAAGTGAGCGTGTTTAGCTTTCTTTTTCACCATCGTTAAGCCACTTTTACCAAGCACCTCCTCAGAGCTGTGCCCTGTGCTAGGCACTGGGATCACAGAGGTGAGGTCCTCAGAGCAGGCACCTGCCTTTGGTCTGGGGGCAGCACAGGTGGTGGCCCCATCGGTACATGCAGAAAGGATGTTTTGTGTCGGAAGAGTCCTGAGCGAGAGGCATGGGGCTCTGAGGCCTGACAGCAGGGGCATGACCTGGTCTTGGGGTCAGGGAAGTGATGTTAGCACTGGAGGCCGAAGGATAAATGGGCATTAACAACGCCAGTGGAGGGCACGGCACTCCGGATATAGGAAACAGCTTGAGCCAGGGTCAGGGAGCTATGTCAGTGGCTAAGTATGTCGCAGCTAAGGAGGAAGAGCAGGGCAGGAAGGTGAGATGTGTGAGCACCATCATGAAGGATGGGCACCGGCCGTTCCCCACGTTAGCCTCCGGGGGTCCACTGGCTGGCAGTCAGGGGAGCACAACTCAATTTTTCTGAGTCTCCAACCTGACCTGATGCCCTATCTCATGTGAGACGTAGCAACAGGAAAGGAAACCTTGAGTTTTGTTTTTTTTGGTCAATAGCCAACTCAGGCCTTGTGAGCATGACTGTGGGGTCAGACAGACAGACGGATGGATGGACAGACCTGGGTTCTGGTCCTGCCTCTGCCCCCTGCTTATTGCTCAGTCTCAGGCAGGTTACATCACCTGTCCCTAAGCCTCAGTTTTCCCATCTGTAAAATGGAGTGGGACTGACAATGGTGCTTACCTCCTGGGGTTAGTGTGAGCAGTTGGTGATCGTCCAAGCCACCAGCATCGTCCCTGGCATGGCAAAGGTGCCCAGAGTGACATTTAGCTATTGCTAAGGAGGGTTCAAAGTGGATAGCGTGCATCTGGCACACAGTGGGCGTTCTTTAAATGGTGACAGACAGGACTGATTGTGTTCTTGGTGGGAGTCAGTGAGACGAAGGGCACAGTGTGTCGTGCGGTGTCTGGGAGCTTAGAGAAAAGTGGAAACATGATCCAAATTAAGGGACTTACTCATTATTCTTTCTCATGGGGACATGACATTCTGAGTGGCTCTGGCCAAGCTGGCCTCGAGGGCGTCTGGTACACAGTAGATGGCTGCTTTGCAAGCTTCCCTCGGGGGATGCTGGCCTGGAGTTTTCTTTGTTCCTCCCGGAAATGCTTTTGTAGTACAATGTGGGGGTCCCACCAACACAGGGGGACCTGCCCTATGCGAGCTGGCACCTTCTCCAGGTGTGGCCTGCAGGCAGGGGTCTGTCTTCCACATTCCTTCTCCCCTGGGGTTGGATGCCCATACCAGGTCCCTGCCCCCACCACACACAGACCCCTTTGGAGAGGCCTGCTGAGGCAGCAAGTGGGAACTGGGGAGTGGGGTGCTGCGCCATGACTCCCCGAGGCCCCACACAGGTGACCATCCTGCCTGCACTGAATTCAGTCCCACACAACAAGCCACTTCAGGCCTGGAGGGAGGAAGAAAGAGCCTGTGTTCCCGAGCTGCTGGCGGCCCCTCTGCCTGCCGCCCTGCCTGGCCCCCGGCAGAGCAAGACTCCTCCAGCAGAGCCCGCTCTGTTTATTTGTGCATCAGGGGGAACTCTGGGCAGGCCACCCTGGCTGCCTTCGTCCAGGAAAGGAGAGAAGCAGCAGCCAGAGGGGCCTGTGGACATGCAGCTCTCTGCAGAGAGAGCTGGCCTCCCTTCCAATCTGGCTTCTCTCCCTCCTCTCCAGAGACCACCTCAGAATGGCCTAGAAGCTCTGGAGACAGGCTGCCTAGTGTGAATCCCAGCGGTGGCCCGACTCTGTAATATCGCTGGAGCCCTAACCTCTCAGAGCCTCAGTTTCCTCATCTATAAATGGGGACACTAGTAGACTGATCTTCAAGGGCTGTGGTGAGGAATTACTGGGTTAAGGCAGGTCAAGTGCTCAGCACAGTGCTGGCAACTGGCATTTGCTTATTATTATCACCCGTTAAACTGAGCCCTCACTTTCTCAGTGAGATTGTTTGATGGGACCTGAAAGCAGAATTTCTTTCTCTCTCTCTTTTTTTTTTTTTTTCCCAAAGATAGAGTCTCTTTCTGTCGCCCAGGCTGGAGTTCAATGACGCTATCATAGCTCACTGTAACCTTGAACTCCTGGGCTCAAGGGATCCACCTGCTTCAGCCTCCCGAGTAGCTGGTACCACAGGCATGCATCACCATGTCCAGCTAATTTTTAAATATTTTCTGTAGAGATTGAGTCTCCCTATGTTGCTCAGGCTGGTCTTGAACTCCTGGCCTCAAGCAATCCTCTTACCTAGGCTTCCCAAAGTGCTGGGATTATAAGCGTGAGCCATGACGCCACGCTGGACCTGAAAGCAGAATTTCTTAGCAAAGGCTCAGCTGGGAGGTTTTGTTTAATCCAATCAAATGGGAATCCTAAAGTCCAGAAAGGGGAAGCATTTGCCCAAGATCACACAGGTCAGGACGGGCCAAGGCCAAACTCCAGTTGTTCTGGGGTTGGAGAGTGAGAATCGGCATCATCTCATGCCATCTGCAAACTCCACACCGTGTGTCTGTCTGTCTGTCTCTCTCCTCGGGGGCATTCCATCACATAGTCCCCTTGGCCCTTCCTGCAGGAGCCAGGCAGGAATGTGATTTTTCATTCTCTGCCTGGCCTCCCTCTGAGACGTCTCCAGGCAGCTCCAACAAGAACTCCAGTTCCCATTCTTGAGCCTGGCTACTGGGGCAGCCTTTGTTCCTCCAATGCTTCAGAGCTGTACCCCCACCTCAGAGCACTTGCCAGGGGCCTCCGTAGAGCCTGATTGGGTAGCGGGAAACAGAGGCCCAGAGAGGTCAGGCACATTGAAACCACACAGCAGCCAGACACTCAGATCAGTCACAGAGGATGGACAAGGGAGAGAGGAGGGTATTTTCAAGGTCTCCCTTTCTCTGAGTGCAGACTTAATGTTATGGTTGTGGCTGAGGGAGTGATGGAGTGGGCAGAAGTGATATTTGAGGGAAAAAGCGTAGGCTGGTTAAGAGAAAAGTCAGCCGCTTCTTCACTCTGTACCAGGGTTCCTGGACCTTGGTACTACTGACATTTGGGCTGGATGGTTATTCGTGGCAGGGGCTGTTCTGTGCACTGCAGGGTGCTGAGCCACAGCCCTGGCCTCTGCCTACCAGATGCCAATAGCATCTCTTAAGTTGTGACAACTAAAAATGCCTCCAGACATTGCCAAGTATTTACATGTTAAATCAGTTACTCCTGGAAACAAGGCTGGCAGGTACACAGTATTGTACATCCTCACTTGTCACATGAAGAAACCGAGGCATGGAGACATCAAGTTCCCCCAGTTCACACAATGAGTGAGTCCCAGAGGAGAGTGGGATCCAGTGGTCTGCTGTCCACCGGGTGGACAGAGAATGAAAAATCACATTCCTGCCTGGCTCCTGCTGGAAGGGCCAAGGGGCCTGTGCAGGGGAATGCCCCTGGGGAGAGAGACAGAGGGACGGTGTGGAGTTTGCAGACGGCAGCTCAGCCTGGCTGAGTGCCTTCCAGAGTCTTCCTTGCAGAGGAAGGAAGGCTCTGGAAAGGCCAGGAGGGGCATCATGGGGACAGCACTCAGCCAGGCTGAGCTGTCATCTGTAAACTGCACACCCATGAAGGGAACTTGGCTTTCTAGGTTGGGAACTCCATTTTTCTCACCTTGGACCGGCTGATCTGATCTGAAGCTAGGTCTCCAACCTGTGGTCCAGGATCTGCCAGCTGATTGTAGTGTCCCACAGGGTCCACCGTCAACCCTGGGATTTCTGGGATCAACAGCCTCACTCCTTACTTGCTGCCCTCCTCAGAGATAGCCAAGCCTCTGGGAAGCAGGAGGTGCCTCCCCTCATGTAGCCGGAGGAGTCAGAACTCCCATTTATGCTGTATTTAACTCTTACAGCAGCTCCGGGGGGACAGATAGAGAGAAAGCCTGAGGGTCCAAAATAGTCAAATGAAAAGCCCTTTGTCCCTGCTATGGGGTAAAGAATCAGATACAGGAGAGAAATATTGAATATGGAAAGGAATGGGGATAGGGGAGGGGCAGCAATCTAGAAATGAGCTTGGGCAAGGATCTTTATGAAGTTTATTCCAGCACTTTAGTGAAGGCGTCTGGATGAAGAACATTCCAGATCCCAAGATCAATCCTACAGAGTTGCATCTTTGGAAGCCCAGGCCCAGGGACCTTGGGGATTGTCCCCACCACGCGGGCCAGTCTCCTGTGGGCCACTGCTCACAGCACCCTCTTCTCTTTCTCTCCCCACAGGGTGACTTAGGAGTGTTGGGTCCGATTGGCTACCCAGGACCCAAGGGCATGAAGGTAAGCAAGGGATGTCCCCCGATTCAGGCCTTGTCCAAGCTGGGCACCCCCAACCCATTTCAGCCCAGAAGGAAGGGTGACCTTAGATGATGCTGGGGGAAGGGAGGATGGCAGGATGCTCAGAGGGGTGCTAGGAGGAAGCTGGGCAGGTCAGGAGCTGTCAGCTCTGGCCTCAGGGCCAGGCATCATCTGTATGTCATTTAGGCCAGACATCCTCCTCTAGCTGAGCATGAGTCTGACAGGGTTCCAGGCCTCGGGGCACCGGAAGTCCAGTGGGGGACATCACCAGGACCATAGAAACTACCATGGCAAACCAGTGAACTCAGCCCATCCCTGAGTGGGAAGGGCGTGCAGCAGGAAGGCAGGCCAAGACTGCTAGACCACATCCCTGGGAAGACCCAATTTAACCAACCTGCGTGTGACACGGCTCATTAAGCCCTTCCCTCCCCACCAGTTCCTTCTTCCTCTGGATTTGTCTGCAGTGCTGTGGTTCACTGCCTCTTCTCATAGCTCCTTCAGTCTACACCCTCGCCCTGTGAGATTGGAGTCATTTGCCCCCTTTTACAGATATGAACACTGAGGTTGGGGGATCTAGCACGGGGTCTTGCAGCAAGTCGTGTTTAAGCCAGGGCTCCTGACTTCTGTGGCCTAGAGTCCCATCACAGCTGGCCTTGCGCCTTTGTCTTGCAGGGACTGATGGGCAGCGTGGGGGAGCCCGGACTGAAAGGTGATAAGGTGATCTGAATACTCCCTTATTGCACTGTGGTTTCTCTGCATGCCACCCCCCTCTCCGCCCGGAGGCTGCTGCTGATTTCTCGCCAGGTCCACTCCCCTGCACTCTTCCTACCTCTCCTCTGGCCTCCCCTAAATCTGTGCTCCCTAGCTTCTTCCTGGTCACTCTGGGTGGGGCTCAGGCAGATGGTTCTGGGAGCCCGAGAACCTCAGCAGATAGTGCATGAGCAGCTGTTGCAGCAAGGAGGGCAGGTATGTCAAGACAGGGCTCTGAATCCAGAGAGCAGGGCCGAGGCCAGCATCTGGGCTTTGAAGGCAAAGCTACAGAGCAAGGAGGGTGGCAGTGAGGGCACCGGAGGAAACAAATCTACATAGATCACCCTGGCATGAAATTGGAAACCCCAGAGAGTGTGCCGACTGGAAATTCGACTCTGAGCCCCTGACCCGCTTCTCCTCCTGCTGCCATGGGGGTGGCTACCCTTGCCATGTGTCCTCTGTACAGCCCTGCTGCTGAGCTCTCCCTATCTCACCCTGTGCCAAACCAGAGTTGGAAGTGGGAAGACAGGCCCCGGGGGCCCAGAACGAAGCAGCATCTGAATACCAGAGACACAGGGCCCAGCAATTGTGCCCTGCTCTGTGGCCGTCTTCCTGCCTAGCCTCTTCAGACCCTTGGCAAACCAGGACCCCCGAAGGGGTTGCAGGAGGGGTTCAGGGCAACATTCCAAGTATCCATGAGACATCCGAAGGGCTGACTGCTGCTCAGCCCCTCATGTGGTCAGGTGACACCGCACCTGTCTCTAGGTGCCTCTGCTTCCTCCTGCACCTGAGTCATAGGGTCAGGTGCCATGCTGGGCACCATCTGAGTGTACCACATGGACCCACCCATTAATCCTCCTACCCACTATGAAATAAGAAGCTTGCTTGGGCTGGGCACAGTGGCTCACACCTATAATCCCAGCACTTTGGGAGGCCGAGGCGGGCGGATCATAAGGTCAGGAGTTTGAGACCAGTCTGGCCAATATGGTGAAACCCCGTCTCTACTAAAAATACAAAAATTAGCCGGGCGTGGTGGTGGGCACCTGTAATCCCAGCTACTTGGGAGGCTGAGGCAGGAGAATCGCTTGAACCTGGGAGGCAGAAGTTGCAGTGAGCCAAGATCGTGCCACTGCACTCCAGCCTCGGCAACAGAGCAAGACTCCGTCTCAAAAAAGAAGCTTGCCTGAGGCCACACAGCTGGTAAGTAGAGAGTTACCTGGCTCCAGAGACCTCAACTGTGAAGCAGAACTAAGGTCAGAAGGTCAGAGCTGGTGAGACTCTGGGAGGTCCCATTTCACAGTGCCTACGTCTCACAGATGGAGAAACCAAGACCCAGAGAGAAAAAGAGATTTGCAGGCCCCTGGACTCTTAGAACATTAGAATTGCTGGGTCAAATGGACATATCCAGATTGTTTTACACAAGCCTATCCCTGGGTAGCCACCTGGGTGCCATGCCAACCCCAGTCCTTTCTCTATCTCTTTCTACATGTTCCATCTCCTCCTGTCATACCCAAGCTTCCAGCCACAACCTACCTCTGCCCCCCTTGCCCTGCTGTCTGCTACACCCCTCTGCAAGAGCCCTCCCTCTTTGAAGGGGCTTTCTGATGGAGGCAGGGGGTTCCCCACGCCTACCTGTTTATCCCAAGGTTTGAGACATTGGTGCTCTGGAAATGTTGAAGTCATGGACGAGAAAGAAAGGAAGCTGGGGAAAATGAGAGTGTAGGCAGTGAGCCTTTTATAGGCCCCTTTGCGGAGCTGGTCTCAGCTCAGTGTTGCTTCAGGAACATGGAAATAAATGTGTTACATGGAACTCGGCTGGCTTGCTGATGGGAGTTGCCTGGGACATTTAGAGATGTGAAAACTCTGGAAAAAAAAAAAAGGAGGAGGAAATTATTTTCATGCCCATAGTTTTTAGGAAAATCAAGTGTCTTTAGGGGAAAAAAGAGAGAGGGGGGGAAAGAAACCCCTTTTCCTTTGGTGGGGAGGAGCCTTAAGGCTGTGTTCCGATCAGCCACGCACACATCCGTGTCCCCTGGCCCTACCCTGGGATGACAGAGCCATCCCTTCATGTTCCAAGATTGCTCCTGCCTCAAATCCCAGATTTTCCATGACCCAACCTGGACTCAGTCCCACTTACAACCGCTTGGCTCCCTCTCTCAGCCTGGAGAAGCATTCTGGAAGCAAAGCTCCTGCTCCGAGCCCAGCTCCCTTCAAATTCATTGTCCTGATTTCCTAGGTGCCTTTTAAACTTTCCTTGTTTTTCTATTTTCACTCCTTTTTTTCACCCCTTCACTCCTCTCTTGGACATTAAAAAAAAAAAAAAAAAAAAAAAAAAGTCCTGTGGCTCCCCAAACACCAGGATGTTGTACAGGATTTTCCAAATTGGAAAAACCAAAGTAAGTTCAAAAAAAAATTTTTTTTTTAATTCTGACTTTTGTTCTACTAGGGAAGTTCTTTTGTTAGGTCATGGCCTTAGCCATGTGTGGGTTTTCTAAGGTTTTCCATTTTTCCTGGGTTTTTCTCCCCATTCTTCCTCCTGCTCCCAGGGATGTAAATGTTTTCTGAATCCTGGGGCCGACAGTGTCAGTAATGTACAACATGGAGGGCTGGATAGGGTGAGGCGAGGGCTGTGTGAGGTGGTTTCGGCCCTAAGGGAAGCAGCTCCCAATCTGGACTGCCTGTTCAGAACTTGGCTAAAAACAGGGAGGGAGCAGAAGAGGCCTCCAGCAGCCCGAATCAGTGTCACTAAGCCTGTGCAGTACATCATGTTAGAAGACAAACACCCAGACTTAAGTCAAGACCAATTTACTCGCTGTTTACACATAGTCATAACAAGCCAGGAAATCTGATTTCCCATGCTATAGCTGATTCAAATAGTTAATTAGAAGTAGACCGGCCAGGCACAGTGGCTCAAGCCTGTAATCCCAGCACGAGGCAGGCAGATCATCTGAGTCCAGGAGTTCAAGACCAGCTTGGGCAACATGGCGAAACTCCATCTTTACTAAAAATACCAAAAAAAAAAAAAACAAAAAAAATTAGCTGGGTGTGGTGGCACACACCTGTAGTCCCAGCTACTGGGGAGGCTGAAGTGGGAGAATCACCTGAGTCCAGGAGGTCGAAGATACAGAGAGCCAAGATCGTACCACCACTCTCCAACCTGGACAATCAGAGTGAGACTCCATCTCAAAAAAAAAAAAAAAAAAAAAAAATAGACCAAAGCTTCTTGCTGGTACAGAAACCCCCACAGGAGGAGGAAGTGACAGCTCAGTCTGACGGTGAAAAATATCAAACAGCAGACACAAACACTCCAAAATCACACTGGTGTGGGGCCCTTGCACGCGCAGCCCTCACCCCTATGTGACAACACCCGTTGATGATGAAGAGGTTGAAGGATCAAACACTTCATTTGTTCTGTGTCAGTTCTCCAGGCAAGGCCAGTTGACACTGGGCAGTGGGCAGCTTAGCTTCCGTTAGTGGTGTTTTCAGCCATCCAAGCAGCCCCAGGCAAGTCTGCACATCGGCCAGCTCACCCCCAGCCACCGCCTGCTTTCCTCGCCAGGGGCCCGTCCTTTCCTCTCACAAGGCTGCTGCTGGCCGGATCCGACTTGGGAAACAGCCTCAGCACAGCTGTACCTCGCCAGGGGGTCTGTGGGGGAGGCTTCCAGAGCCCATGTGGCCTCCATTGTAACCTTCTTTGCTGGTGTGTACTTAGGGTGAACAAGGGGTTCCAGGTGTGTCAGGAGATCC
This sequence comes from Pongo pygmaeus, assembly GCF_028885625.2. Classification (NCBI taxonomy): domain Eukaryota; kingdom Metazoa; phylum Chordata; class Mammalia; order Primates; family Hominidae; genus Pongo; species Pongo pygmaeus. Next base: position 104,761,685 of record NC_072386.2, read on the forward strand.
CGGATTCCAAGGAGACAAGGTAATTGCATCAGATTTTCCCCTCCTTCTGCCCCTGCCCCTGCCCTGCTGTTCCCCTGGTTCTGGCTTCCTTCCTAGGGCCCATCATGAGCAAGGACCCACCTGTGAGACGGCTGCCTTTGAAATAATCCAGTCTTCTCCATCCTTGATCCACTCGTCATCTCTTCCTTGGACTTTACAGTGACCTTTTAACTTATTTCTGGACCCCAGCCTCTTGCTTTCTCTCTTTCTTCCTTACTGCTACCCGATTGTTCTTCTGAGGGCAAAGCTCTGCTCTCCGCTCACACACCATCCGTGGCTCCCTATTGCTCTCAGAATGACACCCTGGCTCCCTATCCAGACATCAGGACCCCAGTGAGTGCATCTCTCGATACTCTCCTGCTCTCCTCCTTACAGCCCTGCACTCCAGCCCCACTGAACTGCCTGCCATGCGCCTCTGTACACACACAAACAGACTGCTACCCGCCCGGGACCCCCTCCACCCAGCCTCTCCACACCACCCTGCTCAGAGGCCGTTTTCCCCACCTGCTCAGAAAGTGGCCATTTCCCTCTCTAAGTACCCTGAGAGGCATGTCCTCCCCTCACTGGTGGTGCCACCTTTCTCCTCTGATTTTAGGGGACTTGTACTGAGTCCCCTGCCGGACAGTGAGTTCCCTGAGAATAAGGCTCCAGACTGCCCTGATGGAGCTTGGCTCAGGGTCTTGCCCTTGATCAGGAATATTTAGGATGAGGTTGAGGGAGTAGGGCCTTACAAAATGACATATTGACTACGGGATCAAACTGAGGTGGCCTTGACTTCCAGAGCCCAGCTTTGGGCCTGCTGAGACTGGCTCGCTCCCCTTTGCCTGTGTCCGGCATCATGTGGCCACATCTGGAACTCTCCCGGCCAGTCAGCGAGGCCCAGATGTTGGCCAGCTCTCCCTCTTCCTCTTCCCTCCCTCCTCGCTGGCCTGTCCTGACCCAGCCTTGCTATCTCCGGGTTGTGAACCACAGCAGGCCTGGCTCTTCCCTACTGGACCCCGTCTCCAGAGTTCCCCAGGAGTCAGAGGCACCACAGAGCCTGCGTGCAGCCCCAGGGTCCCTGATTCTTCCTGGAGGACAGAGGCTGCTGTTTCATGTTAGCATTTCCTGGGGCCCAGCCTATAGGGGTGTCAGGCAGGTGTGATCCAAGCCAGAGCATGCACCAGGGAAAGGAAGGAAGGAGCTCATCTTCCTCCAAGGCGGGCGTTCTCTGGGCCTGGGACCAGCAGGAGGACTGGACGGCTGTTCACCTGGCCATTTGTCTTCCTCACTAACCACAGCCTGCTCTGGATCTCTTCCAGGGGAGCCAGGGGTTGCCAGGGTTCCCCGGCGCACGGGGGAAGCCAGGGCCTCTGGTAAGTACCTGCTCCTCCAGCACCCCCAAACCTCACACTCTCCAACTGATCATGGAACGTGGCTGGGGACACCTTCACCTCCAAGACTTCATTTCCTCCTGCAGCAGAGCTCCTGGGGGCAAGCAGGGCAGGGCAGGAATGGGATGTACTAATTTCACAGATGAGGATACTGTGAGAGGCTCAGTAACTCACCCAGCTTCAGAGGCAGGCCTCATTCGCCGACAAAGCTCTGATAAGGATCTGGGGTTCCTGATGCCTTGTAAACAATAGTGATGTTATCAATAACAGCAGTGGCTGTCATTTATTGTGTGTCGCTGTGCATCAGACCCTTTCTGAACTATGTTTCTTTGAAGGCTGCCCACTACCCCAGGAGTTAGGGAATTAATATTGCTCCCATTTTACAGATGGGCAAACTAAGATTCTGAAAGTTGAAGTGACTTGCCCAGGGTCCCATGGTTTGCAAGTGCAGGAGGCAGAGTTTGAATGGTAACTCCTTCTAGTTGTCCAGGCAGATTTTATGCACATGCTTCTGAACTTTCCAACCACCCACAACCAGCGGAGGAACGCAGGGGGTTCATGGAAGGTGGGGCCCTCACCCCTGCCTCCCTGCAACCTCTTCTTTTCCACAGGGCAAAGTCGGAGACAAAGGATCCATTGGGTTTCCCGGGCCCCCTGGACCCGAGGTATGTGATGCCCCATTTCTCCATGTCTGGCTGCTGCTGGGACTCGGTCTTGTCCTTGGGAAACTGAGGCCCAGGGATGGGGAAAGACTTGCTTTAGGTCACACAGGATATGAGAGAGGAGGCTGAGAGGAGAAATTCCTAGATCAGCAATCATTTATTTTCCCCTTCTGCTCTTCTGCTCTTACCCAGGGGCTCTCAAAAGTCAACAGGGACAAAAAGCTGGCCTCAGAGTCGTCTGCCAACTTTGTGGCCACCGCAGCTTTGTGATTCATGAAAGCCCTCTGTGCACCACTGTCTGGTCCCTCACAGGAGCTTCCCACATTCTCCACTCAGGGTTCCCTCTCCAAGCCCTGGAACTTTCCTAGCCACCCACAGCCACTCTGGAATGGTTCAGGGCTCAGAGCTTCCGGGTATGGGGAGCAAGAGGTAAATGCAAAATTCAGGCTTTTGAATGAAGAATGAGAAATAAGGATAGATTTAGCAATTAATATAATAACTCTAGTTGAGTAAGGAGAGAGCCTGAGGGTTTCTGATGTGTGTGATCATTGGCATAGTAGGCTACACCTGAATGATCAACTCGGAATTCACACATAATGTTGCGAAGCAAGCTGGCTGGGTTCTCTTTGACCCCCCTCTCTTTAACATGGGTCTCGTGTCTAGAGAGCTGGGCTGAGCAGGAGCCGGGGCTGCTGTGCCTCTCAGGATCATTGGCACCCAGGCCAACCTCAGTTGGAGCCTCCCACCCACAACTCCCTGGCCTCCAGGTCTTGTTCACCCATGAGGTCTCTGCATCCAAGACAAAAGTGTGGCTCTGCGGATAGGCCGGACCCTTCCAAAGATCACTTCTGCTATCACTCGGATGGATGAGGAAATGTTTCCTAAAAGCTACAAGTTCTGACTTTCCATTGTGTTGACTTTGGCCATGACACCGTCCTATCTTTAGACAAATGGACTTGGCCTCTCCTCCATGGCCCCAATTCCCTCCTCTGGTCACTGGAAAAAGGCTTTTCTGAGAGTCCGGCTTTCCAAGCATTCTGGCCCGTGAGGGTGGAAGGCATGCTCCCTCATATTTATTAGGCACCTCCTGGTGCCAGGAGGCCGTGTAGTATCCTTGAGATGAGAACTTGCTGAATCGCCACAACAGCCGCATGAGGGAGATATTACCACCACCGGTTTACAGTTGAAGAAACTGAGTCACAGAGCAGGAAAGTGGCTTCCTCAGGGTCGCTCCACTATGTAGGAGCAAATAAGGTCTGCTTTGGCCCTCTCCTGGGTCCCTGGACAATTTAGCCATCAACCTCTCCCATCTTTGTGTTCTGTTTTGATTGGCCGACTCTGTAGCCAGGAGATAGCTCTGCTCAGCTGAAGGCAGAAGCTGATAAGTGCGTCAGCACCCTGTCTGCTTCTTTCCCTGAGACCATGGGAGGGAGCTCCAGCTCTCCAGCACCCGGGTGAATTATCTCTCATTCATCAATGGGTTAGATGCGAGTGAGCATCAGGATTTGCTCAGCATCCCGATTGCTAAGTTCTCACTTAGAGATGGGCCCACCCCAGGCAGACTTCTTTTCCCAGAGTACAGGACCCAAAATCATTTTGGATGCAGATTTTTACTGAGCACTTGCAACTTTGCTGGTTCCATTTAAACTTAAGAATAGCTCTGTAAGGGAGGTGTTATGGGCACCATTTTACAGATGAGAAAGCTGAGGCCCAGAGAGGCTAAGGAACTTGCCCAGGGTCACACAGGAGGAGGGCAGGGCTCTGGGAACTGCGTAACAGGTCTCCAAATTGTGCAAAGACCACTGTGGGGAGAGGGAGTCCCTGTGCTCTGTGGGGCCCTAAGGAGGAGCACAAGGGTATTGCAGGGAAGGGAGGTGACTCCGCTCCATGTGGGAAGAACCTTCTATTGTACAGTCATCCCAGGGGAATGGCCCTCACTGGGAAGCAGGGAGCCCCTATAGGTGGAGTGGGGCAGAGTCCAACACATGTGTCCAAGATGTACGAAGGACTTCAGCTTATGATGACTGGAGCTGAGGTTAATTAAATCAGTGCTTTTCAATGCTTTCACAGTCACAGCAAACCCAGAAAATCATCCTCTCTGCAGGATTCCTGCAGTCAAAAGACAAGACTTCTCAGGGCAAGGCGTGGCTGGCCCTGGGGAGCAATGTCCCCAGACACCCATAATTCTGACCCAGTAGCAGCACCGGATTTGAGAAATAACGACCTTGAGTGTGACCTTCCATGTTACAACCTTAATGCTTTCCTGCACCATCCGGTGTATTGTCTGAGCAACTCCCTGAGGTGTCAGGACTGGAACCATGCACCCTGTTTTAGAACTGAGGACTGTGGGATCAAGGTGGTTAACTGACCTGCCTGGGATCCCATCCCAGCAGGATGAGATGGAAACCCGGTCAGTCTCCCTGCAAGACGCATACCCGTAGCACTCCCTTCGCAGCCCCCATGGGTGACCCTGCTCTCTGCTTCCCCTCAGGGATTCCCAGGAGACATCGGCCCCCCTGGTGACAACGGCCCAGAAGGCATGAAGGTGAGTACCTGCCCAGGGCAGCTCCAGTTGGAGGAGCAGACAGCTCTGCAGAAACCACAGGCCTCAAGGGCTGGCTGCCTGGCTTGGAAGCAGGGGGTGCCTTGCCAGCCTGTGATGGAGATGGAGGTACCGCCTCTGAGACTCCCTTTTTGTTCCCTTCTCCCCAGGGTAAGCCTGGAGCCCGAGGCCTGCCGGGACCCCGTGGGCAGCTGGGGCCTGAGGTGAGACTGTCTGGCCCCGCTCCACTGCCCATCCTGGCCTGATTGCAGCCCCCAGCCTACCCTGTCCTGGGTACTGAAGGCCTTAGCTGGAGCTGGAGCCCCCTCAGCCAGGACACCACCCAGGGCTGCCCCAGACTCACCCACCAGCTCATCCTATACAGTCGTGCCCCATGCCTCTTCCAGGGACCTTCTCTGCCTTGCTGTCACCTGGCAGAGTGGCTTCCCCGCACCTTCCCTCCGCTGCACCCTCGTCACCCTGGGGTTTTCTTTCCCAGAACTACTGCCAATGCCATGCTCATGGTAGCAGTTTATCAGGGCATTAATGGGGGAGTAGGAATTGTCAGCCCCATTTTACAGATGAGGCCACTGAGGCCCACAGAGGAAAAGAGACTCAGTCAGGTCTTATGGTTAGTAGCAGGCAGGGCTGCAATGGGAACGCAAGTCTGCTTGAGCCCAAAGCCCATGACATACTTCCTATGTTGTCAACTCTGTGCTTCCTGGGAGTGGCCTAGGGGCACCTCCAGAATATTACAATGACTTGCACAGTTAGTGGCAGAGCATCGATTTGCTTATTTATGTGCACTTGATGAAGTGGGTTGGGAGGGGTCTCTATGGGGCTGTTGGAGCACCAGGTGGGCACTAAATGGGTGGGCCCCTGATTTTGCCCTGTGCACGAGGCCATTCTTAGCCTTCCCGTGCCACGCCTACCTTAGCTCAGGCGCCAGGCCCCCGTGACACACAGCCTTGGGCTGAGGGTGCGGGAAGCCCAGATTCACCGCGACCGCAGGCGGGCATCCAGCTGACATGGATCCCTTCTTGGGCTGGCTCTGGGTCTGGCGGGGTCCCAGCGCTGGCTCTGGGAGCCACGTGGAGCTGCTTTCCTGGAAGCTGGGGGAAAGGAGCTGGGGGGTGGCTCTGGAGGGAGCCCCTTGGTCAGGCCTGGCATGCCAGAAGGAGCCAATTAGGAGGCTGCCTGAGCCTGTGGGGGTGGGGAGCACCTGGAGAGTCTCATGGGCCAGAAGCGGGAAGGAAGGGGAGAGGAGGGAATGGCACCAGCCACATGCTTCTGTCTACGCTCACATTACCACTCAAGAAAGCCCTATGTATGCCTGCCACTTGTTCACATCTTCATTCATTCATTCATTCACCAAACACCCCCTAGACACTGCACCATCCCGAGTGATGTTTGGGGGTGGCTGCAAGAAAGAATAAGGCATCATTGCTGACCTCCAGGAACTCAGCTGAAGCCACTTATTATATTTGAGGATGATCTTCTCCAATCTGGGAAACTGAGACACAGTGAGGCTGAGGTCTGCCAGTGAGCAAATGGCAGAACTCAGAGCCTACATCTTTGAGCTGCAGTTTGAGGCTCTGTTCCTCACAGCACACAATGGGGTTTAACTCTCATGCCCAGGACTTCCACGAAGCCTGGAGTCTCCATTCACTGGAAGTCGCTGTGTAGCCTGGCCTCTAGGCCATGGCCAGTGGAGCCTCTGCCCTGGGTGGGGCCAGGCAGGTGGGCCAGGGGTGCTGTTTCTCTTTGTCCAGGGGGGCTCTCCTCCGTCCATCCCTTTCCCTCCATGCAGGACAAGATCTCCACAAGTCCAACTGGATTAACTTTCTCCTTTTTTCCTCTCTCGTGTCTCCCAACTCTAGGGAGATGAGGGACCCATGGGGCCGCCAGGGGCCCCTGGCTTGGAGGTGAGTGTCACTGGCCTGGGGTAGGTGGCATTCATGGGAGCTGAGCCAGCTGTGCGCAGGCAGGGCAACATCTGGCCAGTGCTCCAGAGGGAAGTCATCAGTGAGGGCCTTGCACCAGCCAGAGAGAGAACTAGGAGACACCCCAAAGGAGAGAGACAAGAGCCAGGAAACTGACTGTCACTGCCCACCTCCTATGTGCCAAGTGCTTCATGTCAGTATTTATTCTCCTTGATTCTCCCATGACACAGGATTGCTTTCCTTGGTTTCATTAGAGAAGAGGCAAACGAGAGTGAAGGCTTTAGCTCAACATCTCACAGCCAGGCAGTGGGGACGCCCTGCCTGGGCCCTCAGCCCGAGCCCCCTGCACTCTTCCCAGCTGCCTTCCCAAAGTCACTTGTCCTACACCCCCTCTTGATCCCAGCCATGGCATAAACCAGCAGCTCATGAAATTTCTGGTATCCAGAGCTTTTTACACTCTTAAAAATGACGGAGGACCCAAAGACTTTTGTTTGTGTGGGTTACACCTACTGAGATTAGTAACTAAAACCAAGAGACTTTAAATGTATTCATTCATTCATTGAAGATTAATCATAAACTCATTTCCTGTTGATAAAAATTATATTTTTAGGAGAATTCACTCTATTTTCCATAGCAAAATAATTGAGTGGAAAGAGTGGCATTGTGTTACCATTTTTGCAGATCTCTTTAATGTCTGGCTTAATAGAAGTCAGCTGGCTTCTCAGCTCTGCTTCTGCATTCAATCCACTGACTATCACGCGCCATGCAGCCTCAGGAAGATGCCACTTACATTCACCAGAGTGAGAGTGACAAAGGCGAATGACATCTTAGTGTTATTATGAAAATCATTTTGACCTCGTGAACCCTCCGGGACCCCTGGAGTCCTCAGGCCACACTTTGAGGACCACTTGCATAAACTGTTACTTCCCTGCACCCCCGATCATCTGCCAAGTTCCTTCCTTTCCCTCACTCCCTGAAGGCAGGTGTCATCTTCCTCATTTACAACAAGAAGACCAACCCAGGGATGGGGGAGGCTTCCCTGAGTTCATGCAGCTGGAAACCCTGCCTGTATTCCAGGACAGCTGGCCATCTGGTGGACTCAGGGTTCTATGCCCCTGTCCATCAGGGTACGTGGCTCTCTACAGCTATGGATACCCTGTGCCAGGTCCTTGGAGCCCCTGGACCCCAGCCATGTTGCCCCTGTCCAGCTTCTCCCACTTACCTGTCTCTCTGTTGCAGGGTCAGCCTGGCAGGAAGGGGTTTCCTGGGAGGCCCGGCCTGGATGGCGTGAAGGTGAGGGGACCTAGAGATCCCTGGGGACAAGAGGAAAGAGGGGGCCCTACATATTTGGGCCCCAAGTCAAGCCCCAAATCCCATGGCCAGTTGTGAAAAGGGAGAAAAAAATTGGTTCCCATTTAGAACAAAGTATTGGTAAAGGAGAAAAAAAATGGACATAACCTAAGTGTCCAGCTGTGGGGGATTGTTCAAGTAGTGGGATATAGTGCAGCCACCCTAGATGGTGTTTCGGGCTATTTTACAAGATGGGAAGTTGCCTGAATGTGGGGTGGGGGTGGTGGAGGAAACAGGTTATAAAAGGGAATGTTCAAGTGTGAGCCTGTGGCAGGGGCTGGGTTGCACCGTTTCTGTTTTTTTCTTTTTTCCTTCTTTTTTTTTTTTTGAGATGGAGTCTCCCTCTGTTGCCAGGCTGGAGTGCAGTGGTGTGATCGGCTCACTGCTACCTCTGCCTCCCAGGTTCAACTGGTCCTCCTGCCTCAGCCTCCCAAGTAGCTGGAACTACAGGCATGCAGCACTGCGCCCAGCTAATTTTTTTATATTTTTAGTAGAGATGGAGTTTCACCATGTTGACTGGGTGCAGTGGCTCACACCTGTAATCCCAGCACTTTGGGAAGCTGAGGCAGGTGGATCACAAGATCAAGAGATCGAGACCATCCTGGCCCACATGGCACCCTGTTTCTTTACGCACAGAGCAGAGGCTAGAAAGTGGACAGGGATTATCTCTGGGTGGTGGAACAATAGGAGATTTTCATTTTCTTCTGTGGGCCTCTACATTTTCCCTATTCTGCATAATAAATAGATAGTACATATATTAACAGGGTTTTTAAAAAATGTTATCAAAAAAGACCTGGCCCAAGATAGGAGAGTAATGGTCCTCAGCCCATGGGCAGCCTCACTTAATAGTTTCCCAAGGACTCCCCTTGAGTTGGAGTTTTCCCAGCCATTCTGGGCAAAAGATTGTCGGGTCAAGTTTGCAGATGGGCAAACCCACAGGAGGTTAGGACAGAGCCAGGGGGAGCCCAGGTCATCCATATCTCCCTCCCTTCTGGGGAAATGACCCACTTATCTGTCCTGGCCCCTCTAGTTTTCATGAGTTCCAGGGAGGAGCTGAAGGGGGAGGAGGCTCCACCCAGGCTTGCAGTAAGCCACACCCATGTATGCGCCAAACTCCTGGCTAGCCCGAGCCCATGTCCTGCCATCAGAGGTTTCGGCCTCTCTCCCTCAGATACCAGTTGGGTTTCTGTGGTGGGAGCGGTGACATCGTGTGTGTGGATTTATCCCACAGGTCTGCTGTGGGGAGACCAAGACAGCTGTGGCTGCCTGAGGAGCAGGAGCCACCTCAGCATGGGACAAAACAGACAGACAAGGCCGAGATAGGCCACCCAATGTGAAAGTGGGACAGAGCCTTGAAGACAAATGAGTCTGATTTCCCTTCTTTATAGCTGGGGAGGCTGAGCCCAGAGCAGAGATGGGACTCACCCCAGCCACCTGTGAGCTGGTGGCAGAGCTCTGGTGTGTTGAGGTCTAGGACCCTGGTGCCCTGATGTCCCATTTCTCTACTCTTCCTGAGATAGGGCAGCCTGATGCAGTGGGAATGTGCATTCTTTTTTTTTTTTTTTTTTTTTTTTTGACAGTGTCGCTCTTGTCACCCAGACTGGAGTACAGTGGTGCAATCTCGGCTCACTGCAACCTCCACCTCCTGGGTTCAAGCAATTCTCCTGCCTCAGCCTCCCCAGTAGATGGGATTACAGGCATGCAGCACCACACCCAGCTAATTTTTGTATTTTTAGTAGAGACGGGGTTCCTCCATGTTGGCCAGGCTGGTCTCGAACTCGTGACCTCAGGTGATTCGCCCGCCTCGGGTTCCCAAAGTGCTGGGATTACAGGCATGAGCCACTGCACCTGGCCCAGAATGTGCATTTCAACTGGGCAGACCAAGGTTTCGGTTCTAGCCCTACCTCTGGCTCACTGTGTGACCTCAGGCAGGTCACTTCACCTCTCTGGGCCTCATTTTCCACCTCCACAAAATGCAATGGGCTTCTTAAGGACCTAGATGAGACATACACATCTGGGTGCTGAGTAAGCCAAGGCCCCCTCAGAGGGAATGGGTGACTAGAGTCATGTCTGCCTGAGGTTCTGTCCAAGTACCCCTTTGACTCTGCCCATTTGTTGGGGGTCTCCAAGGCCACACACTGGAGATAAGATCCCTGGTTCATCCCCGCTAATGGCAACTAAGGCCAGCAGGCCTGGGACTTCCCCAGGAGGTCTAGACTTTCATCTCCCATCCCAATCCATCCTCTTCTTTGTCTCTTTGCAGGGGGAACCAGGGGATCCTGGTCGGCCGGGGCCTGTGGGAGAGCAGGTTAGTTAGCAACGGTCTCTGAATGAGTGGCTCCATTTATTGGGCCCTTACTCTGTGCCAAGCCCTTTGCCCAGCACCCTCCATGCACCACCTCGTGTAATTCTCAGAACAACTCCAGAGGTAGGTTCAGTCCTCTACCCCTTTCATGGATGTAGACGGTGACCCTCAGAGCGGGGAAGTCTGTAAATGAGAAAGCTGTGGATCATAGTCACGACAGCTTTTCCCCACAGCCTGACTCTACACACAGGTTTTTGGTGCATTTGCCCAAAGAGATTATGTGGCTGCTCCCCCAGGACATTAAAACTGGAGGAGCCCTTGGCAGTCGTTGCTCATGTTCCCATCAGCTTAAAGATCAGGAAGCCAAAGGCCAGAGAGGTGTTACCACTTGCCAAGGGCCCTTGGTCTAGGCATCCCTAAATTATATAGAAGATGAAATTCAAACCAGTGGCTCTGGCTGGTTGAGAAGCTGGGTCAAGGTCTGAAGAAGAGAAGAGGTTGCAACTAGTCATTAAAATGGAGGTTTGAGGATCACGACCTTCAATTAAAGTCCAGAGAAACAACTCTGAGGGATGGGCAGACGGACAGCTTCAGTCCTTCCTGCCCAGCCCTCGGGCCTCCTGAAAGCTTAACCTCTGGGCTCCAAGGTGGAGAGGTGTTCATCTCCTCCACTCCTTTAAGTACGGAGCTCATTCATGGAAGGGGCTTCCTCAAGCCGGAAGGACTGATGCTGGAGATGGCCGTAGAGGAATTTGGCTGCGCCGTGAAACCCCGTCAGTGGCGTGAGAGTCACACACGATGGGCTTCCTCACCAGGCCTGCAACATCTGTTGGGGGAAGAAAGGAATTAAAGCAGGGGGAGGCCTGGATTTTTGAAATCTTTCCAGTGTCATTCGAGCGCATTCTGTGGGAAGCCCGGGAGTTTGGAAAGGCTGCCGCGGCCTGGATATATTTCCTGATTGGAAAAAAAAGGTGATTTGATCAGCAAATTCAGTTTCATAGTTATGCTAATGGTAGGGCCCTCGGGAAATAGATATGCAGGGTCTTGGAAGTCAGAACACAAACATCCTTGGAAATCACTGTATCTAAGAGCCCTAACCATATTTTGTGCCTTGGATTTCTTTGCCAGGCTGGAAAAGCCCAGGGATCCCCTTCTCAGAATAGAGTTTATAAATGCATAAAATTAAAAACAAAGGAAACTGATTATATAGAAATGCAATTATGAAAATATGTTAAAATATAATATATTCATATATATGCTTCTTTGGCAATGCATTAAATAATGAGTTCTAGTAGCAGGTGTAACAGCGGCCTCAATTTTGAAGTAATGCCAAGCCTTAGTGATATATTTTGAGATCTCTGCAGCAATGATTGTAATGTGACATGTCACTTTCTGGGACAGTCCCAGGTCCTGGTAATACTACTGTGGTTTGTTGCCTACACTCATATTTGAGGCAAATGCTAAATTTCAATTAGAGGTTCATGAAAATAAAAGAGTTTTAATTTTTTTCCATTCAAGTTGATATACCCTCTGAATTCCATTCATAGAGCCTGACAGTGACCCCAGGTTTAGAACCCCCAGATTCTAGTCCATGTTGGCAATCTGGGATTTATGAAGGAGAAGCAGGTTTGACCAAGATCACCAAGTGGGATAGTGGCAGAACTAAGCCCAGGACAGGTGGGAACCTTGCCTGGAGCAGCCCAGGCTCATTTGGTCAGCAGAACACCCAACTTGCTGCCCAGGCAGCTTGGACAGTAGCAGGAAGGAGGCAGAGCTGGAACCCTGTGGCTGCTATAAGGCACATGGAGGTACCATGCCAGCCGTTCCCTTGGCCCCCACCCCATGTGGTCCCAGTGAAAGGGGAGGCATTTTCTGTTCACTGCAGAATCAGAGGATCCCTGGGAAAGTTCTGAAGCTCACACCATAGGACCTCCTTGTAATCATAGTACTGGGTTGGTGCAAAAGTAATCACAGTTTTTACCATTATAATGGCAAAAACAATTACTTTCGCAACAACCCAATAACAGTGACATTTATTAGTCACCTGTTAGGTTCCAGACTCTGTGCCAAATGCTATCTACACAATCGTCTATGGCAGTAGGTATTACTATCCTCATTTTGCAAATGAGGAAACTGAGGCTCTGGGAAGTTAAGTAACTTGTCCGAGATCTCACAGGCAGTAACATCACTGTCAGAGGCAAGATTGACACTGAGGTCTGCTGGGTTCCCAATGCCTGCCTCGAGGGCTGAAAACTCTCCAACCTCCTGAGCCCTGACATGTCTCTAACAGAGCACAGACTGCCTGCCAGGCCCTGGCCGAGGTGCTGGGAACAGGGCATGGGTCTTGCCTTCAAGACACCCCCTCCAGGGGCAGCCACGCATGTAAACACGTCACACTGAGCTGTCTAGTCCAGCTCAGGGTCCATAGCCCTTTCATTCTCAGTTGCATCCCCAATGCCTAGCATATGAGAGGAGGAAGAAAACCTCCCGTAGCAGACAATGGCCCTTTATCTGTAGGCAATGTGAGGACCAGGCTAGCCTCCTCCCCAAAACTGGGAACTCGGATCCTGCCTGTGCAGCGCACGCTGTGGGTAACAATGCTGCCTCCTCCCATGCCCGCCTTGCCAGCCGTAGAGGAGCCAGTCATGCCCACAGCTTTCCGAGCTGCTTCTCCGTCGACCTGCCTGGACTTCTGGGCCTGGCCTCTCTGGACCAGCCTCAAGAACAGGCCTGCCAGGATGTTGTGGGACAGAACCCCGGGGGGGGTCCCAGGGGTGCAGGTCGGGGGATGGGGCACTTGCTGTATGGCTGTTATTCATTAGGATCCTGTTTGGCTTCTTGTTAGAGGTTTATGACCCGCTTGCCTTCCAGGACCCAACATCTCATAAATTTAAAGTAGCTATGAAATTTCTGTTTCTCTGGGCCAGCCAGGCAGGGGCCTTTTAACAGAGCAGTTTTTATTCCCTTCATTCGGCATCCTCTAAATGTCTGACTGCTCCCTTGTGGGAAGCCCAGGCCTCTGTCTTACCCCTGTGCCCTTGTAAAATAAATTAAGAGGGGATGGGAAAGAGCGAACATGTATGAAGTACCTCTACGCATCGTGCACCATCTCCCGTATTCAGAACAGTGCCAGGAAGTAGGGAGGTACCTTTATTGTCTCCCATTCTGCAGATGAGGCTCTGAGAGACTGATTTGCCCAGAACCCACACACCTGAAGACTGAATGACAGTGAAATAGATAAAGTGCCAGGTACAGGGCTTGGCACACAGGAAGTGCTCAATATGTTGAAGCTGTTGTTATAATATTGCTATCACTTAGAAAATGCTCTAATTAATTTTTAAAAATAAGTTGTTGCAAAAATCAAGTATTTGGTTTTCTGTGACATGTTAGCTATGACCTTATACCTAGTGCCTCATCCCTCTTACCTTATACTTCAGAAAGGTCTCTGAGCCCAGGGAACCAGGGGCAGGTGCAGGATCCACCATGTGTAGTGCCAGTGTGGTGCTGGGATGTACAGGAGATCCAGGCCCTGTTCACAACCACATGCTTTGCAGGCCTTGGGCTGGAGGGGAAGGTGCGTGGTCTTTGGAGCCACACAACCAGAGCTGACATCCCAGGCTGCAGCAGCAAGACACGTGTGGCCCTCGCTGAAGTGACTATTTTGAAACTGTCTTTAGATAAGAAAGTGTGGATCCCAGAGGTAACCCTCTTGTGGTAGTTGACTGACAGCTGGGCCGGCTTTATTGCCTGAGTACACAACCTCTGGCCTATTCCTGGCCCAAGGTCTCATTTTACTCTGGCCAGGGTTTGGGGGACAGGGAGCGGATTTTATGGAACAAATCCACTCATCCCTCCGTCTTTCCTAATTCACCCAGAACCTCTTGGCTGCAAATCTGGGTTCTTCCAAAGCCACTTGTGCACTCCTGAACCACACAAGGCCCTCCCCTCTCAGTTTGCATTTTCCTTAGCAGGGAAGAAGGTGGGGCCTGAATAAGAAATTGATGGGCCTTCCTAGGTGACCCCTCTAGGCTGTCCACCCTCGATGCGCATGTGCGTGTTTGCCTGCTCAGGGAGATGGCAAGGACTGGGGCCACCTAGAAGAACCCCCTGGAACCCAGAGGCAAGTTGTCACCCAGCAGAGTTCAGCAGAGCAGCGGGAGCTGCAGCGTGTGTCTGTGTGTGCACCCTTTCAGAAAAAGGCAAGGAGGCCTTTCAGAAGACAGTAAAGAGGCCTCCGCCTCCCCGATTCCAATCGGTTCTCTTGGCGGAGGCTGTTACGGTATTTCTATCCCAGCCAGCGGGTTTGTTTCACTCTTTGAAACAGCCCCAGAGCCCCGAAAGATGGGCACAGATGGCCTCTTCCCAGCTCAGCTTAAGGGCCACCCCCCGCCCAACCCCAGCTCTCCAAATGTGGCAGCCTCCCAGCCTGCTTCTGGCGCGGGAAGAATGTGTGGCGCTCCCAGGGATGTTGGCAGCGGCCCCGCTGCTTGGCTTCAAAATCAGAACCATCTGGTGGAGTGAGGGAAGTCAGAACGGTGCCCAGAGAGAGGCAGCGCTCTCCCCGGCACAGCCCCATGCTGGCTGGGTGACCAGGCACGGGCGGGAGACACCTGGGAGATGAGCTTCAGGGGAAGGAGCAGGAGGGCTGGGTCCCTGGATTCACGTTGTTTCTCTTGCCTTCGTGAATGTGTCTCATAGGGATTTATGGGATTCATTGGCCTGGTCGGGGAGCCAGGAATCGTGGGAGAAAAGGTAAGTGGTGTTGAGGGGAAAAGATAAACAATTAGAGCTTGTGTTTTGAAATTGTAAAAATGTGAAGAGGCCCTTTGACCTGGGGATTTCAGACTACCCTCCCCTAGCCTCTCTCCTGACCTGGCATTCTGAGTCTGCCAAGAGCTATTGTTCCCTTTCCTGGCATCTCTTGGGGTTCCATCCCTGCCCTACTGTCTTCAGCCTCAAGCACAGTTAGACTTTTGTGTGACAACCAGCAGATTCACACGACCTGGGCTCCTCACAGCTGCCCACTGGCCCTGCATGGGGGTGGGCCACAGCAGGGAGGAAAAGATTCATCTTTACAAAGAGGAAGGATGACGCTGCCTTGCTAAGCCTCTGTTTTAGATGAGATAACAGAGGCTCAAATAGGGGAGGTGACTTACTCAAGGTCACCCAGATAATAAGCGGCAGTGCTGAGATTTGAACCAAGTTCATTGCCAAAGGTTAGCTACACTTTGCTCACTAACACACTCTGCCTCATGTTGGCTCCCAGCTCCCACCAAGGGCCTTGGAGGCACTTGCCTTCCTTTGTATGGGTTTATCCGATCCCCAGAGCAGGCCCTCTGGGAGAACCAATGTTATCCCCATTGAATAGATGGAGGAACTGAGGTCCAGAGGGAGGAAGTATCCCCCCCAAGTCTGGCCCCGCCTAACTCTTCAGGATCCTCTTGTGCCGCACTCTATCACTCTATGTGACCCAGACCCTTGGGCCTCTGCCTTCCTCCTCCTCCTCCTCCCTCGCTTCCCCCTCCTCCTCCTTCCCCTTCTGCTCCTCCTCCTTTTAAATTCAGCTTTTTATCTTGAAATTTTAAATTTGACTTTTTATTTTGAAATAATGACAGATTCACAAGAAGTTGCAAAAAATAGTACCCTTCACCCTGTTTCTTCCAGTGGTAGCATCTTACATAACGATAGCACAACATCAAAGCCAACTCTGGCCTTCTGCTGTTGCTCAAATGTCCCATGTCCCTTCTCACCTACAAACCATTGACTGTGCCATTCCCTTAGCCAAATGCTTTCTTTCCATTGCCATCTGCCTCCACCCTTTTTGCCCAGATGCTCTTCATTATACTTCAGCTCTTGGGTCAAGAGGGACTTCCCAAGGGAAGCTTTCCCTGACCAGCTCTGCCCCCAAGTGGGTCAAGTCCTCCAATGATAACACCTTAGCACCATGACCCCCACCCTCACTGCACTGTGTCTCCTACAACCCTCTGAGTGTCTTGCTCCATGGGAGCAGGCCTGCTCACCATTGTATACTCAGAGTCTCGCAGAGAGTGTCAGACACATAGTAGGTGCTCAATAAATATTTGCCGGCTGGCTGGATACAAGAAACAGAGCCTCACGAAAACAGAGCTAAGATTCGAATCCAGAGCACCTACCTTCTGGCTGGAGCTGTCTGCTACACTGCCAACTCTGCCCCAGTGTGTCTGGATTGGTCGAGAGGGAATGAGTTATGTCTCTGATTCTCTAGCATCTCATCTAGGTTTGGACAGGGAGTTTAGAGAGTGAAAGACATGCCTTCTCTTGCTGTTTCTGCCTCAGCAAGCCTAGCCCAGGGGATGCCAGGCCTAATAAGGACCAGCATGATGTGGGCCAGGATCAAAGGGGACAGTGTAATTAGTGCTTCCTTAATCAGGACCATCCTTGGAGGGAAATTCACTGCGTGGCCCACTACAGGGGATGCTGAGGCCTTCTGGGGCTTGCCAGAGGTCTTGGCTTCCTCTGAGTGAAATCCCAGATCCCCACCTGGGTGATGTGGCCATGAACTAGACAGGGACCCTCTAGAGACCTTGAGCAAACCCCTACCTCTCTTTGAGCCTTTGGATGGCCCTCTGCACCTGCCTCCCACAGAGCCACCCCACAGCCATAGCCGTGACCTGCCTACATTGCTGTCTCCATCACAGGGTGATCGTGGCATGATGGGACCCCCAGGCGTGCCTGGACCCAAGGGGTCGATGGTAAGGAGTAAGTCTGCATCCTCTTGCCCTCTCCTGTTGCAGCCTTGAGTGACAGCTCTGCTGTCCTCCATGAACCACTTACCCTAGACGTTCAGAATGACCAGCTCCCTCTTTGTCCGGGGGTCTAGCTGCTGTCCTCCTGGCTTTGCAATGGGGCTGAGCCAACCGAGATGGGACTGAAGGAGGAAGGGGCACCTTCCACAGCTGATTCCTTCTTTGTCTTCTCTCTCTTGGCAGGGTCATCCTGGAATGCCAGGTGGTATGGGGACCCCTGGAGAGCCTGGACCCCAGGTAAGCAAAGCCCTCTTGATCCCTAAGCTCAAACCACTGTCAGATAAAGGTTAGATGGCTCGGTGTGGTGGCTCACACCTGTAATCTCAGCACTTCGGGAGGCAGATCACTTGAGGCCAGGAGTTCAAGACCAGCCTGACCAACATACCGAAACCTTGTCTCTACTAAAAATACAAAAATTCACTGGGCGTGGTGACATGCGCCTGTAATCCCAGCTACTCGGTAGGCTGAGGCATGAGAATTGCTTGAACCCAGGAGGCAGAGGTTGCAGTGAGCCAAGATTACGCCACTGCACTCCACCTGGGTGATAGAGCTCTAGACCCTGTCTCAAAAAAAAGAAAGAAAGAGACAGAGAGAAAGAAAGAAAGAAAGATAGAAAGAAAGAAAGAAAGATAGAAAGAAAGAAAGAAAGAAAGAGACAGAGAGAGAGAGAAAGAAAGAAAGAAAGAGAAAGAAAGAAAGATAGAGAGAAAGAAAGAGAAAGAAAGAATTAAAGAAAAGAAAGAGAAAGAAAGGAAGGAAGAAAGAAAGAAGGGAAGAGAAAAGAAAAGAAAGGAGGGAGGGAGGGCAGGAGGGAAGGAAGAAAGGAAAGGAAAAGAAAAGAAAAGAAAAAGAAAGAGGAAGGGAGGGAAGAAGGGAGGAAGGAAGGAGAGGAGGGGAGGGGAGGGGACGGGAGAGGAGAGGGGATGGGCGGGGAGGGGAGGGGAGGGGAGGAGAGGGTTAGGAGTTCAAGCCTCAGAATCAGACCAACCTGGGTAGAATCCCAGCTACACCACTCTCTGACTGTAATCCTGGGGCAGATCATTTAACTTCTCTGAGCCTGAATTTTGCTCATTTGAAAAACAGAGAAAAGAATCATGGTCATGATAGTGTGATCGTGTGGGTTAAATGGAAGCGTGGGGCTAATGTTCATTACAGAGTGGTGTTTGTTCCTTGGGAGCATTTTGGTTATTAGCAGCATTATTGCTTTTGTCCATTCATTCATTCACTCTGTAGTTACTGAGCAATAAGTGCTTGTGGGCAGTTTCAGGAGCCGGGTAAAGGGGCCCAATCTCCGCTCACTGCAACCTCCACCTCCTGGATTCAAGAGATTCTCGTGCCTCAGCCTCCCTAGTAGCTGGGATCACAAGCGTGTGCCACCACACCCAGCTAATTTTTGTATTTTTAGTGAAGATGGGGTTTCGGCAGTTCCAGGAGCTGGGGATGTGGCAGCAAGAAAGGCAGAAAGTGGCCCCTTCCTTTGGAGCGTGTAGTCTGGTATGGGGAGCAGGGTAGATAGAACCCAGTAAATGATGTCTGTTCTGGAAGAGCAGGCACGAAGATGGGAAATGCTGGACAAACAGGGCTGAGGATCCTCAGGGGCCTGGGCTTCTCATGATGACTGAGGAAGCAGGGATATTCCCGAGGCTCTCAAGGCAGAGTGGTGGGAGAGGCTGGGAGAGCTGGGGGAAGGGTGCGGCCAGGAGCACTCAAGTTCAGGAGCCCCTTCTCCTTCCCAGGGGTGATGACGTGCAGGGGGTGGGGGTGGGCTTGCTCTCATTTGGAGCAGGTAGAACTTGCTTCAGATCCCTGTTTCTGCCAATGGAGGATGGAAACTAGGAAAGGGCACTCGCTTCAGCCAAAGCCAGGGCTCAGGGCTGGGAGCCCAGTCCAAGGTGGGCTTGGGGAAGGTGGGGAGGGTGTGGGGGTAGAGGGACCAGCCCAGGCACAGATCTGGAGTCAGGGCTGAGGGGCGATGAGCTCAGGTTGCCCGAGTGTCTCCAAAGTCCAGACTGAGGAGTTCCCTGGGGTCTGATGAGGAAGGGCCCTGAAGCCTTTCATGGTTTGAACCCAGGAGAAGCTCGCATAAACCTGTTCTCTACTGTGATTAGGGAAGCAAGGCCAACTCAGCTCCTACACTTTTTCATGCACCTACTGTGTGCTAGCATAAGCTCCTCCCTGGAGGTACAAAAATGGTAAGAAAGAGATCCAGCTCTTAAGACTCTCACTGTCTAGTGGGGCTGTCAAGTATAAACATTCTCTCCATCATTAACAGACTTTTATCGAGCACCTACTCTGTGCCAGGCCACACCAGGGGCTGAGGAGGGAGAGGGGTGGACTAGTCCAAGGGTGAGAGGCCTGGATATAGGTGACCGTCACCCAGAGGAGAAGGCATCAGCACCAGGAGACTCTGTCCATCCTCATGATTCTTTGGACAAGTTGGAATGTTCTTGAGGAGCACAGTTGGAAGCAGAAGCCAGTACTCTGGGCTCCCACTGACATACTTTTGCCCTGTTCATGAGAAGGAGGAAAAGTCACATCTGGCCCAGGGCTGGAGGAGCTGGCAGTGTGGAAGTGGGACTGTTGGGGTAGAAGCAGGGTCAGAGGACCAGCATTCTGGTTGGGGGACTAGCACGGCTGGCCGAGGCACCCAGCTTGGAATGCAAGGGCCCGGCCTCCCTCCCAGTGGTCAGAGATGGAGTGATTGGAGCCCTCAGCATGGGGGGTGCCCAGAGTAGGGCCAAAGCCTGAGTACAAGGATGCTGGGGGTACATCATCGAGTTCTACCCCCGGCACCCCTGCACCTCGGCCGTCCTGGGCCTCAGTCTCCCCATCTGTCTAGTGGGAGGAGGAAAGCCAGGAAAGGAGTCACTGGGACACAATGGAAGGCCGGTGGGAGATGGGGAAAGAGTGGGGATATTCAGGCCAATGCAGAGAAGAAGGTGCAGGCCTCCTCTGAATCCCTCGCCTCCCTGGCTCCACTCGCCTCCCCACCCCGCCCCATCTCCTCAGTGCTCCCCGCTGTTCAGTGGGCTGGCTCAGGCTTGATGAAATCAGACGGTCACTTGGTGCTGTTTCTGATCGCAAGGTTGCCGTGGTCCCCCACTGCTACGGTACGGGGCTGGTCCCTTGGATCTCTTGGGGTTCCTCCTGGCCAGCGACACTGGGGAAGCTGGCTAGCACAGAGGCCCAGAAAACCACCTTCAGAATCAGATACATGGGGGTGAAATTCTGGCTCCCCGACTTGCCAGCTGCGGGATTGTTAGCAACACTCATAGCTTCTCTGACCCTCAGTTTCCCCATCTGTAAGTCAGCATGATGCCACCTGCAGTATGAGATTGTCATGAGAAATGCTGCAGTGCATGATGTAGTGTCTCACAACCCTCCTGCATAACTGTGTGCTTAATGAATGGTGATAACTATCTGTTAGAGATGATAATTGCCACTATTATAAGTCAGGCTACTACCATTAAAAGTGACATTTCTGGTGATATTGTTCACACCTGACTGGCATTTTCCCACTTTATCAATCACTTTCACCTCCATGTTGTCTGATAGCACATTGAGATCCATCAAGATTATTATCCCCAGGCCAGGCACAATGGCTCGCGCCTGTAATCCCAGCACTTTGGGAGGCCGAGGCAGGTGGATCATGAGGTCAGGAGATCAAGACCATCCTGGCTAACACGGTGAAACCCCGTCTCTACTAAAAAATAGAAAAAAATTAGCCGGGTGTGGCGGCAGGCACCTGTAGTCCCAGCTACTCGGGAGGCTGGAGAGGCAGGAGAATGGCGTGAACCCGGGAGGCGGAGCTTGCAGTGAGCCGAGATCGCGCCACTGCACTCCAGCCTGGGCGACAGAGCAAGACTCCATCTCAAAAAAAAAAAAAAAAAAAAAAAGATTATTGATTATTATCCCCATTATTGGGGGTGAGGGTGAGGCCCTGGGACCTGCCTAGGGTCACCCAGTGACCAGAGTTGAGTCTAGCATTCAATTCTGACCTCCTCCTGCCTTGCGAGAGCAGGCAGCTACCTTTTCCTGAGGACTTTGTCACTTCACTTTCTAGAAACTCTAGGAGGTAAGGACTCTTCCATCCCCATTTTGTAAATGACAAAACTGAGGCCCAGTGAGTTGAAGTAACATGCCTAAGATGGCACAATTAGTAAGTGGCCGAACTGGCATGTGAGCCCAGATTCTCCAGTGCTGCAGCCTGCTCTTTTCAGCACTCTATGCCTTGATGTAGAGACTTGGCTCCCGAAATTTCCCAGTGGTGCATTGCATGCCTTCTGAGCTCTGAGATCACTCTATAAAATGGCCCATTCTCACCCAGTGTTTGTATTCTCCACCATCCGGGAGTCAGAACTGCCTTTTATGGGGCCAAACCCGAGTCCACACCCTGCTTGCTCTGCTGACGAAAGGTCAGCCTGGGACCCAGCCCCTCACACCAGCCCCTCCACAGCAGCTGTTGGAGGGTCTGCCGGGTGATAGCGGCTGGGTTAACACCCCTGGAAGCCATGGGGAGAGGGAAACGGGAAAGTCAAGAGTTCGTTCTGAGGCACCAAATGGGGCTGGGCCTCTCCCTGGTATTCAGAGGAGGGATGAGACTGGCTCTGCCTTGCAAAAGGAGCACACCCAGTCTGAGAATTGCTGCAGGAGCTGGGAGGCTCCTGGAGCTGGCAGAGGGTCCTGGCTGGCCGGTGGATGAAGTTGCTGCTTGAGGTCTCTCAAGCTGGGCCTGGAATCGGGGTGGGGGCAGGGGAGACATTAGGCAGAGGGGTGGGCTGCTTCCCTTCTTCTCCTGTGTTCCCTCCCTTCCCACCCTCTGCCCTCTTCAGTTCATGTGCTCCTTGTTAATTCAACAGATTCCTGAATGTCTGTCGTGCACCTGTGCAAGGCCAGGTGCTGAGAATTCCAAGAACTAAACTGGCCCTCTCACCCTGTCTCTCTTGCTCCTCTTGTCGTCTGTTCATCAAAACCAAGATGGCTGCCCATTTGCCCGGGGCTGGGCCTTGCTCCCTTCTCATGCCACCCCACCCACTTCTCTGCCTCTGCCTTCCCCCTCCTTCTCTCCTTCTTGATCCTCTCCCACTCTGCCCCCTCTGCCTCCCAAGATCACCCCAGGCCTGTGTTCTCAGTTCTTCCTCCTCCTCCTCTTTTCCCTGGGAGAAAATATTCAGGAAAATATTGGGTGTCAGGGTGGAGGTGAGGGACAGAACTTGAGTCACCAGATTCTCCTTTCTGGTGTAGGAGAGAAAGGGAGATGAGGATTCGAGGAGACCTTTTGTCATGTATGTCATCGTAGTCTGGATGCACTGGCTCACACCTGTAATCCCAGCAATTTGGGAGGCTGAGGCAGGAGGATCACTTGAGCCTAGGAGTTTGAGATCAGGCTGGGCAACATAGTGAGACCCTGTCTCCACAAAAATAAGAAAATTAGCTGGGCATGATGGTGCATGCCTGCAATCCTAGCTACTCAGGAGGCTGAGGCGGGGGGATCACTTGAGCCCCAGAGCTCAAGGCTGCACTGCACTCCAGCCCAGGCCACAGAGCGAGATCCTCTCCCAATAAATACATAAATGAATGAATGAATGGCATCGTATCTTCTCATTGTTGATTTTGAGGAAAAGGGGAAGAAAATATCATGCAGGGAGCCTTCTCCCCACTCCCCAGACTCCCAGGAAAGGTTGAGGCCCATCCCCCTATAGCCCAGGGCATTGGCTATGTTCGAGGCTGTGGCTCGCCTGCTGCTTTCCCCAGTGAGCCAGGTGCCCAGTCCTTCCATGTGGAGGCTGCTGGGGCCCAGGCAGCTTCTGAACATGCCCATCTGAGGGCTGCAGGCCTTCAAGCTTTGCCCCCACACTCCCAGCCCCCCGTGTTGCTCTCACTTCCTAGAAAGGGGCCTCTCCAAATTTCTTCTCTTCCCAGGGTCCTCCAGGATCTCGAGGCCCACCAGGCATGAGGGGAGCAAAGGGACGTCGGGTAAGTTGAGCCCAGCTCCTGGGGGCTGATGCTGGTGGGAGGGGGCACACTTGGAACAGGGCCACCTGCCAGAGACTGCCCAGTCTCTGCCCCCAGCCCAGCTCTGGGATCTGTGACTTTCGTAGCACGAGGCAAGGTTCCAGGCTCACCCTGGACCTGGCTCTGGGGGTGGGACGCCACCCCTCTTTCCAACTCATTTCTCAGCCTTGCTATCCACCAGACACAGTCGGGCTCTCTGGTACCAGTTCTTTGTTCATTCATTTATTCAACCAGCACTTATTTAGCACCTACTGTCTGGCGGACACTGTTGGAGGCTCTGCAGGTATTGTGGTGAACAGGACAGACA
This sequence comes from Pongo pygmaeus, assembly GCF_028885625.2. Classification (NCBI taxonomy): domain Eukaryota; kingdom Metazoa; phylum Chordata; class Mammalia; order Primates; family Hominidae; genus Pongo; species Pongo pygmaeus. The sequence goes on from NC_072386.2 coordinate 104,785,006, forward strand.
TGACCCCTGCCTGCCCTTGTGAGCCAGTCAACAGGTGAATCAAACCACTTGGCAGACGCAGGTGATAAAATACAGGGTCATCAGCACATGGACTGAGGAAGTATTAGCAGCCTGGAAGCCCAGAGGAGGACCCTACCTGGGCAGGGTACTAAGGAAGGACTTTAGGAGAGGACAGTGCTTGAGCTGATGCCAGCTTCCTGGCAGGGGACTGGCAGGGGAAGACCTGAAGGTGATACAGGAGGTGGATGCTTAGGCATCCTCAGGGTCAACAGAGGGACAAGGGAGAGGGATGGGGCTGGGACTTAGCAGGTACCAAGCAAGGCAGGGCCTCAAAAGCCACAGCTATACTCCAAGGGCATTGGGAAGCTGCAGGGGGTTTTAAACAGGGCTGCCCTGAGCACAGTCACTGGGAGTAATCGCCAGCACTTACTCTATGCCAGACACTGTGTGTCACACACATTAACTCATTTAATCCTCAACACTACCCTGTCATGTAGGTGCTATTCTCATTCCCATTTTATTATTATTTTATTATTGGATTACTTAACCTTTCTCTCAGAAAGCCTTTGCTTCCTGGGATAAACTAGGTGCTATGTGATTCAGCCCAAGCCCTGAACACCTCTGAGCCTCCACTCCACTCCCAGAGAGGCACAGAGAGGTTGAGTCACTTACCTCAGGTTGCACAGCTAAAAAGTGGCAGAGCTGGGATTTGAACCCAGGGAATCTGGCTCATTTGCATACTGAATTCAGCCTTATTTTCAATCACACAGGGAGGGTTGACAGGATGGTCTGCCACCGATAGGTTTACAGGCGTGGGGCCATGCAGCCTTATTTTAAAGAGAAAGTGAGATGGTGCAGGTGGTGCCGGCAGCCCAGGCCTGATATCCAAGCTCCATACGGGGGATCTGTGATTATTATTCTCCTCTTGGCTGGATTTCAAGTGGTTTTACAATTTCCCCCAAACCAGATGGCCTGAGCAGCCGGCCTGGAAGAGGGAAGATTAAAAGGCATTCCTGTGGCCCGGCAGGGTCCCTCCGGTGCCCATGTCCTCTGGGTCTCTTCAAATGGGCCTTGGCCCAAGGGCAGCCAGGCTCCATCCAGATCCTCTGTACCTCCCCTCCAGCCCCAGGAAGCTGGATTCCCTGGAGGGTGAGCTGCATGGGCTCAGGCCTCCTGCGCTGCCTCAGGCGCGAGGCTCAGGCCCCCCTCAACTCACTGGGCTCCCTTCAACCATCTCCACCACCCCTTCCCAGCAGTGGCTTGAAGAATGTATTCCTGTTTCAGGAAACAGAGGCTTCCAACCACGTCAAAGTCTCCCGGGCTAGGAGGGGAGCATCAGGAACATGAGCCCCTCTCCCCACTGGGTTTGTCAGGAATGCACAACCTATGAGATCGGCCCCTGGGTCTCCTGCTGAACAGGCTGCCCTTCGCCACCTCCTAGAGGAGGTGACTGAAGGTGGGGAACCTACAGAGGCACCCACCGTGCCTGTGAAAGAGCTTGATTCTGGGCAAGTCCTGATCAGCTCCTGGTTTGCCCTGTGCCCTTAGCAAGGCCTTGTGGTGCTCTGTGCTTCAGTTTCCCCATATGTGCCATGGGGAATGGGCCTGGAGGTCTGCAAGGCCTTGCCTGCTTTCCTGCCTATGTGTAGGACGGGCGCTGCTCCCCACCCCACCGCCCACCCGAGGAAGAATGAGCACTGAGAGTTCATGGCCAGGGGCAAGAGAGGCTCTCGTCCTCTGTTCTTGGTGAGGATGCTGACTAGAACCTGGGCCCACCAGCCCCAGTGAAAAGAATGAGGACTCTGGGGTCAGATGGGCCTATGGCAAGTCTCAGCACCCCTGGTTCCCAGCTGTGGAACCCCAGGCCGGTTTCTTAACCTCTCAGAGCCTTTCTCCCACCTGCTCAGATGAGAGACTTTAATTCCTCCTTCCGAGGGGGTCGTAAGGACCCCAAGATGGCAGTGCCTCAGGCCAACTCTTCCCCTGCCTGTGGGTGTTAGAGCTTAGCAGACCTTGCCCAAATCCAGGCTCTTCCTCTTGGATCTTGGACCTTGGGCCACTGATTTCCCCTCCCTGAGCCTTCACTTCTCCCTCCATAAAATGGGTCAGTAACAGAACGAAGCTGGTGGGCTGGCTGTGGGGACTCAGTCACTTCCTGAACACCTTGAACCTGCTGCAGGGCGGCAGCACGTGATGGTGTGTGCTCATTCCCGCTTGTTCATGGGCCCCTTTTTCACAAGAGCTGTGGTTGGCCAGATTTTCTGTCCCAGGCAGGAGCTCCTCCCCACCAAGCCTGACCCCAGGCCTGGTTGGAGGGCAGCCCCCAGCGTGCCTGCAGACATCTTCCTCGGGGAGCAGATACAGGAGAGCAGACATGTGGTCTGATAGAAACCCAGGCCTCCCCCAGCAGGCGGGGCGGGGGTGGGCCTGCCTGGGTTCATTTAGGGAAGGAGGCGGCAGGACTGAGGGACCTGCAGGATGAACTGTTGTGTGGCCCAGAGCAAGGGTTAGAGTGTGCGGCTGCTCTCGCCCCTCTCCCTGCCCTGTGGAGCTGGGGAGACAGTGGCTGGTGGCCCCACTACTGCCTCCTCTTCTCTCTTAAGCCAAGCCAACTTCTCCCAGGCTCTCTGGTGCTCTGCTGGGATAGTGAGTTCTCTCAGATAAGAGGGATTTTAGACATTGTCTTCTCCAACACCAGGCCCCAGTGTGCAGCCTTCCTGGCAGGATCCTCTGGGCCCTGACCTGTATACCCCCGGTGATGGGGAGCTCACTCCCTTTCTGAAAAACAGTGACAGGTAGTGGTGAAAAAAATGGATGTCCAGCTGACTTGGTCTCAAATTCTGGCTCCTCCACTTCCTAGCTGTGTGACCATAGGCAAGTTCACCACCATCCTGAGCCTGTTTCTTTCCTTGTAAAAGGAGGATAACAGCTTTCACTGCTCCTGCGGTGGCTGCTACTGCTCTATTATTATTTGATGACTTAACCTTTCTCCCAGAAAGCCTTTGATTCCTGGGATAAACAAGGTGCTATGGGATTCAGGCCAAGCCCTCAACACCTCTGAGCCTCCACTCCCCTCCCAGAGCTATCCCTTTCCAGGGAGGTGTATGTCTCAGTGAGAGACAGAGCCCAGAGCCAGAGATCATCCCTCAGGAGGGCTCAGTTATCTGCCATCAGCTCAGTCCCTGTCCCAGCTCCCATGACCTGACACGGCCCCACCCCATGTGGCTCCAGCTCCGCCAGACCTGTGCCCATGAATCACGGGTGTTAAGCCTAATGACATGGTGTGACAGTGTCCATGTGAGCCTGAGACTGAGGCCCGGAGAGGAGATGGGGCTTTTCTGGGTCACACAGCAAACCAGCAACAGGCTAGGGCTAGCACCTGAGCCCCGTAATGCCCACTAGATATGGCTTGTTTAGGAGTTCATCAAACCGCAGCTTGAATCTGTGAAAACGCTCAACTGGTTTTGCACAGCATAGTGTGAACTGCCTGAGGAAGGGACTGGGCCCAGATTCCCCAAGCCACTCCTGTGTCCCTGCCTCTGGGGAGCCTGCCCCCTCCCCTGGCAGAGCCTGGCAGGGATGGAACTAGCCATTCTTAAGCACTTTCTGTGTGCCAGGCACTGAGCTGCCTGTGAGCATCGCCTCCTGTCTTGAGGGAGAGATTTCTTGTGCCCATTTCAGAAAAAAGAAACTGAGTCTCAGTGAGGCGCAGTCACTTGTCCCCAGACACATTTCCTGAGCAGCCCAGTGCCTAGGGCTGGACCCCACAATGAGCCCCAGGCCCTGGGCTTGGAGATGCTGAGAACAGCATCTCCCAGCTGAGCCCTGGCCTTGCCTGGTGGCTGGCTCCCTGTTCCAGGATTATTTGATCAGTGGGGTGCTCTTTAAGGCTGCAGTGTGGGATTGAAGCATAGGGAGCTCCAGGCAGCTGAGAAGTGGAATTTTCACTTTGTTGGCCCAATTATTCATTGAAAATTTCCTTGTTTGATTTTTGTTTTTTTTTTTTTTTTGAGATGGAGTCTTGCTCTGTCACCCAGGCTGGAGTGCAGTGGTGCGATCTCGGCTCATTGCAAGCTCCGCCTCCTGGGTTCAAGCGATTCTCCTACTTCAGCCTCCTGAGTAGCTGGGACTACAGGCGCACACCACCACGCCTAGCTAATTTTTGTATTTTTAGTGGAGATGGGGTTTCACCATGTTGGTCAGGCTGGTCTCGAACTCCTGACCTCATGATCCGCCCGCCTCAGCCTCCCAAAGTGCTGGGATTACAGGTGTGAGCCACTGTGCCCAGCCTTCCTTGTTTGATTTTTACATGATTTTTCTTCATTTAGTTTTCTCATTCCCCATCCTCCCCCATCTAGACACTTCCCCAGTTCCTTTTATCTGGGGGAGTATTATGGGCTGGTCCCCTGAGCTCCCAGGCCAGGATGGGCCTCCTCCACAGGACACTCCTGTCCTCCCAACACAGACCGCTTGAGACCCTCTAGAGAACACAGCCTGCTCTGTTTTCCACAGGTTTTTTCCAGGAGACCCCAGCCCATCTGCGTCTCTGTGGGAGCACCCCTGGAGGGGACACACGTGGGGCAGTGGGTGGAGCCCACATGGGGGATGAGAGCGGCTAATGTGTTAGGGACCTTAGATAAGTCACTTCCCTTGGCTGGGCCTTAGTATTCCCATCTGTGCAGGGGGGATAGGGGGTGGACTCCACCTGCCCCTGGGGTCTCCCAGCAATCAGGGACCAAGACTCCTGTGTCAGGGGTGAGGCCTGAGCCCAGGGCTCCCGGGAGCAGCAGCCTGACTCCCATTCCCTCGTGCAAAATCCTGCCCTGTTCCTGCCCCTACCTCATGGGCTCTTCCTCTGTGAGCTGGGCTGTATTCGTTGTACGTCTGGCTAGAGACGGGGCTGCTCCACACATCTGGGAAGGACATGCATGTTCTTCCCAGGTCCTGCTCTGTCAGTTTCCCCCAAGGGCTGTGGCCCACACACCTGTTTCTGCCCCGTGTGTGCTCTGGGAAGGGCACGTGGCAGCAGAGTCTGAAGAGTTGGCTGTGTGGACGTGGCCACGTGTAACTCAATTGTGGCCCTCAGTCTCCACGTCTGTGAAATGGATTGGCTGGGTGACCCCCAAGGTCTCTCTGAACAGGGCCGTTAGTGCCCCAGTCCCCTTCTGGAAGCGTCAGCCTCTAGCTGAGTCTACTCACGCTGCGGCCTCTGCAGAGCTGTCTCAAAGGCGCTGCACGAGGGTGACCACCTCAGTGGAGAGTGTGTGGGAAGTGGGAGGAGGAGGGGGCCGGGGCTTGTGCAAGGGAAGGCCCCAGGCTCGGAGCAGCCCCGCCCTCCTGGTTCTCGGCCCGAGGGAGACCCCTGCTGTCTGGTGTGCTAGTCTCTTTTTCCTATTCCAGGGCCCCCGAGGACCAGACGGACCAGCTGGGGAGCAAGGGTCCAGGGGCCTGAAGGTACCGACCCCTAGGGCCTGCCGTTCCTCACTCCTCCAACACTGGGTCAGGAATCACGAACAAGGCTCACACCTCCTCAGAACAACGCCCCTTAGGGACAACGAAGGGAGCCCCATGGAGGCTGCAGGGCTCTTTCTGAGAGCTCGGCCCTTCCACTCCTCCTGATCCCCTACTGCAAGCTCAATAAAGAGAAAGCAAGAAAGGAGGAGGGAGATCATACACATCCTCAGACCCTTTCCCCGGACCCCAAACCCCACCAGGCCCCTGACAGCCGAGACTGCTTCTGGCAGCCCCATCCCTAGGAAGGGGTCCTTGGTTCTCCACCTGGAGCAGCTGGTGACGGTGGCGAGCCACTCCCCTTGTCAGGCCTTAGTTTTCCCATCTGCACCGTGGAAAGGGGGCAGACTCCGTGGTCTCAAACGGGTTCCTTTTATCTCCCATGTGGAGGGGTCCCTTTTTGGGGAACGGTCCTCCCAAGCACCCTCTCCCACCTTCACGTGCTCTGCTTCCCACAGGGCCCTCCAGGACCCCAGGGCAGACCGGGCCGGCCTGGACAGCAGGTATGTCAGGCCAAGGCCAAGCAGGCCAGCCGCAGGCCCCCTCCCTGCTCCCTGCTTTGTGATCTGAGCCTGTAATGACCCCCACATGTGCTTCCAGGGTGTGGCTGGTGAGCGAGGCCACTTGGGCTTGAGAGGCTTTCCTGTAAGTAGCACCAGTTCTTGAAATTCTCTACATGGCGCTTTTGGTGGGGTGGGGGTGGGGTGGGGTGCGGTGCTGATAATAACCACTTTTACCAAGTTCCTGTCCTTCTGTGGAAACCCCGAAGGTTCTGGTTGCCCACCCACCCTGCACTGAAGCTCCTCCAGCACATCCCCTCTTCTCTGGGTCTCAGCCTTCCCGTCTGTCATCCGGTGTGGGTGGAGGGGACCCAAATACACTAGGATGGCGTGCTTGAAGTCAAGGCAGGGCAGAGAAGGCCATGGAGGGCCTAAGGTCACTTTTGTCTTGTCTTTGTAGGGCATCCCAGGTCCCTCAGGCCCCCCAGGCACCAAGGGCCTCCCAGGAGAACCGGTAAGAGCCCTTTCCTTCCCTCTTCTGCTTCTTTGCCGCTGGCACCTGGGGGTGTGGGCCAGGCGGTCAGATAAGGAGAAGGGTTGGAAAGGGACCATGCCTGGCCTCTAACCCTCGGTGGGCCAGGCCTTGGGGTTGGTGGCGAGTACTAAGCCAGGAGCTCTGGGTTTGAGGCTCAGCTCACTTGGCCTCCAGCCTGTTTTCTTGCCAGGAAAATGGGGGTGATTGTCTCTGCCTTGCCACTCTGTTGTGAAGATGAAATGCGAAAATGTATAGGGAGTGCTTGGCACAGGGAAAGGCAGGAGGGAGGGAGGTGAAGATAAGAGTAAATGAACAAGCTGACCGGGAACTGCAAACGAACAAGCTGACCAGGAACTGCAGAGTCCAGCATGGCTGAAGTGGAAAGCGGGACCTCAGAAAGGGCAGGAGGACGCAGCAGGCGCCAGTCGCCCAAGGCCACGGGGACACTGTGCTTTCTGTCCCAAGGGCAACAGGGAACCATGGAAGGGCTTGAAGCAGAAAGGGCGATCAGCTTGCCTTTCAGAAGATGTCCCTGGAAGGACAGGTGTGGGGGGACAGTCCAGGAGCCCCATGAGGAGGCTGGAGAGTGGTGCTACAAGAGATGGTAGAGAGAGGACAGAATCTCCAGGGGGCAAGAAGGGTGACTCCTACACAGGGCAGGGGAGGACAGGAGGCTCCTATCCTCAAGGCCGCTGCTGCATTCCCACATCTTGAGGCCCAAGGAGTCACCCTTTTGAACGGTGGGTTGGCTGGGGGTGGGGGTTTCCAGACATGGATCCGAGGTGGAAGAGCGTTCCAGGCAGGGGCAACAGATGAGCAAGACTCAAGAGCTAGGAGGTTTCTGATCAGGGAGGGCCCCCTGGGTGGGTGGATAGGAGAGTGTGCAGCTGTGTTGGAGGGAGTATGACAGATACCAGTGGTGAAGAGGGGCTGCAGACACCAGGACCCTCGGTGTGGCTGGGGCAGACTAGGGGGTGTGCTTCAGAGTCCCCGGTTCTGGGGGTCAGCTCCCTCACTCACCCCTCCAGATCCCAAAGAGGGCCCAGCCTGGCCTCTCCCAACTGTCTGTGTGTCTATCTGTCTTCCAGGGCCCTCAGGGACCCCAGGGGCCAATTGGGCCTCCAGGAGAGACGGGACCCAAGGTGAGTGTGAGAGACCCTTATTCATCCCATGATGCTGCTGGGGATGTATCAGCCCTTCCCTTCCCTCCTCCCCAGGAGCTTCTTTCTGCCATTCCCTGTCCCGGCCCAGGGAGATGGTCATGTACCATGTAGTTCAGAGAAGGGTAGACGCCCTGGCAGAGAGGGTAGATCATCCTGGTGGCATAGGTTGAGGAGCTGGGCTCCTAGTCCAGGGGCATTGGGTGGGACGCAGAGGTGCCAGGACCCTTGTGGGGGTTGGCATTGCCTCTTTGGGCATCACTGGAAGCATGGATGCTTCCCAACCTTGACCTTGCTGGGACTTTGTCCCAGCAGATGTTTGACTGTCGATCCAGCCCCTAAGGGTCATGCAGCAAGGAACTTGGAAGGAGCCTTGGACACCCCTGCCTTATCCAGAGGGAAAAACCAAGCCCCAGGGTTTATGCAAGGGCTGCAGCCATGCCCACGGTGATAACTGAGGGCTGCTTCCCGCCCGCCTCATGCTGGCTCAGCTGTAGAGAGAAGGGTTAGAATCACTTGGCCCTAAACACAGCATCCAATGGCTTCCTCCCCCGTCTTTTTGTGAATCATGAAATTTTCTTCCCTCTGCTTGCCAAAGGGCTCCTAGTGTGGTAAACCACACTTGTGGGGCGGGAGAAGGCTCTAGAAGCCTCTGGGTAGTCCCAAAGCTCAGCCAGCCTGGGCCCACCCCCAGCCCCCTAGTTCCAGCTCCAAGCTCCAAGAAGCTACAGGCTGCTCCCACCTCTGCATCTCTTGTACTGTGTGACCCTGGACGTTCTCTTGCCCTCTCGGAGCCTCAGTTACCCCCTTGCTTACAACCAGGGGGCAGCTCTTGCTCTAGGAGGGACCAATGGCGTTTTCTTTCAGGGGCCGCCGGGTGCAGTGGGAGAACCGGGCCTTCCTGGGGAAGCCGGGATGAAGGTGAGGTGGGATGACAGAAGAGAAAAATAACTTGTTGAAACCAGCTCCCAGATGGCGGCCACATCCTCTCCATGGAAGAGAAATGGGCCTTTCTTGTGGCTGGGATAATGGGTTCTCTGTGCTCCTGGCTGGGGAGTGGGGCCTGGTTAGGGCCAGAGTGGAATGTGGAGCCCCCACCAGTGCCCTCTGCCAGGCAATGTTTTTTCGGGCACCTGCCCCTGCCTCCACGCTGGGGTGGCTGTACCTCCTGGCCTCATGCGATACCATCTGCAGCTCGGTGCCAGTGCCCCTCATTACCTGCCGAGAAACAGGTGACCATTGATACATGGACTCTGGGGAGAGCCCCCTCCCCATTCTGCTGTTGGAAGAGGACGCTGTTCCCCTTGGAGGCCCCAGAGCTGATGAGTGATGCTGGCTAGCCCGTGGACATTGTTGAGGCAGGGCCCAGGGGAGCCCGCAGAGGGGCTGTGAGACTTGAGTCCAGTCACCCCCTTCCGTGCCTAAGTCTCCCTGTCATTCAAAGAGGGAGTTGGACCAGGCCTGGGGCTGTCAGACTTGGCCTAGTCCCAAAATCCTTTGCTCAAACACCAATGAAGAAAACCACCCCACGTAGAAAACTGATAGAAGTGGGATTGTTTCCACTGGAGCAGGGCTGGGGGCTCAGAGCTCTGCCCTCCTCCTGTGCCCCTAGACACCAGCAGGGAGCATAGCTTGAAAATTCTCCAATGAGAAAGACCCTTTTAGGGCCTTTATGCAGGGGGCAGGTGACATTTATTCTGGCTCATTTAGGGCTTCCTCCTCATTTGGGTTTCTCTTCAAGTCTCTCAAGGAAGAATAAAGTCACATAGTTGCCATTGCTGCATCCAAGGCTCCTCGAACCAGACTGCCCGGGTTCGGATCCTGAATCTGTCACTGACTAGTCTCGCAAGAGCTTGGGCTCCTTACTGAACTCACCCAATGCCTCTGATGCTTCACCTCTAAAAGAATACCTTTCCTTGCAGGGCTGTCTTGAAAGTCAAATATGTTAATATAAAAACTGATGTCCTCAGCCTGGGCAACGTAGCAAGACCCCATCTCTACAAAAAATTTAAAAATCTGCCGGGCATGGTGGCGCATGCCTGTGGTCCCAGCTACTTGAGAAGCTAAGGTGGGAGGATCACTTGAGCCTGGGAGATCAAGGCTGCAGTGAGCTGTGATTACCCCACTGCACTCCAGTCTGGGCGACAGAATGAGACCCTGTTTCAAAAAACAAAAACAAAAAAGTCCTTAGAACAGTACAGAACAGTACAGTTAGTTATTAATAGAATGATGGTGGTGGTGGTGGTGGTGGTAATGGTCCTCCTGTCCCGGCGTGGGAGAAGAAGTCCGTGGACAAGGCTTACTTGGAACAGGAGCTCTGGTTGGTGTTTTACGATTTCTCTGTGGTCCCTGGGAAGAAGGATCTTCCCTAGCTCCTCCTCCCACACCCCGAAGTCAGAGCTAGTGGAAACAGGAAGGGGTGACGAGAGCTGGGGCTGGCCCTACCCACCCTCATGGACTTTTGTTCGGCTTCTCCTAGGGCGACCTTGGACCCCTGGGCACTCCTGGGGAGCAGGGCCTCATTGGGCAACGGGTAAGTTGAAGCAATTTATTCTTCCTGAAAGCCCCCAGGGTGTGTGGGTGCAGCGGGGGAAGAGACCGGCTTTTCTCAATCTCCCTAAGCCTCAGTTTCCTCAGTTACAGAAATAGACTATGAACGTCTACAGCCTCGCCCAGTCTTTCTTGGTAGGCCAGCATTTCCAGTGTAGAGAAAGGCATTTTGTGGTCTGTAGTCCCAGCTACTCGGGGGGCTGAGGCAGGAGAATCACTTGGACCCGGGAGTTGGAGGTTGTGGTGAGCCAAGATCATGCCACTGCACTCTAACCCGGGTGACAGAGGAAGACTCCATCTCAAAAAAAAAGAAGAAGGATGTTGAGGTTCAGTCGAGTCTCAGCAGGAAAGAGAATGATGAGCATGCATCCTATGCCCACTGTGTGTCGGGCACTTTTCTCGAGGCACAAGGAGCACAGCAGTGAGTAACGGAGGCCTGTCTCTGGAGCTTGCCTTCCAGCGGGTTGATAAGTGATACCTGCCATGGGTACAAGAGGAGCACGGACCACCCAACTGGCACATCATTGCCATCCTGCACCTGACGGCCCCTGAGGCCCTTTCCAGCTCAGACTCTGAACAGCGATGAATTCTAAGAGCAGAGAGAGACCCAAACTTAATTTGATGGCCATTTCAAGAACTGTTGTACAGGGGCGTCTCTGGAGCTGGAAGGGCAAGCCTGGTTGAGGGTCAGCCAGGGACTCTGTTCTTGCTGTCATTCCCGAGCTTGCTGGGAAGAAAAGTCGAAAGACTGGCCTCCCTTTCCTCATCTGAGAAATGGGATTCCACCACGGAGTTCCATGCAGGCTTCCTCCAGCTCCAGTAATCGTACCTCACATGGCTGCCAGGTGTGGGGCGCTTACACCGTACCTTACAGCAACCCTTGAAGAAGGTGGTGTCAGCCCCATTTTTCAGATGAAAAAACAGATGCCCATGAGACCTAAGTAGTTTGCTTGTGGTCAAACAGCCAGTGAATGGGAAACCGAGAAGTAGCATTGACGTCTGGCTGATGTCAAAGCCTGTCTTTAACTACTAGGCCACTCCGCAGCCCAGCCAACCAGCCTAGAGATGATGTTCAGGACAAATCCATGACAAGCACCTTCTAAATTCATGACCTCATGTAGCCCCCACCCCACGTCACCCTGCAGAGGGAGCTGTCAGTAGCTTGGGGGTCTGCTCCCCCTTTCTGGAGAGCCGAGGGTGGGCACCTCAACCTTCCTGTTCATTTGCTAACTCAGCCCCTGGCTACCATGCACCCACTGTGTGCCAGGGCCCCCAGGGTCCCACTGCCTGGAGATCCATGGGTCAGGGTCCTGCCCCAGGGTGGGCGAAGAAAGGAAAAGCACACCGGGGCCTCCTCCCCAGTAACATCTCCTCCTCTTTCTCCATCACCTTTTCCAGGGAGAGCCAGGCCTCGAGGGTGACAGTGGCCCCATGGGACCTGATGGGCTGAAGGTAAGTGCCCTTTTAGGGCAGGGCCTGGGGACCCTGGCAGGGCATTGCTTTCCCATCCAAGACCTAAGTCTCCTCCCAGAAACACTGTGTTCCCATAGAGATCTGAGATGAGAGCTCCAGCTTCCACTGACAGCAGGGTGGGGAAGGGTCAGCAGTGTCCAGCAGCCACCTCCCACCCTGTCCTCTGCACTACCTGCTCAGGTGGGACCAGGGCCATCACCACCTTCCAGTCTTTCCTGCTACCCTTCTTAAAATATCAGCTTCTCTAGGCTAAGGGTGATTCCTGAGCACCGGCACTATGCCAGGCCCAGAGCCAGGGTCTTCGGTCTCTGTTAGCTTCCAAATATCCTAGAAGGTCAGGAAAATAATAATTACCATCAATGAACTTATAAGCCACAATTTAGGGAGGACTAGTCACACACATACCAGGTACAACGCTAAGCTCTTTACCAGCTGGATCCATAGGACAACGGAAGTTCTGTCTTTAAATGAGGAAACTGAGACTCAGAGCAGTGAAGCAACTTGCCCAAGGACACACCGCTAGCAATTGGCACATCCAGGACCCAAATCTGGGCCCGCTTGGCTCCAAAGCCTCTGCTCACTCTCCTGTGCCATGCACCAATTCTAAAGGCGAAAAGGCTGAGGCTCAGAGGAAGGCATAGATATATTCAGGACCTGTGGCTGTGAGTGAGGATCCAAAATTCAAACCCACGGCTCACAGGTGCCAAAGCCTGCTGGCCCAACTCGACCCTGCTGCTCCCTGAGAGCCTCCTGTCAGCCACAAATGTCAGGACTCTGAAGAGGCACCTTAGCTCACCTGGACTGCGGGTGGGCAGGCGGGCACCGCCCTCTGACTCTCCAGACCCATCTCCAGCCAGGCCAGTCCCTGGCCTCCGTCTTGGGCCCCACTCTGACCCCACAGGTGGGCTTTCCCCGAGGCTGGCCGGTCACCCTGCACAAGTCAGCTCCCCAGCCCAGGGTCCTGAGGGTCATGCCCTCTCTCCCACCTACTCCCCAGGTGATCTCGGAGAAGCAGACCCCTTCTCTGAACCTCAGTTTCCCCATCCACAGGCTTCTGCCCACCCTCATTACCCCCTCCCCACAGTCTCCCAGGGTGCCTTGGCAACCAGCCCCTGCTGACTCCTCACGTTTTCTTGCAAGAGCGAGAGCGCCCCCTGTCTGTCATCTGCCTGACTCCTCACCCCCAACCCTGCTGTATCCAAGGGTACAGCCGAGTCCCAAGACCTGGGGCATTTGACAGCCCCTCCACACCCTTTGCCAGTGCCTGCTACACTGGGTGGTGATGCTGATGAAGGTCATGGCTAAAATGCTTTGGGCACTTGCCACGTGCCCAGTGCCACCCACCCGATGGGCTTTATGTGAATTAACCCATTTAATAATCTTCCCAGCAATCCTCCCAAGCTTGATACATTACTGTCCCCACTAGACGGATGAGGAAACTGGGGCACAAAGCAGCAGCCTTCTCACTCCACTCTGGGCGGCCACCTTTCTTCTTGGAATGTCCACTGAGGTGGGCGGGAGGGGGTCTTCCAGCCTGGGTGCCTCGTGCAGTCTTCTGCCTCCACCTTGCATGGCTTTTTGGCCCTGGCTTCGTCCTCTTTCCCTCCCTTCAAAGCCAATTCTGCCTGAGTCCTTGTGCTCAAATGCACAGCATCTTCCCTGGTCTTTACATGAATCCCAGGAGAGACCCATTTTCTTAAGGTGTTTGTCCAGGAATCACCCCTCATGGTGAAAACTGCATCTCAGATATGCACAGCAGTTTATAGTTTATAGAGTACTTTTACACCCGTTATCTCTTTGCTGATGTCCAGCTGACAGTGGCGATGGTGGCGGTGACCAATAATAGTTAGCTTTTATCCAGCATTCACATGCCAGACACGCTGCTAAGCTATTTACATGGTTTATCTTTTTCAATCCTTGCAGTAATCCTTTGATCCTGATTTTACAAACGAGGAAACTTGCTCAGGGTCACACAACTATTCAGTAGCAGTAGCAGGATTTGAACGTAGGCAGCATAACCCGAGGGTTGAGGGAGGCATCGTCCCCTGAGCAGAGAATCTTGGAATTAGAAGGAACCAGAACCCCAGGTTCACACAACACTGACTCACTCAGTGGTATTAGGGAGTCTCCACCTCTCTGCACTTCAGTTGTCCCATCTGTAACTGAAGAGGGTTAAGGAAGGCAACTTGCAAGGCTCCTCTGAGCACTGGCAGATGTCTGAGGATTTGGGGCATCTCTAGGAACCCCCAGAGACTGTTCTGCATGAGATTCACAAGGACACCCACCCCAGGGGTCCAGTTAGCCCCTGGAGTGTGGTCTTAGGCGGAGCCCAGGTGAGGGCCCTTTGCTGAAAACCCGACTATCCACCTGGAACAGGCTGTCTGCCTCTGAGAGTTAGGAGAACAGATGGCCAGGACAACAAGCCAGAAATGGAATCCCAGAGCCAGAGGAGTCTGCAGGAGAGTTATCCAGGCCAGCCCCCTGTCTTCATGTCAGGCTGTGCTTAGAAGCTGAGGCTCTCAGCAGGAAGGGATCTGGGCACAACTTTGTGCCCAGATCTGCTTTACACCGGCCCACACCTCAGCTCGGAGTCTCCTGCCTTTATCTGTACCATCTCTGGACCGCTCCATTGGAAAATCTGCCCAACTGAACTAGAAACTGCCCCAGCAACTCCCTCACACCCATCTCCTGCCCCACAGCCCAGGCCCCAGCAGGCCCAGCTTGAAGCAATGAGCAATCATGAGTCGCTTTCTTGAGCCTCTCTTCTGGGCAGGGCCAAGCCCCAAGCTCCAGCTTCATGCCCTCTGCTTCCTGTGCTCTGTCTCCTCTGGATGCACACCAGTTTATCAGTGTCCCTCGTAAACCTTGACACTGGGGGACAGAACTGGTAAAGACACACTATGCTTTTCCAAGCCTGCTCTTCTCACCCATCCCTTCCTCGTACCTGTGACTTCATGTCCTCTCCCATGGGTCTCCCTGAACAGTCACAGCTAAGCCAGTGCAGATTGACCACAGGCCCCAGGCCTGCCAGCCCCGATGGAGACCACCTTCTGATGGACACCGCCCCTCAGCAGCCATGCCCGTGCTGCACTCCACACCTGCTCTGCTCACGGTGATGAGGGTGACAGCCCACGCCCCATCCTGAAATCCTGCATGCCCCATCCTGGAACCCCGCCTGCCCCCAATCTCTCTTGGAGTACGCAAAGATTACCTTGATGAGATAAGGCAAGCTTAGAGTGACACTGCTTGCTTCAAAACCATAAAAAGCCCATGCCAGCATGGTGCAGTGGCTCAAACCTGTAATCCCAGCACTTTGGAAGGCCGAAGTGGGTGGATCATCTGAGGTCAGGAGTTCGAGACCAGCCTAGCCAACATGGTGAAACCCTGTCTCTACTAAAAATACAAAAATTAGCCAGGCATGGTGGCGCGTGCCTGTAGTCCCAGCTAATTGGGAGGTGGGGGCAGGAGAATCACTTGAACCTGGGAGGTGGAGGTTGCAGTGAGTTGAGATCATGCCACTGCACTCCAGCCTGGGTGACAGAATGAGATCTGTCTAAAAAAAAAAAAAAAAAAAGCCCATGCCAAGGGTTGCCTTTCCAAGGAAATAACCTCAGGTGCCCCAAAGGCCTGAAGCCCCAAGAAGACCTTGGTTACAGCCCTATCACTGTAAAGAGGATATGCTCAGGATCCTGCTTCAAAGTCCAGCTCCACCGCTAGGCAGTTGTGGGCCTCTGGGCCAGGCGACTTGATTTAGCTCTGCCTCAGTTTCCTCTTCTGTAAAATGAGACTAAAAGCGGACCAGCCTTGGAAAGCTTTTGTGGGGATTAAGTCAGTTAATAGATGTTAAAGGACTCAGACTATGGTCCTGACGTGGTTAGTGCTATATAAATGTTAGCTCCATCCACTCCCCAGAGAACGTATTCTGCAGCCAATAAGAATGATCACCATGCAGAGCCCAGAGCAATGGGAGGGCACGTTCACCATAGAGCAAAGCAGTAACTATAACAAACGAAGATGGAGACCGGCAGTCCAGTGGGATTGTGCCTTTAGAGCTTAGTTTACTGCTAACTGATTCATTGCCTTGGGACAGTTGCTTCACTGCCCTGAGCCTGGTACATACCATCCAAACTGTTACCTACCATTTATTATTATTATTATTATTATTCACTGTTTTTGTGTCATCAAGGATTGAAAATACAACTCAGAAAAATGGAAAGAGTGGTTCTGAGAGGGAGAATTGGGTGAATTTTCTTTCTTGCTGAAAATTTGTTTCAGCTAGGTGCAGCAGCTCATACCTGTAATCCCAGCACTTTGGGAAGCTGGGGTGGGAGAATTGCTTGAGCCCAGCAGTTGGAGACCAGCCTGGGAAATGGTCTCCAACTGCTGGGCTCAAGCTCTCTTGTAGCAAGACCCCATTTCTACAAAAAAAGGAAAATTTTTTTAATTAGCTAGGCATGGTGGCATGTGCCTGTAGTCCCAGCTACTTTGGAGGCTGAGGCAGGAGGATTGCTTGAGCCCAGGAGGTCAAGGCTGCGGTGACCTATAATTGCGCCTCTACACTCCAGCCTGAGAGAGAGAGTGAGACTCTGTCTAAAAAAAAAAAATCTGCTTCATAAGACTCTTGTTCTCCCAATGTGTCTAAGTTGGAGAGAAATTGCCCTTGTCTCCTGTGGACAACATGGGGTGGGTGCAGTCAGGACCCCGGGTTATCTCTGAGTCACTCTGCCCTTCCCAGCCCAGGCCCAGGCAGGGACATGTGGGAGCCTCTACGTCTGGGATGCGTCCTGTGCAAGCTTAGAGCTACACTGGGCTTGGCAGCCGAGTCACAGCACCCTGCCTTTTTGGCTGCAGAGGGAACTATCGGGAATCTAGGGACCAGTTGGCTGTGGATGCCTGAATGGAGCCCTGAGGTTTGGGGCCTCTGATGCACTTGGCAATTAACTTATTCTCTCTCTCTCTCCCCTCTTCATGCCCTGCCACCCAGGGGGACAGGGGAGACCCAGGGACTGACGGAGAACATGGCGAGAAAGGCCAGGAAGGGCTGATGGGTGAGGACGGGCCCCCCGGCCCCCCTGGCGTCACTGGTGTCCGGGTGAGTGTGCAGGCCCCTTGCAGCGCCTGGGGCTCTGGGGTACCCTGAACTCTCATGCTTGTGCAGGCAGCTGGGCGGGACGTCTTTTGGTCGTGCCACTGAAGGATCTTCTGATGTGGTCCTTTCTCCACCTGGCAGTTTGCCAGAGAACCAATCTGCTTAACGCTCCATGGCTCTGGAGAGCAACATCGGTTACTCATCCTCCTGGCTGCCCTGCCCTGTGCAAACCTGGCCCCTGCCGACCTCATCTCATCCATCCCCCATATCCAGACACACTAAACTTTTTTCAGTTCCTTGGACAAGCTGTGGTCCTTACCCCTGGGCCTTTGCACGTGCTCTGTCTAGGACACTCTCCCTTCCTCACTCCCCTGTCACCTGCTTAAGTCCTATTTGGCCTTCAGGTATCACCATAGACATCACCTGCTCCAAAAAGCCATCCCTGCCCCCAGGCTGGGCCATGAGCCCTCAGTGCATAACCTTCAGTGTATGTCTTGGCTCCATGAAGACCAAGACCTTTTCTGGCCTTCATTTAAGTCTTTAACAGTGCCTTGGCCAGGTGCAGTGGTTCATGCCTATAATCCCAGCACTTTGGGCGGCCGAGGCAGGCGGATCACTTGAGGTCAGGAGTTGGAGACCAGCCTGGCCAACATGGTGAAACCCCGTCTCTACTAAAAATGTAAAAATTAGTCAGGCATGGAGGCACACTCCTATAGTCTCAGTTACTCAGGAGGCTGAGGCAAGAGAATCACTTGAACCTGGGAGGCGGGGGTTGCAATGAGCTGACATTGTGCCACTGCACTCCAGCCTGGGCAACAGAACAAGACTCTGTCACAAAAACAACAACAACAACAACAAAAAACCCCAAAAAACAGTACCTGACACATAAGAGGTAACCAAAGTCTGTTTGTTGATTGAGAAGACAGAGGAGCTCTGCTCTTCCACCCTAATAGAAATGTACTTAGTCAGTCCACAGACCCTCACGAGCATCTTCCCTGAGCCAGGTCCCCTGAGATTGAAGAGGTAAATCAGAAAGCATCCCTGACTTTGAGGGACATAGAAGTCGGTAGGGAAGGGAGCAGAATTCTCCTGTTTCAACATGTATAGACAAGTTGCCCAGTGCTTTCTCGAAGGTTCCCTCTTTGATACCGATAGCAACCCCTGAGGATTGGGAAAATCAGAGAGGTAAAGGAAACTTCCCAGGCTCACACAGTGAGAAATGACAAAGCTGGAATTTGAACTTAGGCCTGCCTGACTCTACGCATACTGCCCCTGTGCTCTGGCAGAGTTGGAATCCAGGGCTTGGCTGTGGGGCTGTGAGGATGAGCTGGAGGCAGGTGGAAGGTTGATTTTTGAGTGTCGCAGATACTGGACTGGGGACTCGGAAGTTGACTTGGTAGTGGGGGGCAGTGGTAGTCTTGTACAGTTGAGCAGGGTTGAGCAGGGTTTGTGTGACCCAGGAGTGCTGGGTTGGTTCAGTTGAACTCCTTGGGACCCGTGGATTAGGTGGCCTTGCAGACAAAATGCCCAAATGCACAGGCCTGCTGGCATCTAACTTGAGTCAACCAGGTGGTGAGAACTCACGCCTCTGCTGCCATCCCAGTCTCCCTGGGGTGTCATTTTCACTCTTCATCCCTCAAGCGGAGAGATCGACATTGTTACCTAGGCAAAGCAGCCCAGTTTGATTCAGGCCTGCTCTTGACACTGTTTTTCCCCCCTGATGTGTTTACATGACTAACCTAGGACAGATCCAAGCTAGCCTGCAACAAACTATGGTTGTGGGAAAATATTTGTTTCCTAAAAATAGCACTGAAGTGCCAATCCCGCTAAACAGCTGCAACAGAATGAACTCACCAAACTAGAGAAGAATACGAGGGTGCTGAGTCAGCCAGGAGGCTTCCCCCAGGCTTGACTCAGCGGCGGGGAAATGGGCCAAGGGGAATTTAGCAGGAGGGGCCCGGGCCAGGATTCTGCATTAGGAACTTGGTCGGCGACCTTTCACCTGCTCCCCGCCCTCTCTGGTTTTGCCCTTGGAGGATTTGGAAGGAATGTGTGCTAAGATTTCTTTGAGCTCCAGCGTTCCAGGGACGCTTTTTTAGTGAGTGTTGAGTATCATGGCTGTGGAATAGGCAGGAACACATGGCAGAAATAGCCTTGGAACCGGAGTCCTGAGGTTGAACTTGAGTTTCTGGCTCAAGGAACCCATTCTCTGTGTGACTTTGGGCAAATCACTGCCCCTCTCTGAGCCTTGGTTTTCTTATCTATAAAGAATAAATAAAACTTAGGGTAGGAAAGCACTTTATACAATGCACCAGAAATATAAAAGAGAGTCTTTATAAATTTAGAGGAGAAAGTGACTAGAGGCTGGTGGTGGCTGGTGGTGATGGTGAGTGGATGGTGTGGGTGGGGGCAGCAGCAATGGTAGTGGTGGTAATGATGATAATAATGATGGTGATGGTGGTAGTACTGATGATGGTGTTGGTGTTGGTGATGATGATGAAGATGATGGGGGTGTTGATGGTGGTAGTGGGGGGTGGGAGTGGAGTGGAGGTGAGGGTGATGGTGGTGGTGGTGGTGATGGTGATAGTGGGGGTGGAGTGGAGGCGAGGGTGATGGTGGTGGTGGTGGTGGTGGTGGTGATGGTGGTGATGATAATGATGATGATGGGGCAGTGATGGTGGTGGTGGTGATGGTGATAGTGGGGGTGGAGTGGAGGTGAGGGTGATGGTGGTGGTTGGTGGTGGTGATGATGATGGCGGGGGTGGTGGTGGTGGTGATGGTGGTGATGATAATGATGATGATGGCGCAGTGATGGTGGTGGTGGTGATGGTGATAGTGGGGGTGGAGTGGAGGTGAGGGTGATGGTGGTGGTTGGTGGTGGTGATGATGATGGCGGGGGTGGTGATGGTGGTGATGGTGGTGATGATAATGATGATGATGGGGCAGTGATGATGGTGGTGGTGATGGTGGTGGTGATGATGGTGGTGATGATGGTGGTGGTGATAATGGTGGTGGTGGTGCTAATGATAGTGGTAGTGGTGGTGATGGTGGTAATGATGGCGGGGGAGTGATGATGGTGGTCATGGCAGTGGTGTGGAGGGTGGTGGTGGTGATGATGATGATGTGGTGGGGGTGGGAGTGGTGATGATGATGATGTGGTGTGGGTGGTGGTGGTGATGATGATGATGATGTGGTGTGGGTGGTGGTGATGATGATGATGATGTGGTGGGGGTGGGAGTGGTGATGATGATGATGTGGTGGGGGTGGGAGTGATGATGATGATGGTGTGGTGGTATGGTGTGGGTGGTGGTGGTGATGATGATGGTGTGGTGGTATGGTGTGGGTGGTGGTGGTGATGATGATGATGTGGTGGGGGTGGCAGTGGTGATGATGATGATGTGGTGTGGGTGGTGGTGGTGATGATGATGATGGGTGGTATGGTGTGGAGGGTGGTGGTGATGATGATGATGGTGTGGTGGTATGGTGTGGGTGGTGGTGGTGATGATGATGATGTGGTGTGGGTGGTGGTGGTGATGATGATGATGTGGTGGTATGGTGTGGAGGGTGGTGGTGATGATGATGATGGTGTGGTGGTATGGTGTGGGTGGTGGTGGTGATGATGATGATGTGGTGGTATGGTGTGAGTGGTGGTGGTGGTGATGATGATGATGTGGTGTGGGTGGTGGTGGTGATGATGATGATGTGGTGTGGGTGGTGGTGGTGATGATGATGATGTGGTGGTATGGTGTGAGTGGTGGTGGTGGTGATGATGATGATGTGGTGTGGGTGGTGGTGGTGATGATGATGACGTGGTGGGGGTGGGAGTGATGATGATGATGGTGTGGTGGTATGGTGTGGGTGGTGGTGATGATGATGATGTGGTGGGGGTGGGAGTGATGATGATGATGGTGTGGTGGTATGGTGTGAGTGGTGGTGGTGGTGATGATGATGATGGTGTGGTGGTATGGTGTGGGTAGTGGTGGTGATGATGATGATGTGGTGTGGGTGGTGGTGGTGATGATGATGACGTGGTGGGGGTGGTGATGATGATGATGGTGTGGTGGTATGGTGTGGGTGGTGGTGGTGATGATGACGATGTGGTGGGGGTGGGAGTGGTGATGATGATGATGTGGTGTGGGTGGTGGTGGTGATGATGATGATGATGCGGTGGTATGGTGTGGAGGGTGGTGGTGGTGATGATGATGATGTGGTGTGGGTGGTGGTGGTGATGATGATGATGGTGTGGTGGTATGGTGTGAGTGGTGGTGGTGGTGATGATGATGATGTGGTGTGGGTGGTGGTGGTGATGATGATGACGTGGTGGGGGTGGTGATGATGATGATGGTGTGGTGGTATGGTGTGGGTGGTGGTGGTGATGATGATGATGTGGTGTGGGTGGGAGTGGTGATGATGATGATGTGGTGTGGGTGGTGGTGATGATGATGATGTGGTGTGGGTAGTGGTGGTGATGATGATGATGTGGTGGGGGTGGGAGTGGTGATGATGATGATGTGGTGGGGGTGGTGGTGATGATGATGATGGTGTGGTGGTATGGTGTGGGTAGTGGTGATGATCATGGTGATGATGATGGTGGTAGTGGTGTGGTGGTGGTAGCTGTGTTAATGTCAATATTTTGCCATCACTCCCATTTCTCAAATGCTGGGATTGGAAAGAGAGTCACTTGGGCCAGATGAAGTGTGTGCCAAGTGATAAGGCAGTGAGGGGCCTTACTTGAGTCTCTTTGGCATCAGGATAAATACCTCCCACTCTGTGGCCTGGAAACAGTTGAGTATTTAAAATTCGAATTTTATAAGCCATCGAGGCCTTTCCAGAAATGCATCTATATGGATGGGGCCCAGCAGAAATCTTCATTCCGGGCCCACAGCCTCACCCACTGTATGTATGTTCTCGGCTGGAGAGGGCACGTCCCAGCAAGTGGCGCCCTGTCCCAGGGGAGACGCAGCCTCCCATCTCCCTGCCCCTGTACCGCATGCCTCAGCACTGACTCATCTCGCCTTCTGCAAGGGATCAATCAGCCATTGCCGCCACCTCAGTGCACTGGAAAATGCCACCAATCACTGTGACATGGCTTCCCCGTTGCCTGACCAAGACCAGCCTGGAAGGAGAGGTGCCCCAGAAGTGGAGGAGCTGCATGTCACTTCTGACCTGGCTGGGAGGCCCACAGAGGGCTTCCTCTCACTGAGCCTCAGTTCCTTTAGCTCCAAAACGGGATAAATAATCCCTTCCTCCAAACACTGGCGAGAATTGAACAAACATTTATGTAGAATGAGAACACATCACATGGCCCGTGGTGAGGGTTGTAGGGATTGTTGGTGTTTTATCACCAGAGGAGCTGGAGACTTTGAGATTGCCTAGTGCAGTCCGATAGAAATGAAATACAAGCCATATACAAGCCACTCCTTTTAAATTTTCTAGTAGCCACCTTTCAAAAAAGCAAAAAGAAACAGGTAACTTTAATTTTAAGGGCCAGTGCAGTGGCTCATGCCGGTAGTCCCAGCACTTTAGGCAGCCAAGGTGGGAGGGTTGTTTGAGCCTAAAAGTGCAAGACCAGCCTGGGCAACATAGTGAGAACTTGTCCCTATAAAAATTAAATTAAATTAAATTAAAAAGTTAGCTGGGCGTGGTGGTGCATGCCTGTAGTCTCCGCTACTCGGGAGGCTGAGGTGGGAGGATCACTTGAGTCCCAGAGGTTGAGGCTGCAGTGAGCTGAGATCGAGCCACTGTGTTCCAGCCTGGGCAACAGAGAGAGACCTTGTCTCAAATTTTAAAAAGGAATTAATTTTAATAATATAGTTTATTTAGCCCAATATATCCAAATATTATCATTTCAAAATATAATCAATATAAAAATCATTAATAAGATATTTAGCACTCTTTTTGTAGTAAGTCTTTGAAATCCAGTGTATAGTATATACTCATAGCATATCTCAATTCAGATGTGAATTTTCATTGGGAATACCTGATCTGTGTTTAGATTTTCATTGTATATAAAATTTCATTGGAAATATTTGATCTGTATT
Organism: Pongo pygmaeus; assembly: GCF_028885625.2. Taxonomy (NCBI): domain Eukaryota; kingdom Metazoa; phylum Chordata; class Mammalia; order Primates; family Hominidae; genus Pongo; species Pongo pygmaeus. The sequence continues at coordinate 104,807,865 of NC_072386.2, forward strand.
TAGATTTCATAAAATTTACAGTTGACAATGTAGGTTCATATACCCAAGTTACTCCAAACAAGTTTTGTAGCAACCTAATTGGGTGTGTCAACTTTTAATTTTTTTTTTTCTTTTGAGACACAGTCTCACTCTGTCGCCCAGGCTGGAGTGCAGTGGTGCTCACCGCAATCTCCGCCTCCCGGGTTCAAGAAATTCTCATGCCTCGGCACTCCCAGGTAGCTGGATTACAGGCATGCACTACCACACCTGGCTAATTTTTGTATTTTTAGTAGAGACAGCGTTTCGCCACGTTGGCCAGGCTGGTCTTGAGCTCCTGGCCTCAAGTGATCCACCCACCTCAGCCTCCCAAAGTGCTGGGATTACAGGCGTGAGCCACCGTGCCCAGCCTTAAATTTAATTTTAAATTAATTAAAGTTAAATAATATTAAGAATTTAGTTCCTCAGTCATAGTAGCCACATTTCAAGTGTTCAGTAGCTGTATGTGGCAGGAGGCCACGGGTCTAGTCCCATACTAGAGGTGGGGAAACTAAGGTTCAGAGAAAAAGCAGGATTTGTCCAGGGGTACATGTAGACTCAGGCACCGGGTTGCAGGCAGTCTGTGCTGAGGTCCTTCCCGGGCCGCTGTTCCTGCCTTTCTGAGGACCGCAGGGTGGTCTGACTGGTGCATCTCTTTGGGATAGCGTCATCTTTTCTGGCATCATAGCTGATGCCGCGTTAGTCTTTAGAGCAGACATTTCTCCCTTGTGCTGAATCAAAGCCAGCCGCCCCATAATTTTCATGTGCCGGCCACCCTAGAGAACATGGCTGGCCCTGCCCCCAGAACAGCTGCAGAAATCTGCAGACAGGAACCAAGTCCTCTGGGTTGGTCCAGATGTTTCCTTGTTCCTCTAGGACCTCCTCTTCCTGTCCCTCTTCTATCACAATTAGTCAGTGCTTCTTCTTAAAGTACAATACCTATTCCCAAATGGGACATCACCTCCTTCATTCTACATCTGGTGCCTCTGTTAATGCAACCAGAGGGATTACATCAAAGCAGCTCCTTAGTGCTTACCAAGAGCATAGACATTCTTTCCAGATCCTTTGAGGCTTGCAGTCAAGAAGTCCTTTCCAGGCCAGAAACGCTGCCTGCCCCACTCCCTCCATCCTGACCTAGTATGGCCCAGGATTGATTCTCTCTCTTCTCTTTCTCTCTGTGTCTGTCTCTTACTGTCGCATTCACACTTGCACACACTCACTCACCCTTGCTGTGCAGTTTCTCTGACAACTGTGGACACAAAGCTGGATTTGCCCTCCCAGGGCAGGGCAGGGCAGGGCAGGGCAGGGCAGGGCAGGGCAGGGCAGGGCAGGACAGAGCATCTCTTTGGGAAGCCCTGTGCGGCAGGGGCAGAGTGGCCTGTCAGAGGGAATGGCCTGGGGACTCCAAGGAAAGTGGGAGAAGGCAGCTGCCTTTCCAGCACAATTCCCTACTGTGAGGAGGCTCCTCCAGCCCAGTCCCTGAGAGAGGAGGGGCCTGTTCAAGGGACATGCCCACAGGAATTGCTCACAAGTGACACACAACATCTCAGAGATAGGGAAGAACCTAGAAATCCTCTCCTGCCACCTCATGTCATCAATGGGGGCCATGAGCCAGGGGGTGGTAAGAGCCCTGGGCACGGAGCCAGACACAGCTGGGATTGATTCAGGGCCTGCAAGACGCAGCTGGGACCCTGGGCAAAAGTCACTGTATCTTTGGGAACTTGGCTGCCTCAACTGGAAGTGGGTCTCATTGGGGCCTGATGTTCAAGATCGTTGGGAGGGTGGAACAGCACTTGGCGCTGGAGAGAGCTCAGTGCAGAGAGTTGCTCCCTGTAGGACACCCCTGGATGCCTAACAGTAACCATGACAACAGCAAAGCCAGCAATTGCAGAAGCCGCACCCGGCATCCACCCCTGCACCCGGGCCTCACTGTCAGCACGTTCTTACATCGCCAAGTTGAATCCCTAAGTTCTGTGACACTGGCCCCACTTCACAGCAGAGGATGCTGAGCCTGGGAAATTAGGTCAGGCTCAAGGTCACACGGGTAGTCAGTTTCGAACCAGGCCATCTGCCTCCAGAGCCGACAGTCTGACCGCCTTGCGGATCCGTCTCAATTTCCTCTCTTCTCTCATCTTTCTCTTGCTCTTTCCCTCCTCTCTCTTCAGGGTCCTGAAGGAAAATCAGGGAAGCAAGGCGAGAAGGGCCGCACTGGAGCCAAGGTAGGTGCCCCCTTCTGCCTTGATAGGCCCACATCCCTCCCCCGCATCCCTTCCCTACATCCCTCCTCTCCCTGGCCCCTCCATCCTGCTGGGGCCTGGTGACAGCTTGTCTTTCCTCCTGTTGCAGGGCGCCAAGGGCTACCAAGGACAGCTGGGTGAGATGGGCGTCCCTGGAGACCCTGGACCCCCTGGCACTCCAGGCCCTAAAGGGTCCCGGGGCAGCCTGGGACCAACGGTGAGGACTCTATGGCTGGGGTGGGAGAGTCAGATATGGAATAGAGGGAACCAAGGGCAGGAAAGGAGACACCAGGCTTCTCTGTGCTGGTATCACCCACCCCAGCTATTAGCTGAACACCTGGTGCTCATTGTCCCAGCCACCTCTCTGAATCATGAATCACTTTGGTAACCTGCAGAAAGCTGCAGCCCCGCCTCCGGAACAGTATACACCACACAGAATATTTCCTGCAATTTGAAGGGGTGTGTGGGTCCCCTGAAGCCCTCTGTGGACCCAAATTAATAAACCTTGTTATTAGCATCGGGGGAGAAAGGACCAGATTCTTAGAACTGTTTTTATCAAACAAGGAGATTTCCCACTGGAAATAGATTCAGGAGGAACGGAGCGATGCTGCTGCAGGTCCCTGGATGACTCTGAGGGTGTCCCAGCATTGCTGGGCTGCCCTGAAGGAAGGGGCCCGGAGGGCTTTGATACCTCCAGGAGATGAAGACCCCAGGGGGAAGCCAGGGAAGGAGGCTGAAGAGGGTGACACGGCAGCTCCGAGCTGGTTGTGTGTAAGGTTAAGCAACCAGGATGGTTTGTGGTATTTGTCAGTTTCTGCGGTGTAAATGCTCCCTCCGTGGCTGGTTTCAAGTCACGGACATGACATCACGGAATGCAGACTGGGGAGGAGTTACACAGCAGCACTCCCTTAAGCAGTATTTCCACCAACACGCACAGATGCAATAGACCAAAATAACCTCATGAGTGTAGGTAGGAGGAAAATGTAGGAAAATGAATAGGAGGAGATGAGTTTTGAGTATCCTCTATCTTTGTTTTTAATAAAATTAATTTAACCGTAAGTCCATACAATTGTTTCACTGGCTTGTAAAAGTCCTGAAAATTTAGCAATCAGCTGTCTTGAACCCCTGGAGCCAGGAGAAGGAGGGCTGGGGCGGGGGCGAGGATCTCCAGGGAGGAGGGATGATGTCACTGGCTTTCCGCCTTGTTCACACACCTTGGTTATGGGCAGCATGGATGTGTCAGGCTGCTGGGCGGAGTGGGGCTGGAGCCTGCGGGGAGACTGCTGTGTCCCCACTGTGAGAGCCACACTCCATACCAACGAGGGTCTCCTCCTCTTGTAGGGTGCTCCGGGACGCATGGGGGCCCAAGGAGAACCGGGACTGGCTGGTTATGATGTAAGCGGATGTCACCTCACCCCACCCCCTGACTCTGTCCTACAGGCCTGGACACACAGGCCATGCCAGCCTCTGCCCCACCACCTCCCAGCTGAAGGTTGACCCCTGGGACACTGAAGATGTGGGGTCTCACCTGCCCCAGGGAGCCCTGGGCCCAGAGCCGTGGTTGGGGTGGAGGATCATGGATGGGATAGGTGTGGTTGGGGCCACCAGAGCGAAATGTGCCACCCCAAGCCTTCCTGGGTATTTCCTGCCTGGGGTGGGCGTTCCGCATGCCTTGTCTGCTGTCTGGGGAAGGGACCATTTTTGCATCCAGGTTGGCACCTTCTTAGACATGGCTGAGTCAAACCCATGTACACATCTGGAGAAACCAGGGCTCAGAGGGATATGGTGCCTACTCAGAAGGGGAAACCGGGGCTCAGGAGGATAAAGAGCATGCACAAGGCCTGACCGCTTCAGTTTGGAGGTGGGATCCTAACCCTGGTCCTCGTGACTCTAGATCCAGTGTCTGGAAGAAATACAGCAGGGAGGGGAGGAGAGGGAGAGGAAAAGAGGAGAGACAAGACCTGGAGGGGTGTTGCGAGGAGCCCACAGTGGGTGTCCGCACCTGCAGGCCTAGCTGAAGCCTGGAAGGTCTGTTGAGGCAGCATTTTGCCCCTGTCCCTGGTCCTGGCTTGGAGGACAAAGCTGGTTCTCCCGAGATACCCTTCCAGGTCTGCTCCAGGGTGGGGCCCCCGACCATTCAAGCTGGAACACCCCTTTGGGGTGTGTCTGGGACCAGCATGGCACATCTGGAAGGCCAGGGCCCAGACAGGCACAGACTTACTCAGAGCCACACAGCCAGCTGGAGCAGAGCTGGGACCCAGTTTTGCAGCCCAGTGTCCCCATCTTGGAGTCCATGTCCTTTGTCCTTCCTGAGTCCTCATTCTCACTTCCCTCCTTCTTGTCTCCTTGTTTGCCTGCAGGGACACAAAGGCATTGTGGGACCCCTCGGACCTCCTGGACCAAAAGGCGAAAAGGTGGGTGTTTGCTCTGGGGGAAGCAGCTGCACCCTCGTGTCTGAGGCTGAGGTCAGCTTCAGGGCCAGAGGAGAAAGCCCCTGGGGTACCCATGGCTGGAGAAGCCTGTGGGGGCTCACCCCCTGCAGCAGCCGAGGCTGGTGTCACTGCCACTGTGCCCAGCCTGCAGGAGCCGTCAGATCCACAATCAGCACTATGTGCTGGGTATCATCTTTGTACCCAGCGCTGGAACGAAAACATGCAGTCCCTGCCCTCACGGGGCTTACAGTCAAGAAGCAGAAATGGACATCAATCTTGTAATGACTAAAACTGCGACTCCATCATCTGTGTGGACATGGGAATTGAAGCCTTGCCCATGAATAAGATCACCCAGCGAGAGCGGGGAGAGGATGCTGAGCAGGAGAGGCTTAGGACAGACAGCGAGGAACCCCAGTAGTTAGTGGTCAAGGAAGGACCCACCAAGGCAGAGGGGAAGGCATGTTCATTCCCCACGCGTTGGCTCAAGATTCAGTAGAGGAGAGGAATTGCTGGAAGGATCCTCGCTGATCCCTGGACCCTGCCCCCCATGCCAGTGGGGATGTGGAGGGCCAGGAGTGCCAGAACGTCCAAGGTGTTGCCGTGGTGTCACGTCCAAGGCAATCCCGAACGGGCCCCAGAACCCACGTGTCTAAGTCCTACCTTCGTCGCCTGAGTCCTTCCTGTCTTTCCTCCTCCTCCCCTCCTCTGCTGCCTCAGCTGGAACGCTTCGCTTGCCCCCTGCCTCCCCGGCACGCCTTTCTTTTGCTGAGTCAGCTCCCCACTAACTAAATCCTGCTGTTGGTGACTCATGCTGGCCCAGCGTGCTGCCCAGCCGACCCCTTCCTCCTGCTGGAGGAGGACAGCTCAGCCATCGTAGAGGGCCACCCGCCCCAGCCGATTCCACAGGAAGCCACAGAAGGTGCCACTCAGTACCCCGGGTCCCTCCTGGGCCCTTGCAGCCTGCCAGGGCTGGCACAGAAGGGGTTAACACAGACTCTGAAACAAGGAGGCCCCGGTGTGCCCCAAGGCCTCTGCTATGGAGCATCTACAGCTCTAGAAGCAGTTTCTGTGGCTGCTGAGAATGGGACCCTAACACCAAATCTGCCCTAAGGCTGCAGGGGCCTTGCAGGGGTCCCCAGGATTCCCTGAGCCTTGAGTGCCTCATCCAGTGGTGGGGTCCTTGGGAATGAGAGGCCAAGGTGGGGGCAGCACATGTACATCAGCCAGATGCCTTTTCTCACTTAGAAGGCGTTATTAGATTCGTTCATTCCTCTAGCTCTCCAACAGGTATTTATGGAAGATTTAGTGTGTTCCAGGCCCTGAGCTAGAGGATGGAAATGATGCTCTTAGAGGTCTCAAAAATAGGGCGAGTCCCATGAATGAACAGCCACCCCGCAAGCTGGACGGTGCTGGGGAGGAGAGAGCAGGTTCCTGGGGTGACCCACCGAGCACACGCCCACGTGTAGAGCTCTTTCCCTGCCATTCCTCCTGTAATCCTCACCACAGCCCCAGTGCAGAGGTACCATTGTTCTACAAGACAGGTGGGGAAACTGAGTCCCCATGAGGCTCAGAGACTAGTCCAGGATCTGTAGTAAGAGGGTGGCAGGGCCAGGATTTAGACCCCATCTGTCTGACGCCAGACCCTGCTTCCCTAACCAAAAGCAGACCCAAGATAAGGAAGCCATATACTCTTTAACTTGAACCGCCCACCCCCGCTCACCGTTGGGGTGAGCTCACTACAAAGCTGGTGGCCAGAGAGAGGGGATGAGACTCTGGGACTTGGACAGGGCAGGGAAGTATCCTACCAGGTTTCTGGTGCTAAAAGATGATATACCTAATGCTAAATGATGAGTTAATGGGTGCAGCACACCAACGTGGCACATGTATACATATGTAACAAACCTGCACGTTGTGCACATGTACCCTAAAACTTAAAGTATAATAATAATAGAATTTTAAAAAATGCATCCCCAGACTATACTCACATTGCGGGGGATCAGTATCGCTGGCTTTGGGCCCAGATTGCCCCCTGATTCCTGAGTGGCCTTGGCTAAGACCTTCCTTCCTCTTAGTTTCCCATCTTTAAGTGTGGACAGTAGTCCCAGCGGTATAGGTTACTGTGCAGATCGGATGAAACAAACCTCACAGAGTGCCTGGCACATGGAACACGCTAGGTAGACACAGGCAGGCCCCTTCCCCAAAGCGCTCAAGTCCAGCTGCCTCTATCCACAGTGGGACTTGAGCACTGGATCCAAGAACCACAGAGAGTGGGCGGGGTCAAGACGGAATCTCCGCTCCCTGGGCCACCCCTCTGGGTACAGCTGGTTCTAGACCTCAGGCCAAGTCCCTGCCAGCCTTCAGCCTCCACCCACCAGAACCACAGAGGCCCCAGGCTGGTGGCCGATCACCACCAGCCTTTAGAACTGCCTCCGACCAGGGATGTGTCCCAGCCCCAGGGACGCTTTGCCTCTGTCCAGCCTCTTCCGGCCCCCTTTCAATCCCTATGAACAAAGGGGCTCAGGGGTGCCTGGCTTGAGCCCTGTGCCCAGGGGAGTGACACCAGTTTCTGGGGCTGGAGTCTTCTGAGCCCTGAGATTCTGCCATTTGTGGTTCTGCTTACACCATCCTTGTAGTTGAAAGGTGGCGTCTACACCTATCCTGTGGGTGGACCAGGGCCTGGGGTGGCCATGGCATAAGGACCTCACCTCTAAACTCTGTTCCACCCCCCGACCCCCGTCTCTGGCCATGTCTATATGACACAGTCTCATTGCTGCTATTGTTACCGGCTACGGCAATTTTAACACCATCTGCTGAGCCCCTGCCACGTGGGCAGCAGCCTGCTGAGTGTTTCCTGTGCCTTTCCTCACCGAGTCATCTCAACAGCACCGGGAGGCGCTCCAGTCCCGCTCTGCACATAGGAGCCCATCTTATGGACACAGCCCCCGTGCTGACCGTCTGCCAAGTGCCACCTGGGGCTACCATGGAGGGTAGGAGTTTCATCCTAAAGCTGGTTCCTCCCAGCAAGGATCGGAGACAGGGACTCTCGGATTGAGGGTGAAGAGCTCTGAGCAGTTCCCATCATCTCTCTGAGCCTCATCTGTGAATTGGGATAATAATCGCATCTGCTTCACAGCGCTGCGCTGTGGATGTCTGGCCCAGAGCAGTGCCCATGCGTGCCAGCTGCTGGAGTTGGCGTTACTCCCTGCCGGGCGTCGCGCATCATTCCATGGAGTCCTCACCACTCCTTGATGGGCATCACACGCTGTCCCCTTCACCCCACCCCACTCCGCTCTGTTCTCCTATTCCCCAGCTGAGGAGAGAGCTCAAAGACAGGAAGGGAAGTGTTACAGGGCCACACGGCTGGTCCTTTGCAAGCCAGGATGTGAACCCAGCTGTCTGAGCTCCCTGACTTCCTGCAGGATCCTACAGCTCAAGGGCATCTGGAGGGCACAAAGCACTGTTCTGTGTTCCACAATCCTGGTTCCACACCAGCCTGAGTCTGGCTCAGACACACCTACCCTTCCCTCTCTAGTTTGTGTCCCCATCTGTAACCCTAAGCAGGCTAGACTTCATCTCTGACGAAGCGCTTTCCATCTGGAATTCCCCACATTCCCCAGGAGCAGGCGGTTTGCCCTAAAGCTGGTTCTGTGTCCACAGGGGGAGCAGGGCGAGGACGGCAAGGCCGAGGGGCCCCCTGGGCCACCTGGAGATCGGGTAAGCCCCCTCCCTTCCCTGAACCATGTGGAGTCCTAGGTGGAATCTGAGCCTCCCGCTGCATGGAGAGGGGTGGGCCGATCAGGGGCCAGGTCCCTGAGAGCTCCGCAGAGGTGGTGGCCAACAGGGCCCAGGGCTGGCATCCTCGGCACCTGGCGGCCCAAATTTTGCTGTTGTCTTTGTCATTCAGGGCCCTGTGGGTGATCGAGGAGACCGTGGGGAACCGGGGGACCCTGGGTACCCTGTAAGTATCAGAGCTCCTACCTGCTGGCAGGATCAGGCATGTCAGGGAGGAGGGGGATGACACATGTCTAGAAAGAACAAGAACTTCCCAGGCTTCTGTGCTACCTCCCAGCCCTCTGCAGGATGGGCCCCCCTTACCTGTCTCTGTTTGGCTTCCAGGGACAGGAGGGTGTGCAAGGCCTCCGTGGAAAGCCAGGCCAGCAGGGCCAACCCGTGAGTGGTGCTTCGTGTCCCATCCCTGCCTCCCACCCCGAGTTGGGTGGAGCAGTGGGAATTAAAGAACTAGGCCCTTTAAAGCTTAAAGGGATCCTCCCTGCAGGAGGGTCTGGGGCAGCCATTTCTGTTTCTCCTGCCCTGACCCTGGGGATGCCCCCAGAACCTGCACCCCCAAACCCCTCCCCACCCCTCCCCCTCCAGGCGGAGACTGGCCACCCTCCCCGGGAGAGAATCCTGGGGCTGCCTTGCGTCATCTCACCTTGGTTTGCAGGGGCATCCGGGACCCCGGGGGTGGCCGGGACCCAAAGGATCGAAAGGCGCAGAGGTAAGAGGGCCAGGGGTTCAGCAGGGAGACTGAGTCCCGGGAAGGGGGAAGCCTGACCCACAGTCACACAGCAAACCAAAGGCAGGCTGTAGAGGCACAAGGCAGGGTAGGGAGGGGCGGCCCACCAGGAGCCCGGCGGGCTGCTTCTGGCCATGACCCCATCTCCCTTCAAATAGCCTGAGTGAGGAGGGACAATCAGCCCCATTTCACTGGGGCTCCAGGAGGGGAGCCAACTGCCTGAGGCCAACCAGAGTGACTTGAACCCAGGGCAGTCAAGAGCCAAAGCTGGCCTCTCTCTCCCCCACACCACACTGTAGAGAGAAAACTGGGAGAAGTCAGTTGAGGGAGTATGGAGGAAGAGGAGGCAGAGACAGGGTGCTTGAGCAGGAGCCACTTCCTGCCTCTGCCCCAGGGCCCCTGCCTTCCCCCAGCCCCCAGACTTGGCCAGTGCTCTCTTAATGCTCTTTCCCTCCCCGGGGTGCACCCCCTCACCTACCTGCCTCAGTGATACCTAGTCTCTAAAAGATCCAGTGGAACTGTGGCCTCTGTCTCCTCCCAGGAAATTGTCAATGCCAGTGAGGGGATACCAGGTCCCAGAGCAGGCTCAGTGACAGCCCCGGGAGGTTCCAAGACCAGCTCTGGCCCCAGGCTTCCAGGCCAGAGTGCTTGGGCACATCTGTGGCATCAGATGTTCACCCAGGGGCCCACAATCCTCTCAGTCCCTCCTTCCAGAGCCCCTAGGGTCCCACACCTCTAGCAGGCAGCCTCCATCATGTGGCCCTTGATTTTTCAGGGACCAAAGGGAAAGCAAGGCAAGGCGGGGGCCCCAGGCCGGAGGGGGGTCCAGGTGAGTGACTACAGCTGCTGTTTCCAGCCAGCCTCCCTGCCTGCCCCCCACACCCACCCTCCCCCCACTCCCCGCACCAAATGCCCTCACCAGCTTTTTATGTACCCCCCAGGGCCTGCAGGGGCTGCCAGGGCCCCGGGGCGTGGTGGGGAGACAGGGCCTCGAGGGCATCGCTGGACCAGATGGGCTTCCTGGCAGGGACGGGCAAGCGGGACAGCAGGTGAGCAGGGATTGGCGTTAACAGATGGTGGCTCCATTTGGGACCAGGTGTCGGGGAACTTCCCCAGGCCATGGGCCAGAGGAGCCCGTTTGGAAACTTGGATGGGCAGAACCAACACATCCAGAAGTTTCCCTGGGGCGGGCAACCATCTCATTCCCTGGCACCTGGGAGTGTGGACCTTCTGACTGTCTCTTCTGGATGCCAGCACCCAGAAAGACCTTCCTTTCCTCCCCTGCCTGGTGGATAGGGTTCCTATCCCGCCCCTTCCTCACTCAGAATCCCGCCCTTCCCCACTCACAATCCTCAGCTCCTCCTGTCCTCCTGGTCCAGCCACATCACACACAGGCTGTCTGACCTCCATCCTGGAGTGTGACCCTTTCCTCCAGCTACACCCAGGGTTCACCCAGGTGTTGAGCCATCTGCTTCCTTGGCTATTTCGTGAAACACAAGAGACCCTCCTCTGCCTGCTTTCTTAACAGGGGGAGCAGGGAGACGATGGGGACCCTGGCCCCATGGGCCCTGCTGGGAAGAGAGGAAATCCAGGTGTGGCCGGCTTACCTGGAGCACAGGGACCCCCAGGATTCAAGGTCAGATACCTCTTAATGCACTTACCCACCCTCTGCCCTTTCTGCCTTGATGCAGACTCTAGTGGTTCCGACCCTTTGGGCACCCATGTCCCGGGCCTGTGTGAAAATGGAGTCCACATTGTTGACCTTTCTCCGTCAACAATGCTTGGGGGTCCTGCCCCAAGCTTGAACCAGAATGACAGTTCATCTGGGGAGCTATAAATACCGCCCCTACCAGGCCCTTGAAACCTTCAACTGGTTTTTGAGTTGTTCACGGGCGCCCTCTCGTGGACATTTATGGAACAACAGCTGTTGCTTGCAGCCGGGATCCCCAAGGCATCCTTAGAAAGCTTCCCAGTGCCGCGTGGGAGGAGGGGGCCGCCATGAATCCGTCAGAGCCAAGGGCTGGACACTGAAGGGGAGATGTAGATGAATGACTCAGATGTGGTTCTTGCCCTCTCTGAGCTCGAGGTTTAATTGGGGAAAGGTTGGAACCCTCTGAGACACAGGAGGCAGAGGGAGCGATGGCCTTGACCCAGGGAAGATTGGAATGAGAATAAACGGGGAAAAGGTGGCCACGCAGTGGCTCACACAAAATCCCAGCATTTTGGAGGCTGAGGCGGGCTGATCACTTGAGGTCAGGAGTTCGAGACCAGCCTGGCCAACATGGGGAAACCCCGTCTCTACTAAAAATACAAAAATTAGCCGGGCATGGTGGCAGGTGCCCGTAGTCCCAGCCACTCGGGAGGCCGAGGCAGGAGAATCGCTTGAACTGGGGAGGCGGAGGTTGCAGTGAGTTGAGATCACACCACTGCACTCCAGCCTGGGCGGCAGAGCGAGACTCTGTCTAAAAAAATAAAAATAAATAAGTAAATGGGGAGGAGGCATTCTAGGGGTGTGAGCTGAGGTTTGAAGGAGGGAACTGCATGCTGTTGGGGAAAAGCAATAAGGAGGAGAGGAATTGCAGGAGAGGAGAGGAGAAGGCAGGACCCAGAATTCGAGAGGAGGGACAGAGACCTTCCTCTTTGGGAGGTGAAAGTCTTGTCACCCCTACCCCACCAGGCCTCCATTTGTTGCCCCAGCATTCTGCAATCTCAGGTACCCTGTGGAATCACTGTTCTGGCTCTCCTAGGCGCCCTCCGCCTCCTCCTGCCTTAGAACCCTTTCCCACTTTGACTGGTAATTTTTTGTGTGTTTCTTTAAGGGTGAGAGTGGGTTACCCGGACAGCTGGGTCCCCCTGGCAAGCGAGGAACAGAGGGCAGAACGGGGCTCCCTGGAAACCAGGGGGAGCCTGGGTCCAAAGGCCAGCCGGTGAGTGAGCCCCAAAGAATACACATGCCCACACACTCACACATGCACACACTCACATACACCTACATGTACAAACACATGCACACTCATACACACACACAAACACACTGACTCAGAAGCCACCTCCTTGCTCTGTGACAAGGGTTAATATCTGGATTCCAGATACCATTCTGCCAACCCCTCAACCACGTGGTGGGGGAGGCCGAGGAAAGAGACCTGAGTGGTCCCTTCAGAATGAGGAGAGGGTGATCACAACCAGAAGGTGGGCGCTCCTGACTCCCAGTCCAGTGCTCATTCTGTGCCTCACTGCCTTCATCCCCCTGTCCCAGAAGCTACATTCAACTCACCCCTGCCTGGAAAAAGGAGGAAGAATGAACAGAGAATAAACAGGGCAAATAGAAAACACACAACCAACTGTTTCAATACCCCAATTAAAGCTGAAATTGTCAGAGTGGATGAAAAAGCAAGACCCAACTCATCTACTGCTACAAGAAATCCACTTCAAATATAAAGATATAAGTAGGTTAAAGATAGATATAGAAAAAGACATACTGTGCTAACATTCATCCCAAACAGCTGGAGTAGCTATTTTAATATCAGATGAAATGGATTTCAGAGCAAAGACTACCAACAGTCATAAAGAAGGTCTTTTCATAATGACAAAGAAGCCAACTTATCAAAATAGCATAAGAATCATAAATGTTTATGCACCTAATAATAGATCTTCAAAATAATCAGGCAAAGACTGATAAAGCTACAAGGAGAAATAGACAAATTCACAATTATACTCAAGGATTTCAATATATTTCTGTCCTAATGGGTAGAACAGAAGCAAATAGAAGATCAGTAAGGATGTCTTGAACTGCATTATCAACCAACGTGAACTAATTGACATTTATAGAACACCACATCCAATATCAGCAAGATACACATTCGTTATGAGTTCATTCAGAACATTTACCAAGACAGACCTATTTTGAACCTTAAAATCAATCAATAAATTAAATTATAAATCAGAGAGATCTGAAAAATCTCCAAACATCTGGAAACTAAGTAACAAATATCTAAATGACCCATGGGTCAAAGAAGAGATCAAAAGAGAAGTTAGTATTTTGAATTGAATGAAAGTAAAAAACAGCATATAAAAATTGGTGAAATGCTGTTGATATATAGGGAGATCTTTATACTTAACAACTTCTGTGTTAGAAAAGAAGGAAGGTCTCAAATAAATGGTCTCGGATTCCATCTTAAGAAACTGGGGGTTGGGGCTGGAGAAGGCAAATTAAAACAAAGTAAGCAGAGGGAAGGAAATAATGAAGATCAAAAATAAACCAAAAAAAAAAACAGGAAAATCAAAAGTTAGCTTTTTGAGATCTGTAAAACTGATAAACCTCTTGCCAGACTAATCAGGAAACAACAAAAAAAAAAAAAGAGAGAGAGAAAATACAGAAGTTACTAGTGTCAGGGATAGGGGAGCAGTGTCACTACAGATATGACAGAAATTAAAAGGATAATAAGGGAATATTATAAATGACTTTATGGCAATAAATTTAAAGACTTAGATGAAATGGACAAATTCCTCAAAAGACAAAACCACCAAAGGTCATCAAGAAGAGACTGATAACCTAAATAGCCTTATATCTATTAAAGAAACTGAATCTGTAGTTAGAACTTCCCACAAAGAAAACTCTGGGCCCAGATGGCTTCACTGGTAAATGCTACTAAACATTTACAAAAGAAATAATAACGGCTGGGCACGGTGGCTCATGCCTGTAATTCCAGCACTTTGGGAGGCCGAGGCGGGTGGATCACAAGGTCAAGAGTTTGAGACCAGCCTGGCCAAAATGGTGAAACCCCATCTCTACTAACGATACAAAAAAAAAAAAAAAAAAATTAGCCAGGCGTGGTGGCACACACCTGTAATCCCAGCTACTCAGGAGGCTGAGGCAGGAGAATCACTTGAACCTGGGAGGCGGAGGTTGCAGTGAGCCAAGATCATGCCACTGCACTCCAGCCTGGGCGACAGGGAGAGACTCTGTCTCAAAAAAAAAAAAAAAAAAAAAAAAAAAGAATACCAATTCTACATAACTTTTCCAGAACATTGAAGAGGAGAAGAATAATTCCCAACTCTTTCCTTGAGGCTGATATTACCCTAATGTCAAAACCACACAAAGATATTACAAGAAAAGGAAACAATAGACCAATATGCTTCATAAATATAGCTACCACAGTTCTCAATAAAATTTTAGTTAGGTGAACCTAAGAATATATAATAAGGATAATACATCAAGACCAAGTGGAGTTTATCTTAGGAACACAAGGATGGTATAACATTTGAAAATAAATCAGTATAATTCACTATATTAACAGACTCAAAAAAGAAAACCCATTTGATCATCTCAGTAGTTGCAGGAAAAGCATTTGACAAAAATCTAACTTCACTTCTGATAAACTCTCAACAAACTAGGTATAGAAGTTCCTCAACTTGATAAAGGACATCCATGAAAAACCTAGTCAACATCATACTTAGTAGTGATTGACTGAATGCTTCTTTCCAAGGAGCAGAGCAGAAACAAGTCAAGGATATCTGTTCTCACCACTTCTATTTAACATTGTACTGGCAATTCTAGCCAGTGCAATAAGGCAAGAAAAACAAATAGGAGGCATTCATATCAAAAAGAAAGAATTAAAACTTTTCATTTGTAGAGGAAATGATGTCTATGTAGAAAATCCATTGGCATCCACAAGAAAGCTACTAGAATAAGTGAGTTTAACAAGGTCACAGGACACCATATCAATATGCAGAAATGAATTGTGATTGTATATACTAGGCAATATGCATAAATGAATTGCATTTCTATATACTAATCAATGAGCACAAATGAATTGCATTTCTATACACTAATCGATGTGCACAAATGAATTGCATTTCTATACACTAGCAACAAACAATTAGAAATGGAAATCTAAAAAGCAATACTATTTATAATAGCATAAAAACATGAAATACTTAGAGATACATCTGACATTAGGTGTGCAACATATGTACACTGAGAACTATAGAACACTGGTAAGAGAAATTGAGGAAGACTCAAATAAATGGAGATATATACTGTGTGCATATTTCAAAAGACTCAATATTAAGATGTCAAATTTCTTCAAATTGATGTATTGATTCAACACAATTCCAATCTAAAGCTTATTGAGTTTTCATGTAGAAAATGACAAGCTGGTCCTAATATACATATGAAATATAAAGGACTTAGAATAACTGAAACAACATTGAAAGAGAAGAGCAAAGTTGGTGGACTAATGGCACTTGATTTCAAGACTTATTACAAATCTGCAGTCATCACGAAACTGTGGTATTGCCATAAATAACTAACAGATCAAAGGAACAGAATGAAAGGTCCAGACATATACCATACATATATGGACAACTGGTTTTTTTTGTTTTTGTTTTTGTTTTTGAGATGGAGTTTCACTTTTGTTGTCCCGGTTGGAGTGCAATGGTGCAATCTCAGCTCACCGCAACCTCCGCCTCCAGGATTCAAGTGATTCTCCTGCTTCAGCCTCCCCAGTAGCTGGGATGCGCCACCATGCCTGGCTAATTTTGTATTTTTAGTAGAGACGGGGTTTCCCTATGTTGGTCAGGCTGGTCTCGAATTCCCAACCTCAGGTGATCCACTGCCTTGGCCTCCCAAAGTGCTGGGATTACAGGCATCAGCCACCACACCCAGCCTGGACAACTGATTTTTAACAAAAGTGCAAAGACGATTCAGCAAATACAAAATAGTCTTTCCTAACAAATGGTGCCAGACAAGTGATGCCTCATAACATGTACAAAAATTAGCTCAACCTGGATCATACACCTAAATGTAAAACCGAAAATTCAAACACTTCTAGAACATAGAAAGACATCTTCAAGAACTTGGATAAAACAAAGATTTCTTAGATATGATACCAAAAGCATGACCCAGAAAAGAAAATGTGATAAATCAGACATCATCAACATTTAAAACTTCTGCTCTTCAAAGGACACTATTAAGAGAATGAAAAGACAAGCCACATACTGGAAGAAAATATTTCTAAATCATATATCTGATTAAGGATTTGTATCCAGAACCTATAAAGAACTTGCAAAACTCAATAATAAAAATAAGCAGCCCAATTTTTTTAAATGGGCAGAAGATTTGAATAGACACTTCAAAGAAAGTATACTGATAGCAAATAAGCACATGAGAAAAAGATTAATATCATTAGTCATTAGACAAATGCTCATTCAAACCACAATAAGATGGTATGGCACACCTATTAAAATAGTGAAGAGTTTTAAAAGACTAACCATACAAGTATTGGCAAAGACATGGAGCAACTGAAACTTTTAAACTCTGATAATGGGAATTTAAAGTGGTACAATCACTATGGAATCAGTTGGGCAGCTTCTTTGAAAGTTAAGCATATCCCTACTGTATAATCGAATCATTCCACTCATAGATATTTACCCTACATAAATAAGGACATTCGGCCACATGAAAACTATACTTGAAGGTGCTTAGCAGCTTTATTTATAATAGCCCCAAATTGAAAAAAACCTCAAATGTGTATCAGCCAGCGAATAGATAAAGTGTGGTATATTTTACAATGAAATACAATTCATCAGTAAATGGACTGAACTATTAATATATGCAACA
The DNA here is from genome assembly GCF_028885625.2 of Pongo pygmaeus. Lineage (NCBI taxonomy): Eukaryota > Metazoa > Chordata > Mammalia > Primates > Hominidae > Pongo > Pongo pygmaeus. Next base: position 104,824,686 of record NC_072386.2, read on the forward strand.
ACATAGATGATTCTCAAAATAATTAGGCTGAGTGAAAGAACTCAGATAAAAAATAGTATAGACTGTGTGGTTTCATTTATATAAAATTATAGAAAATGCAAACTAATCTGCATTGAAAGAAGATAGATCAATGGCTCCTGGAGATGGCAGGGTAGGCAGGAAAGAAAGATTACAAAAGGGTGTGAGGAAAGTTTTTGGGGCTATGGGATGTTATTGTCTTGGTGGTTGTGACAATTACAAGGGTGTATACAGATATGTCAAAACAAATCAGATTATACAATTTAAATAGTACAGTTATTATCTTCAGTTTTACTTTAGTAAGACTGTTTTTAAAATTACCCCTTCTTTGCACCTGATGAGTGTATAGGAGACAGCCATCAGAGTGCAAAAATGAACAGTTAGGACATCTTGCAACTGGTTCTGTGAAGCCAGTATTATGCTGATACCCCAACCAGAAAAAGACGTCACAAGAAAGAAATCAACAGACAAATATGCCTTATGAACACAGATACAAAAATCTTTAATAAAATGTTAGAAAACCAAATTCAGCAATATGCCTAAAGGATTCTACACCATGACAAAGTGAGATTTATCCTAGAAATGCAAAGCTGGTTCAACTGTTGGAAATCAATCAATGTAATACACCATATTAATAAAATAAAGGACAAACATTATACAGTCATCTCAATAGATGCAGAAAAAGCGTTTGACAAAATCCAACACCCTTTCATGATAAAAACACAACAAACTAGGAACAGAAGGGAACATCCTCAACCTGATAAAGAATATCTATGAAAATCCCACAGGTATCATCATATTTAATGGTAGATGACTGAACACTTCCCCCAAGATCAGGAACAAGCCAAGGATGTCCACTGTTACCACTTCTATTCAATTTTGTACTGAACAAAATTAGTAGAACTAATAAACCAAAGTTGCAGGATATAAGATCAATACACAAAAAATATCGTTTCTATATATAACATACAAACATCAATTATATTTCTATACGCTAGCAATGAACAATTCAAAAATGAAATTAATAAAACATTTACATTTATAATAGCATCAAAGAGAATAAAATAGGAAGAAATCTAACAAAAGAAGTGCAAGAAGCTGGGCATGGTGGCATGTGCCTATAGTCCCAGATACTCAGGAGTCTGAAATGGGAGAACCTCTTGAGCCCAGGAGTTCAAGTCCAGCCTGGGCAACATCTCAAGACCCCATCTTAAAAAAAAAAGTGCAAGACATGTTCACTGAAAAATTCAAAATGTTGATGAAATAAAAGAAAACCTAAATAAATGGAAAGATATCCCATATTCATAGGTCAGAAGACTTAGTATGGTTAAGATGGCTGTACTTACCACAAACAGAGCTGCAGATTAAATATAATCCCTGTCAAAATCCAAGCTGACATTTTAACAAAATCTGACAAATTGATCCTAATATTCATATGGAAATGCAAGTGGCCCAGAATAGCCAAAATTTTGATCTTTAAAGAAGATCAAAGTTGGACAACTCACACTTTCCAATTTCAAAACTTATTACAAAAGTATAGTAATCAAGACAGAAATAAAACCTCACATTTATGTCCGTTGTTTTTAACTAGAGTGCTAGGGCAATTGAATGGGAAAAGAATTTTTTTCAATAAACAGTGCTGAGACAATCACACAATCACATATCACATACCAAAGAAGTAAGTTGGACCTCTGCTTCACACCACAGGCAAAAATTAGCTAAAAATGAATTATAGACCAATGCAAAGGCTAAAACTGACAACTATTAGAAAACATAAAAACACATTTTTATAACCTTGTGTTAGGTAATAGTTTCTTAGATATGACACCAACAAAAGCGAAGTACATAGATAGGACTTCATCAAAATCAAACACTTTTGTGCTTCAAAAGGCACCATCAAGAAAGTGAAAAAACTCACAGTAGGGGAGAAAGTATTTACAAATCATATCTCTGATAAGGAACATGTATCTCTAATATATAAAGAACCCTTACAACTCAAGAATAAAAAGACAATCCAAATTTAAGATGGACAAAGTATTCAAGTAGACATTTTTTCCAAAGGAGATACACAAATATCCAATAAGCATTGATAAGACAAATCAAAACCACCAAGAGAACCACCAATAGCTCAATAAAGCTATTATCTTTTAAAAATGAACAGGTAGAATTTAGATTAAATAGGACCCTCCCGAAGCCTGACCCCTCAGCCTACCTCCATCAGCACTGGGTCTTGACCTGCCTGGTCTCTTTGCATCCTTCCAGCTCCTTGGGAGGGAGATGACGTATTATCCTATTTTACAGATAAGGAAACTGAGGCTCAGTAAAGGGAGGTGACCTGCTCCTGGTCTTATAAGGCTAGGAGATTCTAATACATGGCTTTCTGCTCATGAGCTTGAAGGCCAAGCCCCAAGAATGTGCAATAATGGCAGGCTCTTCTGTCCCCAGGGGCCCCCAGCCCTCCCTTCTTGGCTCAGACCCCAGCATCCCCCCTTGCCAATTGCTCTCTTAACCCTTTACAAGATTGGGAGCAGAGGTCAGGAGAGGAGGCCAAAGGTTCCTGGACTCGTTCACACTGGATTTGAATCTAGCACAGTCCACAACATGGTGTCTGTGTGACTTTCAGCAAGTCCCTGCCCTCTCTGAGCCTGTTTCCTCATCTGTGAACAGGGGATATGGTGTGTCCCTGGGTTGATGTGGGAGCATGGAAGTGTGGCGGTACAGGCAAAACATCCGGCACCTAACAGGCCCTCAGCGAACTGGGTTATTTTTAGTTTTTAGGGGAATCCTTCCTTAACAGAGCTTTTCAGAGCTGTGGGAGGAGGCTGCAGGCCCTTTTATTCTGTCCCTTGAAGACCTGGGACAGGAGCTCCTGAGTGTGGCAGAGCCTCCTCTGTGGAATCCCTGAGCCGGGCTCTGCTTTCTCATCTGACGGAGAGCACAGGCTCCCCTCGGAACCCAGGCGGACTGGCATCTAGTTTGTGAGCTGTTCACACTCATTTGATCGCCTCACGGAGGAGTCACCGATATCCCTGGAGAGGCTGGGAGGGAAAAGGCAGGTCCTGAGGTCCCGGGTGGCCGGCGGGACATGCTGGCCATGACCTCACTTGCTCCATCACTTCCTGTTCTCCTCGCAGGGCGACTCTGGCGAGATGGGCTTCCCAGGAATGGCAGGTATCTTCGGACCCAAGGTACGGACTCCCACTGCTCACTTTTCCTGTGGGGTCCCATCCATTCACCCCATTCATTCATTTATTCATTCAACAAATATTTATGGAGCACTGAAAACATTGGCTGGAAAACAGCCAGAATCAGGCATGAACACCCTCATCCCCCAGTACTCCAGCAGATCTAGGTTCCAAGCCCAGCTACACAATCACCTGCTCTGTGCCTTGCAAAGTCACTTAGTCTCTCTAAGCCTTGGTTTCCTCATCTATAAAATGGGAGCAATGACAGTAGAAGACTGTTGCAAAAATAAAGACCAGAGGCGTATGCCACACAGCACTGAGCCAACACACTGCTGGTACCTGCTGAATAATTGTAGGTGTTTCTTACTCCTTCTGGGGCCTCTCAGGTGAGGCCTCTCTTGACAGGAAGGGCAAAGGTTGACAGACCCCAGGGGTGAGGGAGCTATGGGAGCCCTTTACCCAGTGGCTGCCAAGTACAGACAGCCCTTTCTCTGCCTCCCGCAGGGCCCGCCTGGAGACATCGGCTTCAAAGGCATCCAGGGCCCTCGGGGGCCACCTGGCTTGATGGTGAGTTCCTTCCCTGCTGTCGGAGCAGAGATGATTGTTCTAGGCCCAAGGTTGGCCGGCCATCAGCTGGCTGGACACCTGTCTTCGTCCTCCTCTCGCTCCTTGACTCATGAGCCCTTTCTGCCCACAGGCCTGGTTCCCACCTTCACTCGTGCCGTTCCCGCCAGCTCAGCCCCCATCCTTCCCCCCTTTCACTCTTGCCCCCCTCGCCCCACTCTTGAAGCCCACCCCTAGGCACACAGGAGGGGCTCAGGAGATGCATGGCCTGGGCCTGCTTCAGATGGTCTCCCTTCCACTCCCTTGCGACGCTCGGGCTGCCCTCCACCCGCCTCCCCGTGTCTGTTCCTCAGGCCCTAGAACAAGGACACACGAGCCTTTCTGTCTCCTTTAGGGAAAGGAAGGCATCGTCGGGCCCCTCGGAATCCTGGGACCTTCGGGACTCCCGGTATGTGCGGGGATTGGGCAGAAAGACTCCGGGGTCCCCTTGCCTTCCTGGCTCCAGATTGTCTCTGAGACTCAGTGCCAGTCTGAGCCTCAGTTTCCCCATCTGGAAATGGGGCTTCCCCTCTGGGCCCTGTCTCACTGGGCCATGGTTTGTTGCAGGGTCCGAAGGGTGACAAAGGCAGCCGTGGGGACTGGGTAAGTGGATGGGCTGGGGCTGAGGGATGCAGCGCTGCAGGGGCGGGGGAGGGGTGGGCTCCCAGGATGGGGCCATGGCTCAGCCAGGTTCCCTAACTCTCTCCCCTGCTTCTGTCTCCCTCCAGGGATTGCAAGGTCCGAGGGTGAGTGGGCTGGGCATGAGGGCTGTGGAGCGGGGCGTGGGGCGGGCACCCTGCGTTCTCCTCCCGGTGGTACATTCTCTCCCTCCGGACCTCCGTCATCCCGTCTGTGCCAGAGGAACCATTGTCCCTGGGTCCCAGGTCTGCTTGAGGAGGAACTGGGATGGGGAGAGATGAACACCCTGTGGACCAGGGCTCACTCTTCTTCTCTTGTTCCCCCAGGGTCCTCCCGGCCCCAGAGGGCGGCCCGGCCCCCCGGTAGGTAACTGAGTGCTGGGTGCATCTTGGACTCCTGGGGGGTTCCTTTGAAGGAGACTCAAGGCTTCACCGGCAGACTAAGCCTTGACCCTGAACCCCACAGGATTCACATGCTTCTTATAGCCCACAGACTCCTAGGAGAGTATAGGGCATCCCCCGAACATTCACTTTTGCCTACATGGGGTAACGCCTAGGGGCCAGGCCTCCAGAAAAGCATAGACCAGCCCAGTGGGGCCCACCAAGCCTCTGGGAGAGCAGAGGCCAGCTTGGCAGGTCCTGCATGCTTTGATGGCCTCCCCGGTCTCCTGACACCCTCCCAGATTTCCAGCACACTGTCCCTGTCATTTGACTGACCCGCTCTCTTCTTTTGCAGGGTCCTCCAGGGGGTCCTATCCAATTGGTAAGTTGGAAACATTCTCTTTTGCCTACTTGGGGTAAGGCCTAAGGGGTTTGGGGGAAGAGGCTGCTGGCCCTCTCTGGCCCTGGTGGCTAGAGCCCTAAGCTGGGTCTAGGGATGCCCATGTCCTTTTGTCACTTCATACTGGAGACTTGGACCAGGAAGCAACAGAAAGAGCCCTGGGCCGGGAGGCAGGAAACCTAAGTTTTTGATGTGCCCCTGACTGAATCCGGGAAGATGCTCCAGCCACTGGGTTCGTGGCCCTATCTGTGTACTCCATACACGTGGGCTGATTGCAAGGGTCCGTACATCTCAGATTCTGAATCCAAAGAGAGCTGGGGCCGGGCGCGGTGGCTCATGCCTGTAATCCCAGCACTTTGGGAGTTCGAGGCGAGAAGATCACCTGAGGTCAGGAGTTCGAGACCAGCCTGACCAACATGGTGAAACACCGTCTCTACTAAAAATATGTAAGTAGTTGGGTGTGGTGGGTGGCACCTGTAATCCCAGCTACAGGAGAGGCTAAGGCAGGAGAATGGCTTGAACCTGGGAGGAGGAGGCTGCAGTGAGCCAAGATCGAGCCACTGCACTCCAGCCTGGGAAACAGACCAAGACTCCGTCTCAAAAAGAAACAAAAAAAACAAAAAAAACAAAGACAGTCAGGCCAGGGGGCAGACTGGGGCCCCTGCATTCCTCCCTGTTGGCCACTGTGGCCCTGTCCAAGAGCATGACTCCTCCCAAGCCCTGTGACGAGTCCATTCGCATTTTACTATTGCACAGTGGCTACACGACTATTACCATCAGGCCCCGACAGCATCCCAGGGCACACCCTCGAGGAAAGACTGAATGGCCCAGGAGCCCTCGAGCCATACGTCACTCAGAACCTCTGCTCTCCTCATGCCTGCTCTCACTGCCCCTCCCTCTGCACCGTCCTCAAAGACAGAGTGACAGTGCGGGCCTCTCCTCTGCAGCCTTCCCTTGTCCTTCTCATCAGTAAGAAAGGCAGGAAAAGGAAAGTGAAAAGATCCAGGAAAAACAGAAAATTAGAGAATTTTGCATTTTTTTGAATAATCACTACTAATGCTAGTTGAGTGCTTGCTCAATGCCAGATACCATTACAGGTGCTTTTCTTTTCTTTTTTTTCTTTTTTTTTTTTTTTTTGAGACGCAGTCTTGCTCTGTCTCCCAGGCTGGAGTGCAGTGGTACGATCTCATCTCACTGCAACCTCCTCCTCCCAGGTTCAAGCAATTCTCCTGCCTCAGCCTCCTGAATAGCTGGTATTATAGGCGCGTACCACCACGCCCAGCTAATTTTTGTATTTTTAGTAGAGACGGAGTTTCACCATGTTGGCCAGGCTGGTTTTGAACTCCTGACCTCAAGCCATCCGCCTGCCTCGGCCTCCCAAAGTGCTGGGATTACAGGCGTGAGCCACTGCACCCGGGCTACAGGTGCTTTTCATGTATTCACTCATGTGTTCCTTTCAGCAGTTCTTGTGAGGGAGTTTTATTATCAGGTCCATTTTCAAGATGAAAGAACTGAGGAAGAGAGTTAAGCAGCTTTCCCCAGATTATGCAGTTAGTAAGTGGCAGGTCTGGGATTTGACCCTGAGGAGTAGCCCCAGAGTCCCTGGTTCTGGACCCCAGGCCTCAGCTTTTGCTGTTTTCGTGGCAAGACCACAGCTATGTCTCTGCCAAGCCCAGTGGTAGGGTTGGGGGTGCAAAGTTATATTAGACCATTAAAGTGCGAGCCAAAGGAGAAACACGGGGACTGGGGGCATAGAGAAAGGGGGCCTCCCTCTTCTTAGCCTGGAGTCAGAAGCTTCGGGAGAGGCTTCCCATCGCAACTGACATCTACAGGATGAGTCTAGGGCAGGTTTTCTGAGACACAGTGCAACTGACATTTGCATAATTCTTTGCTGTGAGCGACTGTCCTGGAGGATGTTTAGCAGAATTCTTGGCCTCTAACCACGAGATGCAAGTAGTACCCCCTCCCCCAGCTTGAACAACCAAACTGTCTCCAGATATTGCCAAATATCCCCTGGGGGGCATTGTCGCCTCTCCCTGAGAACCACTGGTATAGGAGATAGCCAGATGGTGCATTGAAGGGAGCAAGAGGTCCTCCAGGCAATGAGAACAGCTTGTGCAAAGGCCCCATGGCCAGATGGAGCACGGCATTTAGGAACTTAGAAGTACTATAGTGCGGCTGGTGCCAGAGCACATATGAGGGAGAGGAAAGAGACATGGCTCAAGACCACAGTGTTCAAACTGGGTCTTATAACCATGTTGAGGAGTCTGAACTTAATCCTGAGGGCAATGGGGAGCTATTAGTACCTGGGGAAAGGGAATGGCAGGGTCGGCTTTGACTGTCTGCAAAGAGAGGAAGGACCGAGAGTTCTGCAGAGGGCATATGACTTGGCCAAGATCCTGCCAGGGAATGTGGCCCTGGGGCTCCTGCTTGATGGGTGTGCAGAATCCTGGGGGGCCACAATACATACCCTGTCTTTTCCTTGCCCAGCAACAAGATGATCTTGGGGCAGCTTTCCAGACGTGGATGGACACCAGTGGAGCACTCAGGCCAGAGGTATCTCCAGGGGCTCTCCCCATGTGGGATCCCTTCCTGGGAGAAACACAAATAGATAATGGCCCACATGTGGTCAGTGCCTTCCGTGTGGCCTGCATGGAGCATTCCAGAGTCCTGGTCTTGGTGGCATCTCGCATCCACAAATGGGCGTTTGTACTGAGGCTCAGAATGGGCAGTGAGTCCAAGGTCCCATGGCCAGTGCAGGCAGAGCAAGGCCAGAAACAGGCCCTGAGCCCTTGAGCTTTCTCCGGAGGCCTCTCAGATTCTTCAAGCTCTTGCTGGCTGGAGTCAGGGGGAGAAGCTTGCCTGGGCCCAGAGCCTACAGCAGCTTCCCAGGGCTCACCCCCATGTTTCTTCAGGAGTAAGAAGCTCATGGTTAGCCCATGGGGCTCTGCTAAGAACCTGGCCTGTGATCAACTCAGCTGTAAGACTCCAGGCTGAGAAGGGAGTCCCATGTCCTCTAGTCCAGCATTGGTCAGGAGCCCCCTTTGCAGCCTTGCCTCCTTCACATGACAGAGAACTTACTGCCCCCAGCTCAGACCTCCTGTGAACATTTCTGTTTGTTCCCTGTGCTGGATGCTGAGACAGATGGATGGCCAGTCACAGCCTTGACTTTCAGAGGGCTCACAGTCTAGGGTGGAGGACAGCATGGATGAACCCCTTACCATCCATCCGGGGAGGTCAGTGGAAAGAGAGGGGGACACTCAGGATCTAGTGTGGCTGGAGAAGGGAAGCGTTTCCTTCCATCCCTAGAGGCCAGTGATGCCGCACAGGAGAGCGCTGACCTGAAACATCCTTAACATGATGAAGGAAAGTGGCTCCGTTTATCAAGCACCTCCTACCCACTCTGCATTGCTGGTAGAATAGAGGCTTATTTCTCGTGCACATAAAAGTTAATTGGCTTGTTGATGAGAGATCTTGGCTACCTGCCAGGGGCTCTGCCCTCTTCCTCTCCCACACATGGTCCCCAAGGTCACTCCACACCAGGGGGAGGCACCACCGGGGAAAGACAGTGTAGAGAATTGTGCAGGAGGGTCTCTAGGCCAGGCCTCTATGGGGCTGGCATCGCTCCACTTCCATCCCATTGGCTAGAGCACAAATAAGGCTGGAGAGGTAGTCTGTCCAGGCAGAAGAAATGGATTGGTTGAGCGGCTGCTGGTCTCTGACACATGTCCACACATGCATGCACACACATGCACACGCACACGTGACCTCCGCCACCCCCAGTGGAAGGAGGGTTTATTTAGCTCTGATTTGTAGCTCTGGAAGCTGAGGCTTAAGGGAGAATTCTGGCCAGGGTAACCCTGAATGGCCAGCTGTTTAGCATCCGTGGTCCCCTCCTGCCCCCTAGTGGAGATCTGCTCCTTCTCTGAGCTGAAGTCCTCCTCCCAGCACTTGTGCCTGCTGGCCCCAGTCCCGTCTCCTGGTGCCTCACGGAGACCCTGGCTCCCACCCTAGGGGAGCCCAGTGGGGACTGTGTGACCCCCAAGTCAGCTCCCCCCAGCACCTCCCCTTCCTCCACAGACTCTTTGCAGATAGAGATTGGGGGCCGCCGCCAAGTGTCCCACGCACCCTCACCTACCTCATTCACGGGGCTCTGCCTGTCCCATATCAGAGAACATGGTCTGACCCTGAGCTCTTTTCAAGCGTCTGAGCCATCGTGATAGCCTCTCCTCCTGCACTTTGTCCCTGGCCCATTTTCTTATCTGCAAAATAAAGAGAAACCCAACCCGTGCTCTAGCCATGACCGTGGAACCGAGATATCTCCCAGGTCGTGAGAACCTGGGGCTGTGGAGGCTTGAACCCCTAGACCAGGACCCTAAGGTCCCAATGGCCACCCTCTCTTCATGACAGGGTTACAGCTATCCGGACCGGCTGGTGCTGGACCAGGGAGGAGAGATCTTTAAAACCTTACACTACCTCAGCAACCTCATCCAGAGCATTAAGACACCCCTGGGCACCAAAGAGAACCCCGCCCGGGTCTGCAGGGACCTCATGGACTGTGAGCAAAAGATGGTGGATGGTGAGAAGGCTTCCTGCCGGGGGTGGGTGCGCCTGGCGGTGGGGAGCTGGGGCAGGTGGAGTATTTGATTTCCGCCGCATTTTGGCTGAGTTTTTGTCCTCAGCAAGACAGATACACTGGCAGTCATTTATTCACTCAGCAGTCACAGAGCCTTACAATATACCAAGATCCGCATGCTGGGGATGACCATTTCAGTGCAAAGAGACAAGAGTTCTGGCAGAAAAAGCCCCTGAGGCTGTAAGAGTCCCCACCCCCGGGGCCCATCCTGTCACAGGCTCCCGGGTGAGCCAGGATTTTCCCCCTTTCTGAGCATGAGTACTCTACTCTCTCATCTGTGAGCTGATGTGGTGCTGTGAAGGACAAGCTGTGGAGCCAGACAGACCTGAGTTCCAATGTCAGTCCTGCCTCAGACTTGGTCTGTGAGCTAGGGCAAGCCATGGCCCCATCCCGAGCTGCCCTTGCCTCCTCTGCACAAGCGGCTGGGACTAGATGGCCGGTTGTTCCACTCTTGAGCTGCAAAGGTTTTGGCTTCCTGAGAAGCCCAGTGGGGAAGCCAGATGTGAGCAGCAGCGCTGGCTGTGGGGTGGGAGCCCTGACTCCCACCCTCCCCTGGCAGGCCCTAGGAGGAGCCCTAGGCCTCGAAGAATCCGTTCAACTAAATGATCCCCCAATCCCTTGTGCAAGTGGCCCAGCCTCTCTCAATGTCAGTTGTCTTCTCTGTAAAATGGATGCATCCCAGTAGCAACATAGGCAAGTACTTAGCCATGTGACCGCCCTCTGGGGGCTCTGCCAGTTGTGAGCTCTGCACAGAAGGTTTCCTTCCATCTTGGTTGGAGGAATCCCTTTTCCGCCCACCCACCCTGACTTCATGCTCACCTGGGGCGCGGCAGGTCACAAGATGCAGAGTCCATCTGCAGAACCAAGGTATGGGCTCATCCCCCAGACACATACATCACCTCCATCCCACGCTGCCTGCAGGTACCTACTGGGTGGATCCAAACCTTGGCTGCTCATCTGACACCATCGAGGTCTCCTGCAACTTCACGCATGGTGGACAGACGTGTCTCAAGCCCATCACGGCCTCCAAGGTACCCATCAGCTCCCACACTGCCCCCCCAGGCTGTCTGTCTCTATCCCCAGCCTGCCCTGGGCCACAACCAACCCAGGTTCTGTTCTGAGCTGTGCCAGTCTTACGGCATGCCCTTGGGAAAGTTATCGCCTCCTTCCGAGACTCAGTTTCCTTATCTATAAATTGGGAGAGAGTAGGACTAATTTGTAGCCACAAACCCTTTCGAGTCATATGATGCTGATGATTCTTTCTTCAAATGGAGTCTTCTGCCTAATATCTAAAGCAGAGCAGTTGGCCAAGCTGGCCTGGCTTGTGAAACCATGAATCATCAGCATGAAATAAAAGAGAAAACTAGTGTGATGCTCATCTGAAGCATGTTGCATGAATTGTGTATGCAAATACTTAACTCATGTTCAGTGCCTGTGTACCACGTGCCTGTTTCTGGGCTTAGCATTTTAGGTGGTACAGGGCCACTCAACAACAAACCAAGGCAGGTGGCAGCATGAGACCTGACAGCTCCCTAGCCCAGGGATCCTCAGTGGATTGTGGGTCTGTAGTTCCACTAAGCCTTCCGAATTTGGGGGCAATTTATGCCACAGTGAGAAGCTGCTCTGACTGCGGGGGAAAGGAACCCTCCCATTTCATCAGCCACATCCCCTGGGAGATGCCTTGTCCTGACTGGGTCAGACTGGCAGTTTGAGAATCTCTAGGAGAGGCAGCCAGCCAGTCGCCAGGTCTTTGTTGGGTCCCTATCATGTGCCAGGCCCTGAGCCAGGACAGGGAGGTCAGACTCGAAACTCCCCTGCGGCCAGAGCTCACAGTCCAGCAGGGACTTGGTGACCTCCACAGGCTCTCTTCCCTGGTGACTCGAAGGTTTTGGGATCACGCAGCAAACCTGCCTAGCAGAGGGGTGAGGCTGGAGTTGGCGCCTGGGTTGGCGGCATGAATGCCCAACTGGGTCACCTTCCCCATCAGAAACAATGGCAGGGAGAGGCCCTGGCTCTGTGTGGGAAAGCGCTGAAGCCATAAATCCTGCCCTGTTGTTTGTTCTCAGGTCTGCCATTTCCGGCAGCACCCCATCCCACCTCACAGGGATCTTGGGACTTAGGAAGGGCCTCGAAAGCACCTCTCATTTCCTCTGCACTCTATGAGTCTCTCAGTCTTGGGCAAAACCCTCTCCCTCACTGAGCCCCTGGATCCTAGCTCAGCCCAAAGACCCCCCATACAGTAGGGGAGTGGATCAGATGGCACCAAGACCTTTGAAGCTCTGGCTCTGGAGTCAGGCAGGCCTTTCCCACTTACGCAGCCAAGAACCTATGAGACCAGCTCACGCAGACCTCAGTTTCCCTGTCTATCAAGTGGGCACACGTCTGGGAGCATATCAGGAAGTGCTTGCCAGGAAGGGGCCTATCCCTGTTCCCTCCGTAGAGAGCCAGGGAACTCTCAGTGTAGGGGGTGTGAGGGGCAGCCTGAGCCGCTCACTGCCGTTGCTTCTCTACAGGTCGAGTTTGCCATCAGCCGGGTCCAGATGAATTTCCTGCACCTGCTAAGCTCCGAGGTGACCCAGCACATCACCATCCACTGCCTTAACATGACCGTGTGGCAGGAGGGCACTGGACAGACCCCAGCCAAGCAGGCCGTGCGCTTCCGGGCCTGGAACGGACAGATTTTTGAAGCTGGGGGTCAGTTCCGGCCCGAGGTGTCCATGGATGGCTGCAAGGTAACTCTCAGAGCCCCTCCTAGGCTCCTCATGTGGGGACAACTGGAAAAACACTTGTTTGCAAAAATGTGTTTCTAGTATAAGATTATATCTAACATTTTAATACTATAATATATTAATGTGATAGATATAATTTTATCTTTGTGTAATATAACAGTTTTCTAAAATCGTTTTTACTCACTGTCCTCTCTGGGAAGCTCTGAGGGGAGGTCTGGGCTGGTAAAAATTCTTCGGGCTAGTAGATGTTGTACTTACTTGCAAGGCTCTTTTAAAGAAGATATATTTCTTCTCCCTGCTCCCACCCTAGTCGGGCTAATTTCTTCTCATTATATTTTTTGGTCATTTTCAAATGCCCTGAACAGGGTGGGTTGTCAGGGGAGGGGAAGACAGAAAGTTGAGAAAAGGCAAAAATCAGTTTTATAAGACTGAACAACTAATAATACTACACAGTGTTCATGAGGATGTGGGGAAACCAACAATCTCGCATGAAGCTGTTGGAAGAAAATAAATTGGTAGAGGCTTTCTGGATAGCAGCTCTAATATATATCCAAAACCTTAGAAATGTACTTATTTTGGGGGTAGCTAAGCTATGAAGACACAAAGGCATAAGAATGGTACAACAGAATTTGAGGACTTGGGGAAAAGGGTGGGAGAGGGGTGAGGGATAAAAGACTACGCATTGGGTACCGTGTACACTAAAGAACTTATTCATGTAACCAAACACCACCTGTTCCTCAAAAACTTATTGAAAAAATAAATTTAAAAATATATATATATGAGATGTACTTGTTTTTTGGTCTAGCAATTCTAGAACAATCCTTCTAGAATTTGTTCTAGGGAAATAATTAAGAATGTGCACAAAGGTGTAGTTACGGTGATGTTCATGACAGCATAACTTATAAGAATAAAAAGAGTGGAAGCATCTAAATGTGCCATATAGGTCATTGCTACAGTGAAATACGGTATAGCCATTAAAAGTTGTGAGGAAAGATGGAAGGGAAAATGCCCATGATGTACGATGAGAATCATAATGGATGTACGTGTGCACTTTTCCTTCCGCCTTCAGGTCCAAGATGGCCGCTGGCATCAGACACTCTTCACCTTCCGGACCCAAGACCCCCAACAGCTGCCCATCATCAGTGTGGACAACCTCCCTCCTGCCTCATCAGGGAAGCAGTACCGCCTGGAAGTTGGACCTGCGTGCTTCCTCTGACCTCTGACCTCTTGGCCCCTCTAGGCCTCACGGAGGAGGGAAGAGGAAGAGGCAAGGGGAGGGTACTGAGGGGCAGATGGCTCCAGGAGAGGCAGCTCCTTTGCCCAAGGGTCCTTGGGCAGACCCCAGCTGTTGTCTGCCCAGTAGAAGTGGGTGGGGGTAGGAAGGGATAGGGTGTCCTTGGGAACAATGGATCCCAGCTTAGCCCCAAAGACCAACCAAAGAGCCAGCCAGAGTAAGCTGGACCTGCAACCCGCCTGAGCCCCATGGCCTCTCAGCTCTGCGGCCACCCCGTTCCCTCCCCAGCTTCCTGCCCAAAGAGCCCCACATTCAAGCAACTTGAGGGAAGGGGGCGTCTCGTCAGCTGGTCCCTGCTAGGGAGCTATTGATGTGCAATATTAGAAAGGAGACATGAAAAAAGGAGAAAAGGAAAGACAGAAGTATATATATATTATTTAAACAAACAAAAAGAAGGTGCGTTACTATTTTTTTTTCACCCGGGAAAGAGGTGAGAGGATGGGAAGGAGCAGCCAGGCGTGGGAAGCGGCGAGATCCTCGGGCTGGGGGTGCCCATGTTTGCTACCTCCCACTGTGAAATCGCTGGTGCTCGCAATTGTCTCTCGTAGTGTATGTGATTTTTTTAAGGAAAAAAAAAACAACCCTATTTAAGATTCTGAAGGTGCTACCATTATTTTGCCACAGACTTTGAAGAAACTTTTGGATGTGGGGCATCATCCGCATCTTTCTCTCTCCTCCAAATGACAAAGTTTGGGGAATTTTTGAATTTTCCTAGCATCACCCTTGTGCTCATCAGGTAATCTGCTAAGGAGGAAAAAAGAAAAGAAAAAAGGAAAAAAACAAAAAAAAGCAAAACAAAAACAAAAACAAAAACAAACCCTACCAGAAACAAGAAGTAGAGAGATTTACCTTATAACTTATGGACCTTGAAATGTCTGTCCTTTTAAGGCAGCAGGGAGGCCTGGGTGCGAAGCATGTTGGCTTGGCCCTTCGCGGTCCTGGAGGGAGGTGAGGCTGGCCTTGGAAGGCGTGTCCTGGAGAGGTCTTGGGTGAAGACTTGACCTTGAAGAAACCAATCACAAAAGCGGCGTTGTGTCGGGGCTAGCCTTAGAGGTGAAGCATCAATATGGAACCATCTCAGGAAGCCGTATCGCCTCTTCCGAGGTCCTCACTTCCAGGAGCCCGTCCTTGCAAGATGCAATCATCGTTCCTGCTTTTTCATTGTCATTAAATTCTGCAGAAACCCATTGTCATTAGCTCCAAGTGTAAATTTGGGTCAAGGAGACAGAATAATAATGGGAATCTCGGAGTTCGACACCATAGTGACATTCAGCGTCCTCTGAATTGTGCTACATCAGCGAACAAGTCGGCGCTTGAATTGGATTTTGAGGTTATTTTAACCATGGAATTATTTTTATAGAAGGGGAAAATGTATGTGAAAGTCTCTATTTGTGTATTTGTCTCCTAAAGTTGTGTCTCTTTGGGAATTGGATTTGATTTTTATTATTTAATACCTCACTTTGGCCCGTCCCCCTCCCGACACTTCTGTATCCTCGCCCCGCCGCCCCAGCCTGGACGCTCTGCGTGGAAGTGCATGTTTGTAGCAGCTCCGGCCTCATCTCAGCGCTCGGATTCCTCCTGCCGCCAGAATCCACTGGCCTCTGTCTCATTCTTGGATTTTCCTGCTGTCTTCGTTTACGTCTCTGTCCACATGTCAGTGTATTAAAACCCCAATGGGTTCCGTTTCTCCTTTTCCCCTCTGGATTTTAAATAAATATTTAAAACTGAGGCAATGGAATGACACGCCTGTGGTCCTGTGCTGCTTCTCAAAGCTCAGGGGGGCAGTTTCTGGCTGGGCTGGGACAGGGAGTGGGAGGAGATGCTCAGAGGATGTCCTCCTTACGCTGTAACAAATACCACAAACTTGGTGACTTCAAACAACACAGAACGGTCTCTATCGCAGTTCTGGAGGCCAGAAGTTCACACAGGCAAAGTGTTGGCAGGGCCACGCTCCCTCCAAAGCCTCAAGGGGAGGATCTTTCCTTACCTCTTCCCGCTCCTGGTAGCCCCAGTCATTCCTTGGCTTGCAGCTGCAGCACTTCGGTCTGTGTCCCTGTGGTGACACGTGTTCTGATGTGTCTCTCTGCTCCATCTTCTCTTTATGAGGACCCCAGTCATATTGGATTAGAGCCCACACTCATGACCCCACCTTAACTTACTTTCATCTGCAAAGGCCTTATCTCCAAATGAGGTCACATTCACTGGCGCAGGGGGTTAGGACATATCTTTTGGGGGGACACGATTCAACTCCTAACACACAGGGAGGAGGTACACTGAGGTTAACATGAGCAATTTGTTTTTATTATGATTGCGGTTAATTACACATAACATAAAATTTGCCACTGGTGATAGTACATTCAGAATGGTGTGCAATGTCACCATGATCTAATTTCGTATTATTTTCATCACCCCTAAAGGAAACCTGTACCCATTTTAGCAGTCCCACCCTCCCCCAACCCCTGGAAAATCACCAGCCTGCTTTCTGTGTCCACGGCTCTGCCTGCTCCAGACATTTTATATTACATTGGTGCCAAAGTAATTGTGGTTTTTGTCATTACCTCTAAATGGCAAAAACCGCAATTACTTTGGCACCAACCTAATACAAGTGGAATCATACAGTATGTGGCCTTTTGTGACCCCAGGCCTCTTTCACTCAGCGTGATGTTTTCAAGATTCGTCTGTGTCGTAACGTGTATCAGTACTTCATTCTTTTTATGGTTGAATGTACTCCATCGTATGGATAAACCACATTTTGTTTACTTACTCATAAGCTGGTGGATATTTGAGCCAAATTGGTGGACATTTGGGCTGTTTCTACCTTTGGCTATTGTGAATAATGCTTCAAAAGGAGTGATCCCTGCCTGTCACATTCTTGAGAGAAGTCACAATAGTACCTGCCACGGAAGAAGTGAGTGGGTGTGAGTCTGGGAGATAGGGTTGCCAGACTTAAAAAATATAGGATGCCCAGATGAATTTGAATTTCAGATAAACAATAGCTATTTTGTAGTACAAGTATGCTCCATGCAATTTTGAGGCTATGCTTATGCTAAAAATCTTTTTATTTGTTATTTATCTGAAATTTATACGTATCTGAGTATCCTGGCCTGGAGCCCACATTTCCTGACCCTTGTTTCAGATCTCTTTCTTCCTCAGCTTGTTCTTCCTTCCCTGGGACAATGAATGAATCAGAACTTTTCTGCCCTTCTCATTGAAGAGAAAGAACACATCACTAACAGTTGAGTTTGTACCCAGGATTTTATATGTTAAAAACTTGCAGCCGGGCGCAGTGGCTCACGCCTGTAATCCCAGCACTTTGGGAGGCCGAGGCAGGCGGATCACGAGGTCAGGAGATCGAGACAATTCTGGCTAACACAGTGAAACCCCGTCTCTACTAAAAATACAAAAAAGTTAGCTGGGTGTGGTGGTGGGTGCCTGCCATCCCAGCTACCCAGGCGGCTGAGGCAGGAGAATGGTGTGAACCCGGGAGGCGGAGCTTGCAGTGAGCTGAGATCGCGCCACTGCACTCCAGCCTGGGTGACAAAGCGAGACTCTGTCTCAAAAAAAAAAAAAAAAAAACAAAAAACTTGCACTGAGTATCAAGGTTATCAGTCCACATACAGCTCAGTTTTCTGCCCCCAACCCCAACTTCCTGCACTGCCACAGACAGTGAGCCCCAGAGCCACCCTGCCATGGTTCCACAGAGCCCAGGAGGCAAGGTCTGGAAAGGCATGGTGATCCCCACATCAAAAGCACGGTGATCCCCACATCAAAAGCACACCCTCCCATTTTACATGGAGGGCAACTGAAGCCCAGGGAAGGGCCTGTGATCACAGGTGAAGCCAAGGCAAAGCTGTGATTCAGGCCAGGCATAGTGGCTCATGCCTGTAATCCCATCACTTTGGGAGGTAGAGGCGGGTGGATCACCTGAGGTCAGGAACTTTAGACCAGCCTAGCCAACATGGTGAAACCCCGTCTCTACTAAAAAAAATGCAAAAGTTAGCCAGGCGTGGTGGCATGCACCTGTAGTCTCAGCTACTTGGGGGGCTGAAGCAGGAGAATCGCTTGAACCTGGGAGGCAGAGACTGCAGTGAGGCCAGATCATACCATTACATCCAGCCTCGGGGAGGAAGCTAGACTCCATCTCAAAAAAAAAAAAAAGGAGAAAGGCAAAGCTTTAATTCAAACTCATGACTGCTAACAGCACTGTTATGTGCATCAGATTCCAGAGCTAGCAGACCTGAGAGCTCCTTTGAAATGCAAATTCTTGGCCTCACCCCAAACCTACTGAATCACAGCCTCCAAGGATGGGATCAGCAATCTTTTTCACAAACCCCCTGGAGATTCTGGTGCGTGCTAAAGTCCCGAGAACCACTGCACTGCACTGCGCTGCGCTGCTTTCTAAGGCTGGAAAATGGTTTCAAAAACTTGGGAAGGGGAGGCAATACGAATGTTCTTTTTATTTCTTTGCCTGACAATCAGAAATAGAATTGAGCCAGAATGGCCCAGTCCTGAGGTCTGGCATACATTGTCACCCCTAGCTGTTCAAGAACGCTTCCCATTTTGTAGATGGGAAAGTTGTCACTGCAATGTCTGTTTTCCCACATAGAAAGCTCTGTGAGAGGCCAGGCGTGGTGGCTGATGCCTGTAATCCCAGCACTTTGGGAGGCTAAGGCTGGTGGATTATCTGAGCTCAAGAGTTTGAGACCAGCCTAGGCAACATGATGAAATATCGTCTCTGCTAAAATACAAAACATTAGCCGGACATGGCAACGTACGCCTGTTAATCCCAGCTACTTGGGAGGCTGAGGCAGGAGAATTGCTTGAATCCAGGAGGCGGAGTTTGCAGTGAGCCGAGATCGTGCCATTGTACTCCAGCCTGGGCAACAGAGTGAGACTCCATCTCTATATAAATAAATAAATAAATAGCAACCTCTGTGAGACCAGGGAACACATCTTGTTCTCTACTGTAGCTACGGAGTACTTTCAGTACTCAAACTTGTTAAACAGTTGCCATCAGGAACTCTCATCTTCATTTCCTCCACATGAGTTTATAGAGCACCTCCCTGGTGCCCAGTTGTGTGTGGGCACTGGAGGTACAGAGACAGATCTGGCAGCATGTCTGAGTAGCTCTGAGTCCTGAGTCCTGATTCCTGTGGATGCAGCTGGAGGGGTTGGGCCATGTGTGGTTAGGGGCTTGGAGAGGGGGAGGCCACGTGCCTGAGAGGGGGGAAAGGGGAGGTATAGTTGATGAAATCTCAGCAGGGAGAAGATAGGAGGTGACCCACTGTATTAGGGTTCTCCAGAGAAACAGAACCAATAGGCTATATTAAGGGATTTATTATATGAAATTGGCTCATGCAATGATGGAAGCTGACAAACCCTTAAGATTGGCTGCTGGCAGCTTTGAGACCCAGGAAAACCCGATGGTTCAATTCAAGTCCAAAGGCAGGGAAAAAACCTGTCCCAGCTTCAAGGCAGTCAGGCAGAAGGAATTTGCTTGTACTCAGCCTGTTTGTTCTATTCAGGCCTTCAACTGATTGGATGAAGCCGACTTACAGACACACCCAGAATAGTGTTTGGCCAAATATCTGGGCACCCTGTGGCCCAGTCAAGGTGATACATAAAATTAACCATCACACTCCTCAAGCTGAGGTTGAAAGAGAAGGAATAGTAGTGAGCCAGATGGCGAAGGGCACTTGGGGGAGAGGGAACAGTGCCTGCCAAGGCCCAGAGGTAAAGGTAGCACTGTGCATTTGGGAACAGTAAGTGGTCCCATGTGGGGCTACAGGAAAGGGTGAGGAGGCCTGCGGTATGGAGCTGGGAACATGACAAGTCACAGCTTTGCACAGATGAGCAGAGGTCTGAGTTGGCAAGTTGGGTTTGACCACCATGGGGCCCTGGAACAGAGCCATCCAGGAGGCAGCTGCCTGCGCTTCGAGGAAAGGAGAGAGGTCTGCACTGCACTCAGAGCTCTGGAGGCATCAGCAGCATCTGCTAGGCC